>NW_028319601.1:4647750-4965376 GCF_062004578.1 Staurois parvus | reverse complement strand
TAAATTTTTTTATTTTTTGGGAAGGATTTGTACTTTTAATTTTTTTTTTTTTTACTTTTTTTTTCAAACTTTAAACATTTTTAAAACAGATGGTCGGGTCTCTCCAAATGCGATAGCCAGTTTCCTGGCTACCTAACATCTTTTGAGACCCTGTGTAAATGTGCCCTGAACTGTGCCATGCTGTACCCTATATTAATAGTTCACTAGTGTATGGTAGAGGTGGAAGCAGCGCTGCCCACATTGATTTATGTCTATTCTGAGAGCAAGTTCCTGTTGCTGTCAGAATAAACAGGTCAGTGTTGCAGCTGAAAGCATTCCTACAAACAGAAATGATTAACAATAAAACAGTAACAGTAAAACAGTAAAAGTAGAAGAATCACAAAAAATGACAGCAACAAAAAAAACTAACTATTTTTGATTTTTAAATTTTTTTATTTTTTGGGAAGGATTTGTATTTTTACTTTTTTTTTTTTTACTTTTTTTTTCAAACTTTAAACATTTTTAAAACAGATGGTCGGGTCTCTCCAAATGCGATAGCCAGTTTCCTGACTACCTAACATCTTTCGAGACCCTGTGTAAATGTGCCCTGAACTGTGCCGTGCTGTACCCTATATTAATAGTTCACTAGTGTATGGTAGAGGCGGAAGCAGCGCTGCCCACATTGATTTATGTCTATTCTGAGAGCAAGTTCCTGTTGCTGTCAGAATAAACAGGTCAGTGTTGCAGCTGAAGGCATTCCTACAAACAGAAATGATTAACAATAAAACAGTAACAATAAAACAGTAAAAGTAGAAGAATCACAAAAAATGACAACAAAAAAACTATTTTTGATTTTTACATTTTTTTATTTTTTGGGGGGGATTTGTATTTTTAATTTTTTTTTTTTTACTTTTTTTTTCACGTCCACGTATAAGTGGTACCTCATATGGAAAAAGGATGACACCAAGTCCCAAACTATCTTGCCACTGCTCCCCATGTAGTCTGGGCATCCGGGGGGCTCCACGTGACTATATTTTTCCTCATAAATCTGAAACTTACATGTATAGCCTGTTGCCCTCTCACAGGTCTTATACATCTTGACCCCATATCTGGCACGCTTGCTGGGGAGAAACTGTTTGATTACAAGGCAGCCAGAAAATTGAATGAGGGACTCATCAATGCAGATGTTTTTATGGGGAGTATACATATCTGCAAATTTTTGGTTAAAGTGATTTACGAGGGGCCGAATTTTGTGGAGCCGGTCAAATTCAGGGTCACCCCGAGGACGACTGAGTGTGTTGTCGTAGAAGTGCATAAAACGCATTATCGTCTCATATCTATGCCTGGCCATGGCAGTAGAGAACACGGACATATGAACAAGCGGGCCTGTGGACCAATACAACCGCAATTGATATTTTTTATTAATGCCCATGTTGCAGGCAATCTGACGCTATCTGGGAGGGGCGCTAACTGGCGCTAACACTATCGGAAGTCACCGGTGACACTAATACAGTGATCAGTAAAAATCTGTTCACTGTAATCAATGACACTGGTGACAGGGCAGTGAGGGCGTTAACTGAGGGGGGGGAGGCGATCAAGGGGTTAAATGGGATTACTGGTGTACTAGCGGGAAAACTGGCGCTATCTGGGATGGGCGCTAACACTATTGGAAGTCGCCAGGGACACTGATACAGTGATCAGTAAACATGTGTTCACTGATCAATGACACAGGTGACAGGGAATTGAAGGGGTTAACTGGGGGGGGGGTTGAAGAGAGGGTTAAATGTGTCCTAGGTGTGTTCTATCTGTGGGTTAGTGCTGTTTTACTCACATTTCTTCTGTCTTCTTCTCTGAAAACTTAGCCACTCATGTGTGCTCCGTCCTGTAGTCCAATGCAACGTTGTGTAAGAGTGATGGTTTCAGCCTCATTGTCGAACTCTGGAATAATCCTCAGTCTTCAAAACCTCCTGGCTAACCTATGACAAAAAAAACACAACACCTATATCAATATTACTGTATTGGGAGCAAGTAGTCAATCATCTACTTAACATAAATTACACTAAAAATGGAAAAACATGTTTACACCCACAACCACACACATATTATATATAAAGTTATATACATGTATGTTTTGAGTCTTAAAATGTGGAAAGAAAACTTAGCCATTTTAGTGTGCTCCGTCCTGTAGTCCAATGCAACGTTGTGCAAGAGTGATGGTTTCAGCCTCATTGTCGAACTTTGGAATAATCCTCAGTCTTTAAAACCTTTTGGCTAACCTATGACAAAAAAGAAAACAACACATATATAAATATTTCTGCATTTGGACCAAGTAACCAATCATCTACTTAACAAAAATTACGCTAAATATGTAAAAACATGCAAAGACCCACAACCACACACATATTAATATATAAAGTTATACACATGTATGTTTTGAGTCTTAAAATGTGGAAGGAAAACTTAGCATCCACTCACTTCTAATGGTGGGCACACATGAAATGTGCCAACAGATATAAAATATGTATGCCGAAGCATAGGGTCCATCCACCGATTGGCCACC
The DNA here is from genome assembly GCF_062004578.1 of Staurois parvus. Lineage (NCBI taxonomy): Eukaryota > Metazoa > Chordata > Amphibia > Anura > Ranidae > Staurois > Staurois parvus. The sequence goes on along the minus strand of NW_028319601.1, from coordinate 4,962,837 downwards.
CCAGGCCCCCATGCTTTGGCATATATTCTCTTTTTTTAACTGCGGATGAAAAATCTCATCCAACAGCACTGCCCACATTGATTTATGTCTATTCTGAGAGCAAGTTCCTGTTGCTGTCAGAATAAAACGGTCAGTGTTGCAGCTGAAAACATTCCTACAAACAGAAATGATTAACAATAAAACAGTAACAATAAAACAGTAAAAGTAGAAGAATCACAAAAAATGACAGCAACAAAAAAAACTAACTATTTTTGATTTTTAAATTTTTTTATTTTTTGGGAAGGATTTGTACTTTTAATTTTTTTTTTTTTTACTTTTTTTTTCAAACTTTAAACATTTTTAAAACAGATGGTCGGGTCTCTCCAAATGCGATAGCCAGTTTCCTGGCTACCTAACATCTTTTGAGACCCTGTGTAAATGTGCCCTGAACTGTGCCATGCTGTACCCTATATTAATAGTTCACTAGTGTATGGTAGAGGTGGAAGCAGCGCTGCCCACATTGATTTATGTCTATTCTGAGAGCAAGTTCCTGTTGCTGTCAGAATAAACAGGTCAGTGTTGCAGCTGAAGGCATTCCTACAAACAGAAATGATTAACAATAAAACAGTAACAATAAAACAGTAAAAGTAGAAGAATCACAAAAAATGACAGCAACAAAAAAAAAAAAACTATTTTTGATTTTTAAATTTTTTTATTTTTTGGGGGGGATTTGTATTTTTACTTTTTTTTTTACTTTTTTTTTCAAACTTTAAACATTTTTAAAACAGATGGTCGGGTCTCTCCAAATGCGATAGCCAGTTTTCTGACTACCTAACATCTTTCAAGACCCTGTGTAAATGTGCTCTGAACTGTGCCGTGCTGTACCCTATATTAATAGTTCACTAGTGTATGGTAGAGGCGGAAGCAGCGCTGCCCACATTGATTTATGTCTATTCTGAGAGCAAGTTCCTGTTGCTGTCAGAATAAACAGGTCAGTGTTGCAGCTGAAAGCATTCCTACAAACAGAAATGATTAACAATAAAACAGTAACAATAAAACAGTAAAAGTAGAAGAATCACAAAAAATGACAACAAAAAAACTATTTTATATTTTTACATTTTTTTATTTTTTGGGGGGGATTTGTATTTTTAATTTTTTTTTTTTTACTTTTTTTTTCACGTCCACGTATAAGTGGTACCTCATATGGAAAAAGGATGACACCAAGTCCCAAACTATCTTGCCACTGCTCCCCATGTAGTCTGGGCATCCGGGGGGCTCCACGTGACTATATTTTTCCTCATAAATCTGAAACTTACATGTATAGCCTGTTGCCCTCTCACAGGTCTTATACATCTTGACCCCATATCTGGCACGCTTGCTGGGGAGAAACTGTTTGATTACAAGGCAGCCAGAAAATTGAATGAGGGACTCATCAATGCAGATGTTTTTATGGGGAGTATACATATCTGCAAATTTTTGGTTAAAGTGATTTACGAGGGGCCGAATTTTGTGGAGCCGGTCAAATTCAGGGTCACCCCGAGGACGACTGAGTGTGTTGTCGTAGAAGTGCATAAAACGCATTATCGTCTCATATCTATGCCTGGCCATGGCAGTAGAGAACACGGACATATGAACAAGCGGGCCTGTGGACCAATACAACCGCAATTGATATTTTTTATTAATGCCCATGTTGCAGGCAATCTGACGCTATCTGGGAGGGGCGCTAACTGGCGCTAACACTATCGGAAGTCACCGGTGACACTAATACAGTGATCAGTAAAAATCTGTTCACTGTAATCAATGACACTGGTGACAGGGCAGTGAGGGCGTTAACTGGGGGGGGGAGGCGATCAAGGGGTTAAATGGGATTACTGGTGTACTAGCGGGAAAACTGGCGCTATCTGGGATGGGCGCTAACACTATTGGAAGTCGCCAGGGACACTGATACAGTGATCAGTAAACATGTGTTCACTGATCAATGACACAGGTGACAGGGAATTGAAGGGGTTAACTGGGGGGGGGGTGAAGAGAGGGTTAAATGTGTCCTAGGTGTGTTCTATCTGTGGGTTAGTGCTGTTTTACTCACATTTCTTCTGTCTTCTTCTCTGAAAACTTAGCCACTCATGTGTGCTCCGTCCTGTAGTCCAATGCAACGTTGTGTAAGAGTGATGGTTTCAGCCTCATTGTCGAACTCTGGAATAATCCTCAGTCTTCAAAACCTCCTGGCTAACCTATGACAAAAAAAACACAACACCTATATCAATATTACTGTATTGGGAGCAAGTAGTCAATCATCTACTTAACATAAATTACACTAAAAATGGAAAAACATGTTTACACCCACAACCACACACATATTAATATATAAAGTTATACACATGTATGTTTTGAGTCTTAAAATGTGGAAAGAAAACTTAGCCATTATAGTGTGCTCCGTCCTGTAGTCCAATGCAACGTTGTGCAAGAGTGATGGTTTCAGCCTCATTGTCGAACTTTGGAATAATCCTCAGTCTTTAAAACCTCTTGGCTAACCTATGACAAAAAAGAAAACAACACATATATAAATATTTCTGCATTTGGACCAAGTAACCAATCATCTACTTAACAAAAATTACGCTAAATATGTAAAAACATGCAAAGACCCACAACCACACACATATTAATATATAAAGTTATACACATGTATGTTTTGAGTCTTAAAATGTGGAAGGAAAACTTAGCATCCACCCACTTCTAATGGTGGGCACACATGAAATGTGCCAACAGATATAAAATATGTATGCCGAAGCATAGGGTCCATCCACCGATTGGCCACCCCAGGCCCCCATGCTTTGGCATATATTCTCTTTTTTTAACTGCGGATGAAAAATCTCATCCAACAGCACTGCCCACATTGATTTATGTCTATTCTGAGAGCAAGTTCCTGTTGCTGTCAGAATAAAACGGTCAGTGTTGCAGCTGAAAACATTCCTACAAACAGAAATGATTAACAATAAAACAGTAACAATAAAACAGTAAAAGTAGAAGAATCACAAAAAATGACAGCAACAAAAAAAACTAACTATTTTTGATTTTTAAATTTTTTTATTTTTTGGGAAGGATTTGTACTTTTATTTTTTTTTTTTTTACTTTTTTTTTCAAACTTTAAACATTTTTAAAACAGATGGTCGGGTCTCTCCAAATGCGATAGCCAGTTTCCTGGCTACCTAACATCTTTTGAGACCCTGTGTAAATGTGCCCTGAACTGTGCCATGCTGTACCCTATATTAATAGTTCACTAGTGTATGGTAGAGGTGGAAGCAGCGCTGCCCACATTGATTTATGTCTATTCTGAGAGCAAGTTCCTGTTGCTGTCAGAATAAACAGGTCAGTGTTGCAGCTGAAAGCATTCCTACAAACAGAAATGATTAACAATAAAACAGTAACAGTAAAACAGTAAAAGTAGAAGAATCACAAAAAATGACAGCAACAAAAAAAACTAACTATTTTTGATTTTTAAATTTTTTTATTTTTTGGGGGGATTTGTATTTTTACTTTTTTTTTTTTACTTTTTTTTTTCAAACTTTAAACATTTTTAAAACAGATGGTCGGGTCTCTCCAAATGCAATAGCCAGTTTCCTGACTACCTAACATCTTTCGAGACCCTGTGTAAATGTGCCCTGAACTGTGCAGTGCTGTACCCTATATTAATAGTTCACTAGTGTATGGTAGAGGTGGAAGCAGCGCTGCCCTCATTGATTTATGTCTATTCTGAGAGCAAGTTCCTGTTGCTGTCAGAATAAACAGGTCAGTGTTGCAGCTGAAAGCATTCCTACAAACAGAAATGATTAACAATAAAACAGTAACAATAAAACAGTAAAAGTAGAAGAATCACAAAAAATGACAGCAACAAAAAAAAACAAACTATTTTTGATTTTTAAATTTTTTTATTTTTTGGGGGGGATTTGTATTTTTACTTTTTTTTTTTACTTTTTTTTTCAAACTTTAAACATTTTTAAAACAGATGGTCGGGTCTCTCCAAATGCGATAGCCAGTTTTCTGACTACCTAACATCTTTCGAGACCCTGTGTAAATGTGCCCTGAACTGTGCCGTGCTGTACCCTATATTAATAGTTCACTAGTGTATGGTAGAGGCAGAAGCAGCGCTGCCCACATTGATTTATGTCTATTCTGAGAGCAAGTTCCTGTTGCTGTCAGAATAAACAGGTCAGTGTTGCAGCTGAAAGCATTCCTACAAACAGAAATGATTAACAATAAAACAGTAACAATAAAACAGTAAAAGTAGAAGAATCACAAAAAATGACAACAAAAAAACTAACTATTTTTGATTTTTACATTTTTTATTTTTTGGGGGGGATTTGTATTTTTAATTTTTTTTTTTTTACTTTTTTTTCACGTCCACGTATAAGTGGTACCTCATATGGAAAAAGGATGACACCAAGTCCCAAACTATCTTGCCACTGCTCCCCATGTAGTCTGGGCATCCGGGGGGCTCCACGTGACTATATTTTTCCTCATAAATCTGAAACTTACATGTATAGCCTGTTGCCCTCTCACAGGTCTTATACATCTTGACCCCATATCTGGCACGCTTGCTGGGGAGAAACTGTTTGATTACAAGGCAGCCAGAAAATTGAATGAGGGACTCATCAATGCAGATGTTTTTATGGGGAGTATACATATCTGCAAATTTTTGGTTAAAGTGATTTACGAGGGGCCGAATTTTGTGGAGCCGGTCAAATTCAGGGTCACCCCGAGGACGACTGAGTGTGTTGTCGTAGAAGTGCATAAAACGCATTATCGTCTCATATCTATGCCTGGCCATGGCAGTAGAGAACACGGACATATGAACAAGCGGGCCTGTGGACCAATACAACCGCAATTGATATTTTTTATTAATGCCCATGTTGCAGGCAATCTGACGCTATCTGGGAGGGGCGCTAACTGGCGCTAACACTATCGGAAGTCAATGGTGACACTAATACAGTGATCAGTAAAAATCTGTTCACTGTAATCAATGACACTGGTGACAGGGCAGTGAGGGCGTTAACTGGGGGGGGGGGAGGCGATCAAGGGGTTAAATGGTATTACTGGTGTACTAGCGGGAAAACTGGCGCTATCTGGGATGGGCGCTAACACTATTGGAAGTCGCCAGGGACACTGATACAGTGATCAGTAAACATGTGTTCACTGATCAATGACACAGGTGACAGGGAATTGAAGGGGTTAACTGGGGGGGGTGAAGAGAGGGTTAAATGTGTCCTAGGTGTGTTCTATCTGTGGGTTAGTGCTGTTTTACTCACATTTCTTCTGTCTTCTTCTCTGAAAACTTAGCCACTCATGTGTGCTCCGTCCTGTAGTCCAATGCAACGTTGTGTAAGAGTGATGGTTACAGCCTCATTGTCGAACTCTGGAATAATCCTCAGTCTTCAAAACCTCCTGGCTAACCTATGACAAAAAAAACACAACACCTATATCAATATTACTGTATTGGGAGCAAGTAGTCAATCATCTACTTAACATAAATTACACTAAAAATGGAAAAACATGTTTACACCCACAACCACACACATATTATATATCAAGTTATACACATGTATGTTTTGAGTCTTAAAATGTGGAAAGAAAACTTAGCCATTTTAGTGTGCTCCGTCCTGTAGTCCAATGCAACGTTGTGCAAGAGTGATGGTTTCAGCCTCATTGTCGAACTTTGGAATAATCCTCAGTCTTTAAAACCTCTTGGCTAACCTATGACAAAAAAGAAAACAACACATATATAAATATTTCTGCATTTGGACCAAGTAACCAATCATCTACTTAACAAAAATTACGCTAAATATGTAAAAACATGCAAAGACCCACAACCACACACATATTAATATATAAAGTTATACACATGTATGTTTTGAGTCTTAAAATGTGGAAGGAAAACTTAGCATCCACCCACTTCTAATGGTGGGCACACATGAAATGTGCCAACAGATATAAAATATGTATGCCGAAGCATAGGGTCCATCCACCGATTGGCCACCCCAGGCCCCCATGCTTTGGCATATATTCTCTTTTTTTAACTGCGGATGAAAAATCTCATCCATCAGCACTGCCCACATTGATTTATGTCTATTCTGAGAGCAAGTTCCTGTTGCTGTCAGAATAAACAGGTCAGTGTTGCAGCTGAAAGCATTCCTACAAACAGAAATGATTAACAATAAAACAGTAACAGTAAAACAGTAAAAGTAGAAGAATCACAAAAAATGACAGCAACAAAAAAAACTAACTATTTTTGATTTTTAAATTTTTTTATTTTTTGGGGGGATTTGTATTTTTACTTTTTTTTTTTTTACTTTTTTTTTCAAACTTTAAACATTTTTAAAACAGATGGTCGGGTCTCTCCAAATGCGATAGCCAGTTTCCTGACTACCTAACATCTTTCGAGACCCTGTGTAAATGTGCCCTGAACTGTGCCGTGCTGTACCCTATATTAATAGTTCACTAGTGTATGGTAGAGGCGGAAGCAGCGCTGCCCACATTGATTTATGTCTATTCTGAGAGCAAGTTCCTGTTGCTGTCAGAATAAACAGGTCAGTGTTGCAGCTGAAGGCATTCCTACAAACAGAAATGATTAACAATAAAACAGTAACAATAAAACAGTAAAAGTAGAAGAATCACAAAAAATGACAACAAAAAAAACTAACTATTTTTGATTTTTACATTTTTTATTTTTTGGGGGGGATTTGTATTTTTAATTTTTTTTTTTTTACTTTTTTTTTCACGTCCACGTATAAGTGGTACCTCATATGGAAAAAGGATGACACCAAGTCCCAAACTATCTTGCCACTGCTCCCCATGTAGTCTGGGCATCCGGGGGGCTCCACGTGACTATATTTTTCCTCATAAATCTGAAACTTACATGTATAGCCTGTTGCCCTCTCACAGGTCTTATACATCTTGACCCCATATCTGGCACGCTTGCTGGGGAGAAACTGTTTGATTACAAGGCAGCCAGAAAATTGAATGAGGGACTCATCAATGCAGATGTTTTTATGGGGAGTATACATATCTGCAAATTTTTGGTTAAAGTGATTTACGAGGGGCCGAATTTTGTGGAGCCGGTCAAATTCAGGGTCACCCCGAGGACGACTGAGTGTGTTGTCGTAGAAGTGCATAAAACGCATTATCGTCTCATATCTATGCCTGGCCATGGCAGTAGAGAACACGGACATATGAACAAGCGGGCCTGTGGACCAATACAACCGCAATTGATATTTTTTATTAATGCCCATGTTGCAGGCAATCTGACGCTATCTGGGAGGGGCGCTAACTGGCGCTAACACTATCGGAAGTCACCGGTGACACTAATACAGTGATCAGTAAAAATCTGTTCACTGTAATCAATGACACTGGTGACAGGGCAGTGAGGGCGTTAACTGGGGGGGAGGCGATCAAGGGGTTAAATGGGATTACTGGTGTACTAGCGGGAAAACTGGCGCTATCTGGGATGGGCGCTAACACTATTGGAAGTCGCCAGGGACACTGATACAGTGATCAGTAAACATGTGTTCACTGATCAATGACACAGGTGACAGGGAATTGAAGGGGTTAACTGGGGGGGGGTGAAAAGAGGGTTAAATGTGTCCTAGGTGTGTTCTATCTGTGGGTTAGTGATGTTTTACTCACATTTCTTCTGTCTTCTTCTCTGAAAACTTAGCCACTCATGTGTGCTCCGTCCTGTAGTCCAATGCAACGTTGTGTAAGAGTGATGGTTTCAGCCTCATTGTCGAACTCTGGAATAATCCTCAGTCTTCAAAACCTCCTGGCTAACCTATGACAAAAAAAAACACAACACCTATATCAATATTACTGTATTGGGAGCAAGTAGTCAATCATCTACTTAACATAAATTACACTAAAAATGGAAAAACATGTTTACACCCACAACCACACACATATTATATATAAAGTTATACACATGTATGTTTTGAGTCTTAAAATGTGGAAAGAAAACTTAGCCATTTTAGTGTGCTCCGTCCTGTAGTCCAATGCAACGTTGTGCAAGAGTGATGGTTTCAGCCTCATTGTCGAACTTTGGAATAATCCTCAGTCTTTAAAACCTCTTGGCTAACCTATGACAAAAAAGAAAACAACACATATATAAATATTTCTGCATTTGGACCAAGTAACCAATCATCTACTTAACAAAAATTACGCTAAATATGTAAAAACATGCAAAGACCCACAACCACACACATATTAATATATAAAGTTATACACATGTATGTTTTGAGTCTTAAAATGTGGAAGGAAAACTTAGCATCCACCCACTTCTAATGGTGGGCACACATGAAATGTGCCAACAGATATAAAATATGTATGCCGAAGCATAGGGTCCATCCACCGATTGGCCACCCCAGGCCCCCATGCTTTGGCATATATTCTCTTTTTTTTAACTGCGGATGAAAAATCTCATCCAACAGCACTGCCCACATTGATTTATGTCTATTCTGAGAGCAAGTTCCTGTTGCTGTCAGAATAAAACGGTCAGTGTTGCAGCTGAAAACATTCCTACAAACAGAAATGATTAACAATAAAACAGTAACAATAAAACAGAAAAGTAGAAGAATCACAAAAAATGACAGCAACAAAAAAAACTAACTATTTTTGATTTTTAAATTTTTTTATTTTTTGGGAAGGATTTGTACTTTTAATTTTTTTTTTTTTTACTTTTTTTTTCAAACTTTAAACATTTTTAAAACAGATGGTCGGGTCTCTCCAAATGCGATAGCCAGTTTCCTGGCTACCTAACATCTTTTGAGACCCTGTGTAAATGTGCCCTGAACTGTGCCATGCTGTACCCTATATTAATAGTTCACTAGTGTATGGTAGAGGTGGAAGCAGCGCTGCCCACATTGATTTATGTCTATTCTGAGAGCAAGTTCCTGTTGCTGTCAGAATAAACAGGTCAGTGTTGCAGCTGAAAGCATTCCTACAAACAGAAATGATTAACAATAAAACAGTAACAGTAAAACAGTAAAAGTAGAAGAATCACAAAAAATGACAGCAACAAAAAAAACTAACTATTTTTGATTTTTAAATTTTTTTATTTTTTGGGGGGATTTGTATTTTTACTTTTTTTTTTTTTACTTTTTTTTTCAAACTTTAAACATTTTTAAAACAGATGGTCGGGTCTCTCCAAATGCGATAGCCAGTTTCCTGACTACCTAACATCTTTCGAGACCCTGTGTAAATGTGCCCTGAACTGTGCCGTGCTGTACCCTATATTAATAGTTCACTAGTGTATGGTAGAGGCGGAAGCAGCGCTGCCCACATTGATTTATGTCTATTCTGAGAGCAAGTTCCTGTTGCTGTCAGAATAAACAGGTCAGTGTTGCAGCTGAAGGCATTCCTACAAACAGAAATGATTAACAATAAAACAGTAACAATAAAACAGTAAAAGTAGAAGAATCACAAAAAATGACAACAAAAAAACTATTTTTGATTTTTACATTTTTTTATTTTTTGGGGGGGATTTGTATTTTTAATTTTTTTTTTTTACTTTTTTTTTCACGTCCACGTATAAGTGGTACCTCATATGGAAAAAGGATGACACCAAGTCCCAAACTATCTTGCCACTGCTCCCCATGTAGTCTGGGCATCCGGGGGGCTCCACGTGACTATATTTTTCCTCATAAATCTGAAACTTACATGTATAGCCTGTTGCCCTCTCACAGGTCTTATACATCTTGACCCCATATCTGGCACGCTTGCTGGGGAGAAACTGTTTGATTACAAGGCAGCCAGAAAATTGAATGAGGGACTCATCAATGCAGATGTTTTTATGGGGAGTATACATATCTGCAAATTTTTGGTTAAAGTGATTTACGAGGGGCCGAATTTTGTGGAGCCGGTCAAATTCAGGGTCACCCCGAGGACGACTGAGTGTGTTGTCGTAGAAGTGCATAAAACGCATTATCGTCTCATATCTATGCCTGGCCATGGCAGTAGAGAACACGGACATATGAACAAGCGGGCCTGTGGACCAATACAACCGCAATTGATATTTTTTATTAATGCCCATGTTGCAGGCAATCTGACGCTATCTGGGAGGGGCGCTAACTGGCGCTAACACTATCGGAAGTCACCGGTGACACTAATACAGTGATCAGTAAAAATCTGTTCACTGTAATCAATGACACTGGTGACAGGGCAGTGAGGGCGTTAACTGGGGGGGGGGAGGCGATCAAGGGGTTAAATGGGATTACTGGTGTACTAGCGGGAAAACTGGCGCTATCTGGGATGGGCGCTAACACTATTGGAAGTCGCCAGGGACACTGATACAGTGATCAGTAAACATGTGTTCACTGATCAATGACACAGGTGACAGGGAATTGAAGGGGTTAACTGGGGGGGGTGAAGAGAGTGTTAAATGTGTCCTAGGTGTGTTCTATCTGTGGGTTAGTGCTGTTTTACTCACATTTCTTCTGTCTTCTTCTCTGAAAACTTAGCCACTCATGTGTGCTCCATCCTGTAGTCCAATGCAACGTTGTGTAAGAGTGATGGTTTCAGCCTCATTGTCGAACTCTGGAATAATCCTCAGTCTTCAAAACCTCCTGGCTAACCTATGACAAAAAAAACACAACACCTATATCAATATTACTGTATTGGGAGCAAGTAGTCAATCATCTACTTAACATAAATTACACTAAAAATGGAAAAACATGTTTACACCCACAACCACACACATATTAATATATAAAGTTATATACATGTATGTTTTGAGTCTTAAAATGTGGAAAGAAAACTTAGCCATTATAGTGTGCTCCGTCCTGTAGTCCAATGCAACGTTGTGCAAGAGTGATGGTTTCAGCCTCATTGTCGAACTTTGGAATAATTCTCAGTCTTTAAAACCTCTTGGCTAACCTATGACAAAAAAGAAAACAACACATATATAAATATTTCTGCATTTGGACCAAGTAACCAATCATCTACTTAACAAAAATTACGCTAAATATGTAAAAACATGCAAAGACCCACAACCACACACATATTAATATATAAAGTTATACACATGTATGTTTTGAGTCTTAAAATGTGGAAGGAAAACTTAGCATCCACCCACTTCTAATGGTGGGCACACATGAAATGTGCCAACAGATATAAAATATGTATGCCGAAGCATAGGGTCCATCCACCGATTGGCCACCCCAGGCCCCCATGCTTTGGCATATATTCTCTTTTTTTAACTGCGGATGAAAAATCTCATCCAACAGCACTGCCCACATTGATTTATGTCTATTCTGAGAGCAAGTTCCTGTTGCTGTCAGAATAAAACGGTCAGTGTTGCAGCTGAAAACATTCCTACAAACAGAAATGATTAACAATAAAACAGTAACAATAAAACAGTAAAAGTAGAAGAATCACAAAAAATGACAGCAACAAAAAAAACTAACTATTTTTGATTTTTAAATTTTTTTATTTTTTGGGAAGGATTTGTACTTTTAATTTTTTTTTTTTTTACTTTTTTTTTCAAACTTTAAACATTTTTAAAACAGATGGTCGGGTCTCTCCAAATGCGATAGCCAGTTTCCTGGCTACCTAACATCTTTTGAGACCCTGTGTAAATGTGCCCTGAACTGTGCCATGCTGTACCCTATATTAATAGTTCACTAGTGTATGGTAGAGGTGGAAGCAGCGCTGCCCACATTGATTTATGTCTATTCTGAGAGCAAGTTCCTGTTGCTGTCAGAATAAACAGGTCAGTGTTGCAGCTGAAAGCATTCCTACAAACAGAAATGATTAACAATAAAACAGCAACAGTAAAACAGTAAAAGTAGAAGAATCACAAAAAATGACAGCAACAAAAAAAACTAACTATTTTTGATTTTTAAATTTTTTTATTTTTTGGGGGGATTTGTATTTTTACTTTTTTTTTTTTTTACTTTTTTTTTCAAACTTTAAACATTTTTAAAACAGATGGTCGGGTCTCTCCAAATGCGATAGCCAGTTTCCTGACTACCTAACATCTTTCGAGACCCTGTGTAAATGTGCCCTGAACTGTGCCGTGCTGTACCCTATATTAATAGTTCACTAGTGTATGGTAGAGGCGGAAGCAGCGCTGCCCACATTGATTTATGTCTATTCTGAGAGCAAGTTCCTGTTGCTGTCAGAATAAACAGGTCAGTGTTGCAGCTGAAGGCATTCCTACAAACAGAAATGATTAACAATAAAACAGTAACAATAAAACAGTAAAAGTAGAAGAATCACAAAAAATGACAGCAACAAAAAAAACTAACTATTTTTGATTTTTAAATTTTTTTATTTTTTGGGAAGGATTTGTACTTTTAATTTTTTTTTTTTTTACTTTTTTTTTCAAACTTTAAACATTTTTAAAACAGATGGTCGGGTCTCTCCAAATGCGATAGCCAGTTTCCTGGCTACCTAATATCTTTTGAGACCCTGTGTAAATGTGCCCTGAACTGTGCCGTGCTGTACCCTATATTAATAGTTCACTAGTGTATGGTAGAGGCGGAAGCAGCGCTGCCCACATTGATTTATGTCTATTCTGAGAGCAAGTTCCTGTTGCTGTCAGAATAAACAGGTCAGTGTTGCAGCTGAAAGCATTCCTACAAACAGAAATGATTAACAATAAAACAGTAACAATAAAACAGTAAAAGTAGAAGAATCACAAAAAATGACAACAAAAAAAACTAACTATTTTTGATTTTTACATTTTTTATTTTTTGGGGGGGATTTGTATTTTTAATTTTTTTTTTTTTACTTTTTTTTTCACGTCCACGTATAAGTGGTACCTCATATGGAAAAAGGATGACACCAAGTCCCAAACTATCTTGCCACTGCTCCCCATGTAGTCTGGGCATCCGGGGGGCTCCACGTGACTATATTTTTCCTCATAAATCTGAAACTTACATGTATAGCCTGTTGCCCTCTCACAGGTCTTATACATCTTGACCCCATATCTGGCACGCTTGCTGGGGAGAAACTGTTTGATTACAAGGCAGCCAGAAAATTGAATGAGGGACTCATCAATGCAGATGTTTTTATGGGGAGTATACATATCTGCAAATTTTTGGTTAAAGTGATTTACGAGGGGCCGAATTTTGTGGAGCCGGTCAAATTCAGGGTCACCCCGAGGACGACTGAGTGTGTTGTCGTAGAAGTGCATAAAACGCATTATCGTCTCATATCTATGCCTGGCCATGGCAGTAGAGAACACGGACATATGAACAAGCGGGCCTGTGGACCAATACAACCGCAATTGATATTTTTTATTAATGCCCATGTTGCAGGCAATCTGACGCTATCTGGGAGGGGCGCTAACTGGCGCTAACACTATCGGAAGTCACCGGTGACACTAATACAGTGATCAGTAAAAATCTGTTCACTGTAATCAATGACACTGGTGACAGGGCAGTGAGGGCGTTAACTGGGGGGGGAGGCAATCAAGGGGTTAAATGGGATTACTGGTGTACTAGCGGGAAAACTGGCGCTATCTGGGATGGGCGCTAACACTATTGGAAGTCGCCAGGGACACTGATACAGTGATCAGTAAACATGTGTTCACTGATCAATGACACAGGTGACAGGGAATTGAAGGGGTTAACTGGGGGGGGGGTGAAAAGAGGGTTAAATGTGTCCTAGGTGTGTTCTATCTGTGGGTTAGTGCTGTTTTACTCACATTTCTTCTGTCTTCTTCTCTGAAAACTTAGCCACTCATGTGTGCTCCGTCCTGTAGTCCAATGCAACGTTGTGTAAGAGTGATGGTTTCAGCCTCATTGTCGAACTCTGGAATAATCCTCAGTCTTCAAAACCTCCTGGCTAACCTATGACAAAAAAAAACACAACACCTATATCAATATTACTGTATTGGGAGCAAGTAGTCAATCATCTACTTAACATAAATTACACTAAAAATGGAAAAACATGTTTACACCCACAACCACACACATATTATATATAAAGTTATACACATGTATGTTTTGAGTCTTAAAATGTGGAAAGAAAACTTAGCCATTTTAGTGTGCTCCGTCCTGTAGTCCAATGCAACGTTGTGCAAGAGTGATGGTTTCAGCCTCATTGTCGAACTTTGGAATAATCCTCAGTCTTTAAAACCTCTTGGCTAACCTATGACAAAAAAGAAAACAACACATATATAAATATTTCTGCATTTGGACCAAGTAACCAATCATCTACTTAACAAAAATTACGCTAAATATGTAAAAACATGCAAAGACCCACAACCACACACATATTAATATATAAAGTTATACACATGTATGTTTTGAGTCTTAAAATGTGGAAGGAAAACTTAGCATCCACCCACTTCTAATGGTGGGCACACATGAAATGTGCCAACAGATATAAAATATGTATGCCGAAGCATAGGGTCCATCCACCGATTGGCCACCCCAGGCCCCCATGCTTTGGCATATATTCTCTTTTTTTTAACTGCGGATGAAAAATCTCATCCAACAGCACTGCCCACATTGATTTATGTCTATTCTGAGAGCAAGTTCCTGTTGCTGTCAGAATAAAACGGTCAGTGTTGCAGCTGAAAACATTCCTACAAACAGAAATGATTAACAATAAAACAGTAACAATAAAACAGAAAAGTAGAAGAATCACAAAAAATGACAGCAACAAAAAAAACTAACTATTTTTGATTTTTAAATTTTTTTATTTTTTGGGAAGGATTTGTACTTTTAATTTTTTTTTTTTTTACTTTTTTTTTCAAACTTTAAACATTTTTAAAACAGATGGTCGGGTCTCTCCAAATGCGATAGCCAGTTTCCTGGCTACCTAACATCTTTTGAGACCCTGTGTAAATGTGCCCTGAACTGTGCCATGCTGTACCCTATATTAATAGTTCACTAGTGTATGGTAGAGGTGGAAGCAGCGCTGCCCACATTGATTTATGTCTATTCTGAGAGCAAGTTCCTGTTGCTGTCAGAATAAACAGGTCAGTGTTGCAGCTGAAAGCATTCCTACAAACAGAAATGATTAACAATAAAACAGTAAAAGTAGAAGAATCACAAAAAATGACAGCAACAAAAAAAACTAACTATTTTTGATTTTTAAATTTTTTTATTTTTTGGGGGGATTTGTATTTTTACTTTTTTTTTTTTTACTTTTTTTTTCAAACTTTAAACATTTTTAAAACAGATGGTCGGGTCTCTCCAAATGCGATAGCCAGTTTCCTGACTACCTAACATCTTTTGAGACCCTGTGTAAATGTGCCCTGAACTGTGCCGTGCTGTACCCTATATTAATAGTTCACTAGTGTATGGTAGAGGCGGAAGCAGCGCTGCCCACATTGATTTATGTCTATTCTGAGAGCAAGTTCCTGTTGCTGTCAGAATAAACAGGTCAGTGTTGCAGCTGAAGGCATTCCTACAAACAGAAATGATTAACAATAAAACAGTAACAATAAAACAGTAAAAGTAGAAGAATCACAAAAAATGACAGCAACAAAAAAAACTAACTATTTTTGATTTTTAAATTTTTTTATTTTTTGGGAAGGATTTGTACTTTTAATTTTTTTTTTTTTTACTTTTTTTTTCAAACTTTAAACATTTTTAAAACAGATGCTCGGGTCTCTCCAAATGCGATAGCCAGTTTCCTGGCTACCTAACATCTTTTGAGACCCTGTGTAAATGTGCCCTGAACTGTGCCGTGCTGTACCCTATATTAATAGTTCACTAGTGTATGGTAGAGGTGGAAGCAGCGCTGCCCACATTGATTTATGTCTATTCTGAGAGCAAGTTCCTGTTGCTGTCAGAATAAACAGGTCAGTGTTGCAGCTGAAAGCATTCCTACAAACAGAAATGATTAACAATAAAACAGTAACAAGAAAACAGTAAAAGTAGAAGAATCACAAAAAATGACAGCAACAAAAAAAAAAAAACTATTTTTGATTTTTAAATTTTTTTATTTTTTGGGGGGGATTTGTATTTTTACTTTTTTTTTTTTACTTTTTTTTTCAAACTTTAAACATTTTTAAAACAGATGGTCGGGTCTCTCCAAATGCGATAGCCAGTTTTCTGACTACCTAACATCTTTCGAGACCCTGTGTAAATGTGCCCTGAACTGTGCCGTGCTGTACCCTATATTAATAGTTCACTAGTGTATGGTAGAGGCGGAAGCAGCGCTGCCCACATTGATTTATGTCTATTCTGAGAGCAAGTTCCTGTTGCTGTCAGAATAAACAGGTCAGTGTTGCAGCTGAAAGCATTCCTACAAACAGAAATGATTAACAATAAAACAGTAACAATAAAACAGTAAAAGTAGAAGAATCACAAAAAATGACAACAAAAAAACTATTTTTGATTTTTACATTTTTTGGGGGGGATTTGTATTTTTAATTTTCTTTTTTTTAATTTTTTTTTCACGTCCACGTATAAGTGGTACCTCATATGGAAAAAGGATGACACCAAGTCCCAAACTATCTTGCCACTGCTCCCCATGTAGTCTGGGCATCCGGGGGGCTCCACGTGACTATATTTTTCCTCATAAATCTGAAACTTACATGTATAGCCTGTTGCCCTCTCACAGGTCTTATACATCTTGACCCCATATCTGGCACGCTTGCTGGGGAGAAACTGTTTGATTACAAGGCAGCCAGAAAATTGAATGAGGGACTCATCAATGCAGATGTTTTTATGGGGAGTATACATATCTGCAAATTTTTGGTTAAAGTGATTTACGAGGGGCCGAATTTTGTGGAGCCGGTCAAATTCAGGGTCACCCCGAGGACGACTGAGTGTGTTGTCGTAGAAGTGCATAAAACGCATTATCGTCTCATATCTATGCCTGGCCATGGCAGTAGAGAACACGGACATATGAACAAGCGGGCCTGTGGACCAATACAACCGCAATTGATATTTTTTATTAATGCCCATGTTGCAGGCAATCTGACGCTATCTGGGAGGGGCGCTAACTGGCGCTAACACTATCGGAAGTCACCGGTGACACTAATACAGTGATCAGTAAAAATCTGTTCACTGTAATCAATGACACTGGTGACAGGGCAGTGAGGGCGTTAACTGGGGGGGAGGCGATCAAGGGGTTAAATGGGATTACTGGTGTACTAGCGGGAAAACTGGCGCTATCTGGGATGGGCGCTAACACTATTGGAAGTCGCCAGGGACACTGATACAGTGATCAGTAAACATGTGTTCACTGATCAATGACACAGGTGACAGGGAATTGAAGGGGTTAACTGGGGGGGGGGTGAAAAGAGGGTTAAATGTGTCCTAGGTGTGTTCTATCTGTGGGTTAGTGCTGTTTTACTCACATTTCTTCTGTCTTCTTCTCTGAAAACTTAGCCACTCATGTGTGCTCCGTCCTGTAGTCCAATGCAACGTTGTGTAAGAGTGATGGTTTCAGCCTCATTGTCGAACTCTGGAATAATCCTCAGTCTTCAAAACCTCCTGGCTAACCTATGACAAAAAAAACACAACACCTATATCAATATTACTGTATTGGGAGCAAGTAGTCAATCATCTACTTAACATAAATTACACTAAAAATGGAAAAACATGTTTACACCCACAACCACACACATATTATATATAAAGTTATACACATGTATGTTTTGAGTCTTAAAATGTGGAAAGAAAACTTAGCCATTTTAGTGTGCTCCGTCCTGTAGTCCAATGCAACGTTGTGCAAGAGTGATGGTTTCAGCCTCATTGTCGAACTTTGGAATAATCCTCAGTCTTTAAAACCTCTTGGCTAACCTATGACAAAAAAGAAAACAACACATATATAAATATTTCTGCATTTGGACCAAGTAACCAATCATCTACTTAACAAAAATTACGCTAAATATGTAAAAACATGCAAAGACCCACAACCACACACATATTAATATATAAAGTTATACACATGTATGTTTTGAGTCTTAAAATGTGGAAGGAAAACTTAGCATCCACCCACTTCTAATGGTGGGCACACATGAAATGTGCCAACAGATATAAAATATGTATGCCGAAGCATAGGGTCCATCCACCGCTTGGCCACCCCAGGCCCCCATGCTTTGGCATATATTCTCTTTTTTTTAACTGCGGATGAAAAATCTCATCCAACAGCACTGCCCACATTGATTTATGTCTATTCTGAGAGCAAGTTCCTGTTGCTGTCAGAATAAAACGGTCAGTGTTGCAGCTGAAAACATTCCTACAAACAGAAATGATTAACAATAAAACAGTAACAATAAAACAGAAAAGTAGAAGAATCACAAAAAATGACAGCAACAAAAAAAACTAACTATTTTTGATTTTTAAATTTTTTTATTTTTTGGGAAGGATTTGTACTTTTAATTTTTTTTTTTTTACTTTTTTTTTCAAACTTTAAACATTTTTAAAACAGATGGTCGGGTCTCTCCAAATGCGATAGCCAGTTTCCTGGCTACCTAACATCTTTTGAGACCCTGTGTAAATGTGCCCTGAACTGTGCCATGCTGTACCCTATATTAATAGTTCACTAGTGTATGGTAGAGGTGGAAGCAGCGCTGCCCACATTGATTTATGTCTATTCTGAGAGCAAGTTCCTGTTGCTGTCAGAATAAACAGGTCAGTGTTGCAGCTGAAAGCATTCCTACAAACAGAAATGATTAACAATAAAACAGTAACAGTAAAACAGTAAAAGTAGAAGAATCACAAAAAATGACAGCAACAAAAAAAACTAACTATTTTTGATTTTTAAATTTTTTTATTTTTTGGGGGGATTTGTATTTTTACTTTTTTTTTTTTTACTTTTTTTTTCAAACTTTAAACATTTTTAAAACAGATGGTCGGGTCTCTCCAAATGCGATAGCCAGTTTCCTGACTACCTAACATCTTTTGAGACCCTGTGTAAATGTGCCCTGAACTGTGCCGTGCTGTACCCTATATTAATAGTTCACTAGTGTATGGTAGAGGCGGAAGCAGCGCTGCCCACATTGATTTATGTCTATTCTGAGAGCAAGTTCCTGTTGCTGTCAGAATAAACAGGTCAGTGTTGCAGCTGAAGGCATTCCTACAAACAGAAATGATTAACAATAAAACAGTAACAATAAAACAGTAAAAGTAGAAGAATCACAAAAAATGACAGCAACAAAAAAAACTAACTATTTTTGATTTTTAAATTTTTTTATTTTTTGGGAAGGATTTGTACTTTTAATTTTTTTTTTTTTTACTTTTTTTTTCAAACTTTAAACATTTTTAAAACAGATGCTCGGGTCTCTCCAAATGCGATAGCCAGTTTCCTGGCTACCTAACATCTTTTGAGACCCTGTGTAAATGTGCCCTGAACTGTGCCGTGCTGTACCCTATATTAATAGTTCACTAGTGTATGGTAGAGGTGGAAGCAGCGCTGCCCACATTGATTTATGTCTATTCTGAGAGCAAGTTCCTGTTGCTGTCAGAATAAACAGGTCAGTGTTGCAGCTGAAAGCATTCCTACAAACAGAAATGATTAACAATAAAACAGTAACAAGAAAACAGTAAAAGTAGAAGAATCACAAAAAATGACAGCAACAAAAAAAAAAAAACTATTTTTGATTTTTAAATTTTTTTATTTTTTGGGGGGGATTTGTATTTTTACTTTTTTTTTTTTACTTTTTTTTTCAAACTTTAAACATTTTTAAAACAGATGGTCGGGTCTCTCCAAATGCGATAGCCAGTTTTCTGACTACCTAACATCTTTCGAGACCCTGTGTAAATGTGCCCTGAACTGTGCCGTGCTGTACCCTATATTAATAGTTCACTAGTGTATGGTAGAGGCGGAAGCAGCGCTGCCCACATTGATTTATGTCTATTCTGAGAGCAAGTTCCTGTTGCTGTCAGAATAAACAGGTCAGTGTTGCAGCTGAAAGCATTCCTACAAACAGAAATGATTAACAATAAAACAGTAACAATAAAACAGTAAAAGTAGAAGAATCACAAAAAATGACAACAAAAAAACTATTTTTGATTTTTACATTTTTTGGGGGGGATTTGTATTTTTAATTTTTTTTTTTTTACTTTTTTTTTCACGTCCACGTATAAGTGGTACCTCATATGGAAAAAGGATGACACCAAGTCCCAAACTATCTTGCCACTGCTCCCCATGTAGTCTGGGCATCCGGGGGGCTCCACGTGACTATATTTTTCCTCATAAATCTGAAACTTACATGTATAGCCTGTTGCCCTCTCACAGGTCTTATACATCTTGACCCCATATCTGGCACGCTTGCTGGGGAGAAACTGTTTGATTACAAGGCAGCCAGAAAATTGAATGAGGGACTCATCAATGCAGATGTTTTTATGGGGAGTATACATATCTGCAAATTTTTGGTTAAAGTGATTTACGAGGGGCCGAATTTTGTGGAGCCGGTCAAATTCAGGGTCACCCCGAGGACGACTGAGTGTGTTGTCGTAGAAGTGCATAAAACGCATTATCGTCTCATATCTATGCCTGGCCATGGCAGTAGAGAACACGGACATATGAACAAGCGGGCCTGTGGACCAATACAACCGCAATTGATATTTTTTATTAATGCCCATGTTGCAGGCAATCTGACGCTATCTGGGAGGGGCGCTAACTGGCGCTAACACTATCGGAAGTCACCGGTGACACTAATACAGTGATCAGTAAAAATCTGTTCACTGTAATCAATGACACTGGTGACAGGGCAGTGAGGGCGTTAACTGGGGGGAGGAGGCGATCAAGGGGTTAAATGGGATTACTGGTGTACTAGCGGGAAAACTGGCGCTATCTGGGATGGGCGCTAACACTATTGGAAGTCGCCAGGGACACTGATACAGTGATCAGTAAACATGTGTTCACTGATCAATGACACAGGTGACAGGGAATTGAAGGGGTTAACTGGGGGGGGTGAAGAGAGGGTTAAATGTGTCCTAGGTGTGTTCTATCTGTGGGTTAGTGCTGTTTTACTCACATTTCTTCTGTCTTCTTCTCTGAAAACTTAGCCACTCATGTGTGCTCCATCCTGTAGTCCAATGCAACGTTGTGTAAGAGTGATGGTTTCAGCCTCATTGTCGAACTCTGGAATAATCCTCAGTCTTCAAAACCTCCTGGCTAACCTATGACAAAAAAAACACAACACCTATATCAATATTACTGTATTGGGAGCAAGTAGTCAATCATCTACTTAACATAAATTACACTAAAAATGGAAAAACATGTTTACACCCACAACCACACACATATTAATATATAAAGTTATACACATGTATGTTTTGAGTCTTAAAATGTGGAAAGAAAACTTAGCCATTATAGTGTGCTCCGTCCTGTAGTCCAATGCAACGTTGTGCAAGAGTGATGGTTTCAGCCTCATTGTCGAACTTTGGAATAATCCTCAGTCTTTAAAACCTCTTGGCTAACCTATGACAAAAAAGAAAACAACACATATATAAATATTTCTGCATTTGGACCAAGTAACCAATCATCTACTTAACAAAAATTACGCTAAATATGTAAAAACATGCAAAAACCCACAACCACACACATATTAATATATAAAGTTATACACATGTATGTTTTGAGTCTTAAAATGTGGAAGGAAAACTTAGCATCCACCCACTTCTAATGGTGGGCACACATGAAATGTGCCAACAGATATAAAATATGTATGCCGAAGCATAGGGTCCATCCACCGATTGGCCACCCCAGGCCCCCATGCTTTGGCATATATTCTCTTTTTTTAACTGCGGATGAAAAATCTCATCCAACAGCACTGCCCACATTGATTTATGTCTATTCTGAGAGCAAGTTCCTGTTGCTGTCAGAATAAAACGGTCAGTGTTGCAGCTGAAAACATTCCTACAAACAGAAATGATTAACAATAAAACAGTAACAATAAAACAGTAAAAGTAGAAGAATCACAAAAAATGACAGCAACAAAAAAAACTATTTTTGATTTTTAAATTTTTTTATTTTTTGGGAAGGATTTGTACTTTTAATTTTTTTTTTTTTTACTTTTTTTTTCAAACTTTAAACATTTTTAAAACAGATGGTCGGGTCTCTCCAAATGCGATAGCCAGTTTCCTGGCTACCTAACATCTTTTGAGACCCTGTGTAAATGTGCCCTGAACTGTGCCATGCTGTACCCTATATTAATAGTTCACTAGTGTATGGTAGAGGTGGAAGCAGCGCTGCCCACATTGATTTATGTCTATTCTGAGAGCAAGTTCCTGTTGCTG
The DNA here is from genome assembly GCF_062004578.1 of Staurois parvus. Classification (NCBI taxonomy): domain Eukaryota; kingdom Metazoa; phylum Chordata; class Amphibia; order Anura; family Ranidae; genus Staurois; species Staurois parvus. The sequence continues at coordinate 4,940,659 of NW_028319601.1, read as the reverse complement.
TCAGAATAAACAGGTCAGTGTTGCAGCTGAAAGCATTCCTACAAACAGAAATGATTAACAATAAAACAGTAACAGTAAAACAGTAAAAGTAGAAGAATCACAAAAAATGACAGCAACAAAAAAAACTAACTATTTTTGATTTTTAAATTTTTTTATTTTTTGGGGGGATTTGTATTTTTACTTTTTTTTTTTTTACTTTTTTTTTCAAACTTTAAACATTTTTAAAACAGATGGTCGGGTCTCTCCAAATGCGATAGCCAGTTTCCTGACTACCTAACATCTTTCGAGACCCTGTGTAAATGTGCCCTGAACTGTGCCGTGCTGTACCCTATATTAATAGTTCACTAGTGTATGGTAGAGGCGGAAGCAGCGCTGCCCACATTGATTTATGTCTATTCTGAGAGCAAGTTCCTGTTGCTGTCAGAATAAACAGGTCAGTGTTGCAGCTGAAGGCATTCCTACAAACAGAAATGATTAACAATAAAACAGTAACAATAAAACAGTAAAAGTAGAAGAATCACAAAAAATGACAGCAACAAAAAAAACTAACTATTTTTGATTTTTAAATTTTTTTATTTTTTGGGAAGGATTTGTACTTTTAATTTTTTTTTTTTTTACTTTTTTTTTCAAACTTTAAACATTTTTAAAACAGATGGTCGGGTCTCTCCAAATGCGATAGCCAGTTTCCTGGCTACCCAATATCTTTTGAGACCCTGTGTAAATGTGCCCTGAACTGTGCCGTGCTGTACCCTATATTAATAGTTCACTAGTGTATGGTAGAGGCGGAAGCAGCGCTGCCCACATTGATTTATGTCTATTCTGAGAGCAAGTTCCTGTTGCTGTCAGAATAAACAGGTCAGTGTTGCAGCTGAAAGCATTCCTACAAACAGAAATGATTAACAATAAAACAGTAACAATAAAACAGTAAAAGTAGAAGAATCACAAAAAATGACAGCAACAAAAAAAACTAACTATTTTTGATTTTTAAATTTTTTTATTTTTTGGGAAGGATTTGTACTTTTAATTTTTTTTTTTTTACTTTTTTTTCAAACTTTAAACATTTTTAAAACAGATGGTCGGGTCTCTCCAAATGCGATAGCCAGTTTCCTGGCAACCTAACATCTTTTGAGACCTTGTGTAAATGTGCCCTGAACTGTGCCGTGCTGTACCCTATATTAATAGTTCACTAGTGTATGGTAGAGGTGGAAGCAGCGCTGCCCACATTGATTTATGTCTATTCTGAGAGCAAGTTCCTGTTGCTGTCAGAATAAACAGGTCAGTGTTGCAGCTGAAAGCATTCCTACAAACAGAAATGATTAACAATAAAACAGTAACAATAAAACAGTAAAAGTAGAAGAATCACAAAAAATGACAGCAACAAAAAAAACAAACTATTTTTGATTTTTAAATTTTTTTATTTTTTTGGGGGGGATTTGTATTTTTACTTTTTTTTTTTACTTTTTTTTTCAAACTTTAAACATTTTTAAAACAGATGGTCGGGTCTCTCCAAATGCGATAGCCAGTTTTCTGACTACCTAACATCTTTCGAGACCCTGTGTAAATGTGCCCTGAACTGTGCCGTGCTGTACCCTATATTAATAGTTCACTAGTGTATGGTAGAGGCGGAAGCAGCGCTGCCCACATTGATTTATGTCTATTCTGAGAGCAAGTTCCTGTTGCTGTCAGAATAAACAGGTCAGTGTTGCAGCTGAAAGCATTCCTACAAACAGAAATGATTAACAATAAAACAGTAACAATAAAACAGTAAAAGTAGAAGAATCACAAAAAATGACAACAAAAAAACTAACTATTTTTGATTTTTACATTTTTTATTTTTTGGGGGGATTTGTATTTTTAATTTTTTTTTTTTTACTTTTTTTTTCACGTCCACGTATAAGTGGTACCCCATATGGAAAAAGGATGACACCAAGTCCCAAACTATCTTGCCACTGCTCCCCATGTAGTCTGGGCATCCGGGGGGCTCCACGTGACTATCTTTTCCCTCATAAATCTGAAACTTACATGTATAGCCTGTTGCCCTCTCACAGGTCTTATACATCTTGACCCCATATCTGGCACGCTTGCTGGGGAGAAACTGATTACAAGGCAGCCAGAAAATTGAATGAGGGACTCATCGATGCAGATGTTTTTATGGGGAGTATACATATCTGCCAATTTTTGGTTAAAGTGATTTACGAGGGGTCGAATTTTGTGGAGCCGGACAAATTCAGGGTCACCCCGAGGACTACTGAGTGTGGTCGTAGAAGTGCATAAAACGCATTATCGTCTCATATCTATGCCTGGCCATGGCAGTAGTGAACACGGACATATGAACAAGCGGGTCTGTGGACCAATACAACCGCAATTGATATTTTTTATTAATGCCCATGTTGCAGGCAATCTGACGCTATCTGGGAGGGGCGCTAACTGGCGCTAACACTATCGGAAGTCACCGGTGACACTAATACAGTGATCAGTAAAAATCTGTTCACTGTAATCAATGACACTGGTGACAGGGCAGTGAGGGCGTTAACTGGGGGGGGGAGGCGATCAAGGGGTTAAATGGGATTACTGGTGTACTAGCGGGAAAACTGGCGCTATCTGGGATGGGCTCTAACACTATTGGAAGTCGCCAGGGACACTGATACAGTGATCAGTAAACATGTGTTCACTGATCAATGACACAGGTGACAGGGAATTGAAGGGGTTAACTGGGGGGGGGGTGAAGAGAGGGTTAAATGTGTCCTAGGTGTGTTCTATCTGTGGGTTAGTGCTGTTTTACTCACATTTCTTCTGTCTTCTTCTCTGAAAACTTAGCCACTCATGTGTGCTCCGTCCTGTAGTCCAATGCAACGTTGTGTAAGAGTGATGGTTTCAGCCTCATTGTCGAACTCTGGAATAATCCTCAGTCTTCAAAACCTCCTGGCTAACCTATGACAAAAAAAACACAACACCTATATCAATATTACTGTATTGGGAGCAAGTAGTCAATCATCTACTTAACATAAATTACACTAAAAATGGAAAAACATGTTTACACCCACAACCACACACATATTAATATATAAAGTTATACACATGTATGTTTTGAGTCTTAAAATGTGGAAAGAAAACTTAGCCATTTTAGTGTGCTCCGTCCTGTAGTCCAATGCAACGTTGTGCAAGAGTGATGGTTTCAGCCTCATTGTCGAACTTTGGAATAATCCTCAGTCTTTAAAACCTCTTGGCTAACCTATGACAAAAAAGAAAACAACACATATATAAATATTTCTGCATTTGGACCAAGTAACCAATCATCTACTTAACAAAAATTACGCTAAATATGTAAAAACATGCAAAGACCCACAACCACACACATATTAATATATAAAGTTATACACATGTATGTTTTGAGTCTTAAAATGTGGAAGGAAAACTTAGCATCCACCCACTTCTAATGGTGGGCACACATGAAATGTGCCAACAGATATAAAATATGTATGCCGAAGCATAGGGTCCATCCACCGATTGGCCACCCCAGGCCCCAAAGCTTTGGCATATATTCTCTTTTTTTAACTGCGGATGAAAAATCTCATCCAACAGCACTGCCCACATTGATTTATGTCTATTCTGAGAGCAAGTTCCTGTTGCTGTCAGAATAAAACGGTCAGTGTTGCAGCTGAAAACATTCCTACAAACAGAAATGATTAACAATAAAACAGTAACAGTAAAACAGTAAAAGTAGAAGAATCACAAAAAATGACAGCAACAAAAAAACTAACTATTTTTGATTTTTAAATTTTTTTATTTTTTGGGGGGATTTGTATTTTTACTTTTTTTTTTTTTACTTTTTTTTTCAAACTTTAAACATTTTTAAAACAGATGGTCGGGTCTCTCCAAATGCGATAGCCAGTTTCCTGACTACCTAACATCTTTCGAGACCCTGTGTAAATGTGCCCTAAACTGTGCCGTGCTGTACCCTATATTAATAGTTCACTAGTGTATGGTAGAGGCGGAAGCAGCGCTGCCCACATTGATTTATGTCTATTCTGAGAGCAAGTTCCTGTTGCTGTCAGAATAAACAGGTCAGTGTTGCAGCTGAAGGCATTCCTACAAACAGAAATGATTAACAATAAAACAGTAACAATAAAACAGTAAAAGTAGAAGAATCACAAAAAATGACAGCAACAAAAAAAACTAACTATTTTTGATTTTTAAATTTTTTTATTTTTTGGGAAGGATTTGTACTTTTAATTTTTTTTTTTTTTTACTTTTTTTTTCAAACTTTAAACATTTTTAAAACAGATGGTCGGGTCTCTCCAAATGCGATAGCCAGTTTCCTGGCTACCTAACATCTTTTGAGACCCTGTGTAAATGTGCCCTGAACTGTGCCGTGCTGTACCCTATATTAATAGTTCACTAGTGTATGGTAGAGGTGGAAGCAGCGCTGCCCACATTGATTTATGTCTATTCTGAGAGCAAGTTCCTGTTGCTGTCAGAATAAACAGGTCAGTGTTGCAGCTGAAAGCATTCCTACAAACAGAAATGATTAACAATAAAACAGTAACAATAAAACAGTAAAAGTAGAAGAATCACAAAAAATGACAGCAACAAAAAAAAAAAACTATTTTTGATTTTTAAATTTTTTTATTTTTTGGGGGGGATTTGTATTTTTACTTTTTTTTTTTTTACTTTTTTTTTCAAACTTTAAACATTTTTAAAACAGATGGTCGGGTCTCTCCAAATGCGATAGCCAGTTTTCTGACTACCTAACATCTTTCGAGACCCTGTGTAAATGTGCCCTGAACTGTGCCGTGCTGTACCCTATATTAATAGTTCACTAGTGTATGGTAGAGGCGGAAGCAGCGCTGCCCACATTGATTTATGTCTATTCTGAGAGCAAGTTCCTGTTGCTGTCAGAATAAACAGGTCAGTGTTGCAGCTGAAAGCATTCCTACAAACAGAAATGATTAACAATAAAACAGTAACAATAAAACAGTAAAAGTAGAAGAATCACAAAAAATGACAACAAAAAAACTAACTTTTTTTGATTTTTACATTTTTTATTTTTTGGGGGGAATTTGTATTTTTAATTTTTTTTTTTTTACTTTTTTTTTTTCACGTCCACGTATAAGTGGTACCTCATATGGAAAAAGGATGACACCAATTCCCAAACTATCTTGCCACTGCACCCCATGTAGTCTAGGCATCCGGGGGGCTCCACGTGACTATATTTTTCCTCATAAATCTGAAACTTACATGTATAGCCTGTTGCCCTCTCACAGGTCTTATACATCTTGACCCCATATCTGGCACGCTTGCTGGGGAGAAACTGTTTGATTACAAGGCAGCCAGAAAATTTAATGAGGGACTCATCAATGCAGATGTTTTTATGGGGAGTATACATATCTGCAAATTTTTGGTTAAAGTGATTTACGAGGGGCCGAATTTTGTGGAGCCGGTCAAATTCAGGGTCACCCCGAGGACGACTGAGTGTGTTGTCGTAGAAGTGCATAAAACGCATTATCGTCTCATATCTATGCCTGGCCATGGCAGTAGAGAACACGGACATATGAACAAGCGGGCCTGTGGACCAATACAACCGCAATTGATATTTTTTATTAATGCCCATGTTGCAGGCAATCTGACGCTATCTGGGAGGGGCGCTAACTGGCGCTAACACTATCGGAAGTCACCGGTGACACTAATACAGTGATCAGTAAAAATCTGTTCACTGTAATCAATGACACTGGTGACAGGGCAGTGAGGGCGTTAACTGGGGGGGGGAGGCGATCAAGGGGTTAAATGGGATTACTGGTGTACTAGCGGGAAAACTGGCGCTATCTGGGATGGGCGCTAACACTATTGGAAGTCGCCAGGGACACTGATACAGTGATCAGTAAACATGTGTTCACTGATCAATGACACAGGTGACAGGGAATTGAAGGGGTTAACTGGGGGGGGGTGAAGAGAGGGTTAAATGTGTCCTAGGTGTGTTCTATCTGTGGGTTAGTGCTGTTTTACTCACATTTCTTCTGTCTTCTTCTCTGAAAACTTAGCCACTCATGTGTGCTCCGTCCTGTAGTCCAATGCAACGTTGTGTAAGAGTGATGGTTTCAGCCTCATTGTCGAACTCTGGAATAATCCTCAGTCTTCAAAAACTCCTGGCTAACCTATGACAAAAAAAACAACAACATATATACATATTACTGCATTGGGAGTAAGTAGCCAATCATCTACTTAACATAAATTACACTAAAAATGGAAATACATGTTTACACCCACAACCACACACATATTAATATATAAAGTTATACACATGTATGTTTTGAGTCTTAAAATGTGGAAAGAAAACCTAGCCATTTTAGTGTGCTCCGTCCTGTAGTCCAATGCAACGTTGTGCAAGAGTGATGGTTTCAGCCTCATTGTCGAACTTTGGAATAATCCTCAGTCTTTAAAACCTCTTGGCTAACCTATGACAAAAAAGAAAACAACACATATATAAATATTTCTGCATTTGGACCAAGTAACCAATCATCTACTTAACAAAAATTACGCTAAATATGTAAAAACATGCAAAGACCCACAACCACACACATATTAATATATAAAGTTATACACATGTATGTTTTGAGTCTTAAAATGTGGAAGGAAAACTTAGCATCCACCCACTTCTAATGGTGGGCACACATGAAATGTGCCAACAGATATAAAATATGTATGCCGAAGCATAGGGTCCATCCACCGATTGGCCACCCCAGGCCCCCATGCTTTGGCATATATTCTCTTTTTTTAACTGCGGATGAAAAATCTCATCCAACAGCACTGCCCACATTGATTTATGTCTGTTCTGAGAGCAAGTTCCTGTTGCTGTCAGAATAAAACGGTCAGTGTTGCAGCTGAAAACATTCCTACAAACAGAAATGATTAACAATAAAACAGTAACAATAAAACAGTAAAAGTAGAAGAATCACAAAAAATGACAGCAACAAAAAAAACTAACTATTTTTGATTTTTAAATTTTTTTATTTTTTGGGAAGGATTTGTACTTTTAATTTTTTTTTTTTTTACTTTTTTTTTCAAACTTTAAACATTTTTAAAACAGATGGTCGGGTCTCTCCAAATGCGATAGCCAGTTTCCTGGCTACCTAACATCTTTTGAGACCCTGTGTAAATGTGCCCTGAACTGTGCCATGCTGTACCCTATATTAATAGTTCACTAGTGTATGGTAGAGGTGGAAGCAGCGCTGCCCACATTGATTTATGTCTATTCTGAGAGCAAGTTCCTGTTGCTGTCAGAATAAACAGGTCAGTGTTGCAGCTGAAAGCATTCCTACAAACAGAAATGATTAACAATAAAACAGTAACAGTAAAACAGTAAAAGTAGAAGAATCACAAAAAATGACAGCAACAAAAAAAACTAACTATTTTTGATTTTTAAATTTTTTTATTTTTTGGGGGGATTTGTATTTTTACTTTTTTTTTTTTTACTTTTTTTTTCAAACTTTAAACATTTTTAAAACAGATGGTCGGGTCTCTCCAAATGCGATAGCCAGTTTCCTGACTACCTAACATCTTTCGAGACCCTGTGTAAATGTGCCCTGAACTGTGCCGTGCTGTACCCTATATTAATAGTTCACTAGTGTATGGTAGAGGCGGAAGCAGCGCTGCCCACATTGATTTATGTCTATTCTGAGAGCAAGTTCCTGTTGCTGTCAGAATAAACAGGTCAGTGTTGCAGCTGAAAGCATTCCTACAAACAGAAATGATTAACAATAAAACAGTAACAATAAAACAGTAAAAGTAGAAGAATCACAAAAAATGACAGCAACAAAAAAAACTAACTATTTTTGATTTTTAAATTTTTTTATTTTTTGGGAAGGATTTGTACTTTTAATTATTTTTTTTTTTACTTTTTTTTTCAAACTTTAAACATTTTTAAAACAGATGGTCGGGTCTCTCCAAATGCGATAGCCAGTTTCCTGGCTACCCAATATCTTTTGAGACCCTGTGTAAATGTGCCCTGAACTGTGCCGTGCTGTACCCTATATTAATAGTTCACTAGTGTATGGTAGAGGCGGAAGCAGCGCTGCCCACATTGATTTATGTCTATTCTGAGAGCAAGTTCCTGTTGCTGTCAGAATAAACAGGTCAGTGTTGCAGCTGAAAGCATTCCTACAAACAGAAATGATTAACAATAAAACAGTAACAATAAAACAGTAAAAGTAGAAGAATTACAAAAAATGACAGCAACAAAAAAAACAAACTATTTTTGATTTTTAAATTTTTTTATTTTTTTGGGGGGGATTTGTATTTTTACTTTTTTTTTTTACTTTTTTTTTCAAACTTTAAACATTTTTAAAACAGATGGTCGGGTCTCTCCAAATGCGATAGCCAGTTTTCTGACTACCTAACATCTTTCGAGACCCTGTGTAAATGTGCCCTGAACTGTGCCGTGCTGTACCCTATATTAATAGTTCACTAGTGTATGGTAGAGGCGGAAGCAGCGCTGCCCACATTGATTTATGTCTATTCTGAGAGCAAGTTCCTGTTGCTGTCAGAATAAACAGGTCAGTGTTGCAGCTGAAAGCATTCCTACAAACAGAAATGATTAACAATAAAACAGTAACAATAAAACAGTAAAAGTAGAAGAATCACAAAAAATGACAACAAAAAAACTAACTTTTTTTGATTTTTACATTTTTTATTTTTTGGGGGGGATTTGTATTTTTAATTTTTTTTTTTTAATTTTTTTTTTTCACGTCCACGTATAAGTGGTACCTCATATGGAAAAAGGATGACACCAATTCCCAAACTATCTTGCCACTGCACCCCATGTAGTCTAGGCATCCGGGGGGCTCCACGTGACTATATTTTTCCTCATAAATCTGAAACTTACATGTATAGCCTGTTGCCCTCTCACAGGTCTTATACATCTTGACCCCATATCTGGCACGCTTGCTGGGGAGAAACTGTTTGATTACAAGGCAGCCAGAAAATTGAATGAGGGACTCATCAATGCAGATGTTTTTATGGGGAGTATACATATCTGCAAATTTTTGGTTAAAGTGATTTACGAGGGGCCGAATTTTGTGGAGCCGGTCAAATTCAGGGTCACCCCGAGGACGACTGAGTGTGTTGTCGTAGAAGTGCATAAAACGCATTATCGTCTCATATCTATGCCTGGCCATGGCAGTAGAGAACACGGACATATGAACAAGCGGGCCTGTGGACCAATACAACCGCAATTGATATTTTTTATTAATGCCCATGTTGCAGGCAATCTGACGCTATCTGGGAGGGGCGCTAACTGGCGCTAACACTATCGGAAGTCACCGGTGACACTAATACAGTGATCAGTAAAAATCTGTTCACTGTAATCAATGACACTGGTGACAGGGCAGTGAGGGCGTTAACTGGGGGGGGGAGGCGATCAAGGGGTTAAATGGGATTACTGGTGTACTAGCGGGAAAACTGGCGCTATCTGGGATGGGCGCTAACACTATTGGAAGTCGCCAGGGACACTGATACAGTGATCAGTAAACATGTGTTCACTGATCAATGACACAGGTGACAGGGAATTGAAGGGGTTAACTGGGGGGGGGTGAAGAGAGGGTTAAATGTGTCCTAGGTGTGTTCTATCTGTGGGTTAGTGCTGTTTTACTCACATTTCTTCTGTCTTCTTCTCTGAAAACTTAGCCACTCATGTGTGCTCCGTCCTGTAGTCCAATGCAACGTTGTGTAAGAGTGATGGTTTCAGCCTCATTGTCGAACTCTGGAATAATCCTCAGTCTTCAAAACCTCCTGGCTAACCTATGACAAAAAAAACACAACACCTATATCAATATTACTGTATTGGGAGCAAGTAGTCAATCATCTACTTAACATAAATTACACTAAAAATGGAAAAACATGTTTACACCCACAACCACACACATATTAATATATAAAGTTATACACATGTATGTTTTGAGTCTTAAAATGTGGAAAGAAAACTTAGCCATTTTAGTGTGCTCCGTCCTGTAGTCCAATGCAACGTTGTGCAAGAGTGATGGTTTCAGCCTCATTGTCGAACTTTGGAATAATCCTCAGTCTTTAAAACCTCTTGGCTAACCTATGACAAAAAAGAAAACAACACATATATAAATATTTCTGCATTTGGACCAAGTAACCAATCATCTACTTAACAAAAATTACGCTAAATATGTAAAAACATGCAAAGACCCACAACCACACACATATTAATATATAAGGTTATACACATGTATGTTTTGAGTCTTAAAATGTGGAAGGAAAACTTAGCATCCACCCACTTCTAATGGTGGGCACACATGAAATGTGCCAACAGATATAAAATATGTATGCCGAAGCATAGGGTCCATCCACCGATTGGCCACCCCAGGCCCCCATGCTTTGGCATATATTCTCTTTTTTTAACTGCGGATGAAAAATCTCATCCAACAGCACTGCCCACATTGATTTATGTCTATTCTGAGAGCAAGTTCCTGTTGCTGTCAGAATAAAACGGTCAGTGTTGCAGCTGAAAACATTCCTACAAACAGAAATGATTAACAATAAAACAGTAACAATAAAACAGTAAAAGTAGAAGAATCACAAAAAATGACAGCAACAAAAAAAACTAACTATTTTTGATTTTTAAATTTTTTTATTTTTTGGGAAGGATTTGTACTTTTAATTTTTTTTTTTTTTACTTTTTTTTTCAAACTTTAAACATTTTTAAAACAGATGGTCGGGTCTCTCCAAATGCGATAGCCAGTTTCCTGGCTACCTAACATCTTTTGAGACCCTGTGTAAATGTGCCCTGAACTGTGCCATGCTGTACCCTATATTAATAGTTCACTAGTGTATGGTAGAGGTGGAAGCAGCGCTGCCCACATTGATTTATGTCTATTCTGAGAGCAAGTTCCTGTTGCTGTCAGAATAAACAGGTCAGTGTTGCAGCTGAAAGCATTCCTACAAACAGAAATGATTAACAATAAAACAGTAACAGTAAAACAGTAAAAGTAGAAGAATCACAAAAAATGACAGCAACAAAAAAAACTAACTATTTTTGATTTTTAAATTTTTTTATTTTTTGGGGGGATTTGTATTTTTACTTTTTTTTTTTTTACTTTTTTTTTCAAACTTTAAACATTTTTAAAACAGATGGTCGGGTCTCTCCAAATGCGATAGCCAGTTTCCTGACTACCTAACATCTTTCGAGACCCTGTGTAAATGTGCCCTGAACTGTGCCGTGCTGTACCCTATATTAATAGTTCACTAGTGTATGGTAGAGGCGGAAGCAGCGCTGCCCACATTGATTTATGTCTATTCTGAGAGCAAGTTCCTGTTGCTGTCAGAATAAACAGGTCAGTGTTGCAGCTGAAAGCATTCCTACAAACAGGAATTCTTCTGTCTTCTTCTCTGAAAACTTAGCCACTCATGTGTGCTCCGTCCTGTAGTCCAATGCAACGTTGTGTAAGAGTGATGGTTTCAGCCTCATTGTCGAACTCTGGAATAATCCTCAGTCTTCAAAACCTCCTGGCTAACCTATGACAAAAAAAACACAACACCTATATCAATATTACTGTATTGGGAGCAAGTAGTCAATCATCTACTTAACATAAATTACACTAAAAATGGAAAAACATGTTTACACCCACAACCACACACATATTAATATATAAAGTTATACACATGTATGTTTTGAGTCTTAAAATGTGGAAAGAAAACTTAGCCATTTTAGTGTGCTCCGTCCTGTAGTCCAATGCAACGTTGTGCAAGAGTGATGGTTTCAGCCTCATTGTCGAACTTTGGAATAATCCTCAGTCTTTAAAACCTCTTGGCTAACCTATGACAAAAAAGAAAACAACACATATATAAATATTTCTGCATTTGGACCAAGTAACCAATCATCTACTTAACAAAAATTACGCTAAATATGTAAAAACATGCAAAGACCCACAACCACACACATATTAATATATAAAGTTATACACATGTATGTTTTGAGTCTTAAAATGTGGAAGGAAAACTTAGCATCCACCCACTTCTAATGGTGGGCACACATGAAATGTGCCAACAGATATAAAATATGTATGCCGAAGCATAGGGTCCATCCACCGATTGGCCACCCCAGGCCCCCATGCTTTGGCATATATTCTCTTTTTTTTAACTGCGGATGAAAAATCTCATCCAACAGTACTGCCCACATTGATTTATGTCTATTCTGAGAGCAAGTTCCTGTTGCTGTCAGAATAAAACGGTCAGTGTTGCAGCTGAAAACATTCCTACAAACAGAAATGATTAACAATAAAACAGTAACAATAAAACAGAAAAGTAGAAGAATCACAAAAAATGACAGCAACAAAAAAAACTAACTATTTTTGATTTTTAAATTTTTTTATTTTTTGGGAAGGATTTGTACTTTTAATTTTTTTTTTTTTTACTTTTTTTTCAAACTTTAAACATTTTTAAAACAGATGGTCGGTTCTCTCCAAATGCGATAGCCAGTTTCCTGGCTACCTAACATCTTTTGAGACCCTGTGTAAATGTGCCCTGAACTGTGCCATGCTGTACCCTATATTAATAGTTCACTAGTGTATGGTAGAGGTGGAAGCAGCGCTGCCCACATTGATTTATGTCTATTCTGAGAGCAAGTTCCTGTTGCTGTCAGAATAAACAGGTCAGTGTTGCAGCTGAAAGCATTCCTACAAACAGAAATGATTAACAATAAAACAGTAAAACTAGAAGAATCACAAAAAATGACAGCAACAAAAAAAACTAACTATTTTTGATTTTTAAATTTTTTTATTTTTTGGGGGGATTTGTATTTTTACTTTTTTTTTTTTTACTTTTTTTTCAAACTTTAAACATTTTTAAAACAGATGGTCGGGTCTCTCCAAATGCGATAGCCAGTTTCCTGACTACCTAACATCTTTCGAGACCCTGTGTAAATGTGCCCTGAACTGTGCCGTGCTGTACCCTATATTAATAGTTCACTAGTGTATGGTAGAGGCGGAAGCAGCGCTGCCCACATTGATTTATGTCTATTCTGAGAGCAAGTTCCTGTTGCTGTCAGAATAAACAGGTCAGTGTTGCAGCTGAAGGCATTCCTACAAACAGAAATGATTAACAATAAAACAGTAACAATAAAACAGTAAAAGTAGAAGAATCACAAAAAATGACAGCAACAAAAAAAACTAACTATTTTTGATTTTTAAATTTTTTTATTTTTTGGGAAGGATTTGTACTTTTAATTTTTTTTTTTTTTACTTTTTTTTTCAAACTTTAAACATTTTTAAAACAGATGGTCGGGTCTCTCCAAATGCGATAGCCAGTTTCCTGGCTACCTAACATCTTTTGAGACCCTGTGTAAATGTGCCCTGAACTGTGCCATGCTGTACCCTATATTAATAGTTCACTAGTGTATGGTAGAGGTGGAAGCAGCGCTGCCCACATTGATTTATGTCTATTCTGAGAGCAAGTTCCTGTTGCTGTCAGAATAAACAGGTCAGTGTTGCAGCTGAAAGCATTCCTACAAACAGAAATGATTAACAATAAAACAGTAACAGTAAAACAGTAAAAGTAGAAGAATCACAAAAAATGACAGCAACAAAAAAAACTAACTATTTTTGATTTTTAAATTTTTTTATTTTTTGGGGGGATTTGTATTTTTACTTTTTTTTTTTTTACTTTTTTTTTCAAACTTTAAACATTTTTAAAACAGATGGTCGGGTCTCTCCAAATGCGATAGCCAGTTTCCTGACTACCTAACATCTTTCGAGACCCTGTGTAAATGTGCCCTGAACTGTGCCGTGCTGTACCCTATATTAATAGTTCACTAGTGTATGGTAGAGGCGGAAGCAGCGCTGCCCACATTGATTTATGTCTATTCTGAGAGCAAGTTCCTGTTGCTGTCAGAATAAACAGGTCAGTGTTGCAGCTGAAAGCATTCCTACAAACAGAAATGATTAACAATAAAACAGTAACAATAAAACAGTAAAAGTAGAAGAATCACAAAAAATGACAGCAACAAAAAAAACTAACTATTTTTGATTTTTAAATTTTTTTATTTTTTGGGAAGGATTTGTACTTTTAATTATTTTTTTTTTTACTTTTTTTTTCAAACTTTAAACATTTTTAAAACAGATGGTCGGGTCTCTCCAAATGCGATAGCCAGTTTCCTGGCTACCCAATATCTTTTGAGACCCTGTGTAAATGTGCCCTGAACTGTGCCGTGCTGTACCCTATATTAATAGTTCACTAGTGTATGGTAGAGGCGGAAGCAGCGCTGCCCACATTGATTTATGTCTATTCTGAGAGCAAGTTCCTGTTGCTGTCAGAATAAACAGGTCAGTGTTGCAGCTGAAAGCATTCCTACAAACAGAAATGATTAACAATAAAACAGTAACAATAAAACAGTAAAAGTAGAAGAATTACAAAAAATGACAGCAACAAAAAAAACAAACTATTTTTGATTTTTAAATTTTTTTATTTTTTTGGGGGGGATTTGTATTTTTACTTTTTTTTTTTACTTTTTTTTTCAAACTTTAAACATTTTTAAAACAGATGGTCGGGTCTCTCCAAATGCGATAGCCAGTTTTCTGACTACCTAACATCTTTCGAGACCCTGTGTAAATGTGCCCTGAACTGTGCCGTGCTGTACCCTATATTAATAGTTCACTAGTGTATGGTAGAGGCGGAAGCAGCGCTGCCCACATTGATTTATGTCTATTCTGAGAGCAAGTTCCTGTTGCTGTCAGAATAAACAGGTCAGTGTTGCAGCTGAAAGCATTCCTACAAACAGAAATGATTAACAATAAAACAGTAACAATAAAACAGTAAAAGTAGAAGAATCACAAAAAATGACAACAAAAAAACTAACTTTTTTTGATTTTTACATTTTTTATTTTTTGGGGGGGATTTGTATTTTTAATTTTTTTTTTTTAATTTTTTTTTTTCACGTCCACGTATAAGTGGTACCTCATATGGAAAAAGGATGACACCAATTCCCAAACTATCTTGCCACTGCACCCCATGTAGTCTAGGCATCCGGGGGGCTCCACGTGACTATATTTTTCCTCATAAATCTGAAACTTACATGTATAGCCTGTTGCCCTCTCACAGGTCTTATACATCTTGACCCCATATCTGGCACGCTTGCTGGGGAGAAACTGTTTGATTACAAGGCAGCCAGAAAATTGAATGAGGGACTCATCAATGCAGATGTTTTTATGGGGAGTATACATATCTGCAAATTTTTGGTTAAAGTGATTTACGAGGGGCCGAATTTTGTGGAGCCGGTCAAATTCAGGGTCACCCCGAGGACGACTGAGTGTGTTGTCGTAGAAGTGCATAAAACGCATTATCGTCTCATATCTATGCCTGGCCATGGCAGTAGAGAACACGGACATATGAACAAGCGGGCCTGTGGACCAATACAACCGCAATTGATATTTTTTATTAATGCCCATGTTGCAGGCAATCTGACGCTATCTGGGAGGGGCGCTAACTGGCGCTAACACTATCGGAAGTCACCGGTGACACTAATACAGTGATCAGTAAAAATCTGTTCACTGTAATCAATGACACTGGTGACAGGGCAGTGAGGGCGTTAACTGGGGGGGGGAGGCGATCAAGGGGTTAAATGGGATTACTGGTGTACTAGCGGGAAAACTGGCGCTATCTGGGATGGGCGCTAACACTATTGGAAGTCGCCAGGGACACTGATACAGTGATCAGTAAACATGTGTTCACTGATCAATGACACAGGTGACAGGGAATTGAAGGGGTTAACTGGGGGGGGGGTGAAGAGAGGGTTAAATGTGTCCTAGGTGTGTTCTATCTGTGGGTTAGTGCTGTTTTACTCACATTTCTTCTGTCTTCTTCTCTGAAAACTTAGCCACTCATGTGTGCTCCGTCCTGTAGTCCAATGCAACGTTGTGTAAGAGTGATGGTTTCAGCCTCATTGTCGAACTCTGGAATAATCCTCAGTCTTCAAAACCTCCTGGCTAACCTATGACAAAAAAAACACAACACCTATATCAATATTACTGTATTGGGAGCAAGTAGTCAATCATCTACTTAACATAAATTACACTAAAAATGGAAAAACATGTTTACACCCACAACCACACACATATTAATATATAAAGTTATACACATGTATGTTTTGAGTCTTAAAATGTGGAAAGAAAACTTAGCCATTTTAGTGTGCTCCGTCCTGTAGTCCAATGCAACGTTGTGCAAGAGTGATGGTTTCAGCCTCATTGTCGAACTTTGGAATAATCCTCAGTCTTTAAAACCTCTTGGCTAACCTATGACAAAAAAGAAAACAACACATATATAAATATTTCTGCATTTGGACCAAGTAACCAATCATCTACTTAACAAAAATTACGCTAAATATGTAAAAACATGCAAAGACCCACAACCACACACATATTAATATATAAAGTTATACACATGTATGTTTTGAGTCTTAAAATGTGGAAGGAAAACTTAGCATCCACCCACTTCTAATGGTGGGCACACATGAAATGTGCCAACAGATATAAAATATGTATGCCGAAGCATAGGGTCCATCCACCGATTGGCCACCCCAGGCCCCCATGCTTTGGCATATATTCTCTTTTTTTTAACTGCGGATGAAAAATCTCATCCAACAGCACTGCCCACATTGATTTATGTCTATTCTGAGAGCAAGTTCCTGTTGCTGTCAGAATAAAACGGTCAGTGTTGCAGCTGAAAACATTCCTACAAACAGAAATGATTAACAATAAAACAGTAACAATAAAACAGAAAAGTAGAAGAATCACAAAAAATGACAGCAACAAAAAAAACTAACTATTTTTGATTTTTAAATTTTTTTATTTTTTGGGAAGGATTTGTACTTTTAATTTTTTTTTTTTTTACTTTTTTTTTTCAAACTTTAAACATTTTTAAAACAGATGGTCGGGTCTCTCCAAATGCGATAGCCAGTTTCCTGGCTACCTAACATCTTTTGAGACCCTGTGTAAATGTGCCCTGAACTGTGCCATGCTGTACCCTATATTAATAGTTCACTAGTGTATGGTAGAGGTGGAAGCAGCGCTGCCCACATTGATTTATGTCTATTCTGAGAGCAAGTTCCTGTTGCTGTCAGAATAAACAGGTCAGTGTTGCAGCTGAAAGCATTCCTACAAACAGAAATGATTAACAATAAAACAGTAAAAGTAGAAGAATCACAAAAAATGACAGCAACAAAAAAAACTAACTATTTTTGATTTTTAAATTTTTTTATTTTTTGGGGGGATTTGTATTTTTACTTTTTTTTTTTTTACTTTTTTTTCAAACTTTAAACATTTTTAAAACAGATGGTCGGGTCTCTCCAAATGCGATAGCCAGTTTCCTGGCTACCTAACATCTTTCGAGACCCTGTGTAAATGTGCCCTGAACTGTGCCATGCTGTACCCTATATTAATAGTTCACTAGTGTATGGTAGAGGTGGAAGCAGCGCTGTCCACATTTATTTATGTCTATTCTGAGAGCAAGTTCCTGTTGCTGTCAGAATAAACAGGTCAGTGTTGCAGCTGAAAGCATTCCTACAAACAGAAATGATTAACAATAAAACAGTAACAGTAAAACAGTAAAAGTAGAAGAATCACAAAAAATGACAGCAACAAAAAAAACTAACTATTTTTGATTTTTAAATTTTTTTATTTTTTGGGGGGATTTGTATTTTTACTTTTTTTTTTTTACTTTTTTTTCAAACTTTAAACATTTTTAAAACAGATGGTCGGGTCTCTCCAAATGCGATAGCCAGTTTCCTGACTACCTAACATCTTTCGAGACCCTGTGTAAATGTGCCCTGAACTGTGCCGTGCTGTACCCTATATTAATAGTTCACTAGTGTATGGTAGAGGCGGAAGCAGCGCTGCCCACATTGATTTATGTCTATTCTGAGAGCAAGTTCCTGTTGCTGTCAGAATAAACAGGTCAGTGTTGCAGCTGAAGGCATTCCTACAAACAGAAATGATTAACAATAAAACAGTAACAATAAAACAGTAAAAGTAGAAGAATCACAAAAAATGACAGCAACAAAAAAAACTAACTATTTTTGATTTTTAAATTTTTTTATTTTTTGGGAAGGATTTGTACTTTTAATTTTTTTTTTTTTTACTTTTTTTTTCAAACTTTAAACATTTTTAAAACAGATGGTCGGGTCTCTCCAAATGCGATAGCCAGTTTCCTGGCTACCTAATATCTTTTGAGACCCTGTGTAAATGTGCCCTGAACTGTGCCGTGCTGTACCCTATATTAATAGTTCACTAGTGTATGGTAGAGGCGGAAGCAGCGCTGCCCACATTGATTTATGTCTATTCTGAGAGCAAGTTCCTGTTGCTGTCAGAATAAACAGGTCAGTGTTGCAGCTGAAAGCATTCCTACAAACAGAAATGATTAACAATAAAACAGTAACAATAAAACAGTAAAAGTAGAAGAATCACAAAAAATGACAACAAAAAAAACTAACTATTTTTGATTTTTACATTTTTTATTTTTTGGGGGGGATTTGTATTTTTAATTTTTTTTTTTTTACTTTTTTTTTCACGTCCACGTATAAGTGGTACCTCATATGGAAAAAGGATGACACCAAGTCCCAAACTATCTTGCCACTGCTCCCCATGTAGTCTGGGCATCCGGGGGGCTCCACGTGACTATATTTTTCCTCATAAATCTGAAACTTACATGTATAGCCTGTTGCCCTCTCACAGGTCTTATACATCTTGACCCCATATCTGGCACGCTTGCTGGGGAGAAACTGTTTGATTACAAGGCAGCCAGAAAATTGAATGAGGGACTCATCAATGCAGATGTTTTTATGGGGAGTATACATATCTGCAAATTTTTGGTTAAAGTGATTTACGAGGGGCCGAATTTTGTGGAGCCGGTCAAATTCAGGGTCACCCCGAGGACGACTGAGTGTGTTGTCGTAGAAGTGCATAAAACGCATTATCGTCTCATATCTATGCCTGGCCATGGCAGTAGAGAACACGGACATATGAACAAGCGGGCCTGTGGACCAATACAACCGCAATTGATATTTTTTATTAATGCCCATGTTGCAGGCAATCTGACGCTATCTGGGAGGGGCGCTAACTGGCGCTAACACTATCGGAAGTCACCGGTGACACTAATACAGTGATCAGTAAAAATCTGTTCACTGTAATCAATGACACTGGTGACAGGGCAGTGAGGGCGTTAACTGGGGGGGGAGGCGATCAAGGGGTTAAATGGGATTACTGGTGTACTAGCGGGAAAACTGGCGCTATCTGGGATGGGCGCTAACACTATTGGAAGTCGCCAGGGACACTGATACAGTGATCAGTAAACATGTGTTCACTGATCAATGACACAGGTGACAGGGAATTGAAGGGGTTAACTGGGGGGGGGGTGAAAAGAGGGTTAAATGTGTCCTAGGTGTGTTCTATCTGTGGGTTAGTGCTGTTTTACTCACATTTCTTCTGTCTTCTTCTCTGAAAACTTAGCCACTCATGTGTGCTCCGTCCTGTAGTCCAATGCAACGTTGTGTAAGAGTGATGGTTTCAGCCTCATTGTCGAACTCTGGAATAATCCTCAGTCTTCAAAACCTCCTGGCTAACCTATGACAAAAAAAAACACAACACCTATATCAATATTACTGTATTGGGAGCAAGTAGTCAATCATCTACTTAACATAAATTACACTAAAAATGGAAAAACATGTTTACACCCACAACCACACACATATTATATATAAAGTTATACACATGTATGTTTTGAGTCTTAAAATGTGGAAAGAAAACTTAGCCATTTTAGTGTGCTCCGTCCTGTAGTCCAATGCAACGTTGTGCAAGAGTGATGGTTTCAGCCTCATTGTCGAACTTTGGAATAATCCTCAGTCTTTAAAACCTCTTGGCTAACCTATGACAAAAAAGAAAACAACACATATATAAATATTTCTGCATTTGGACCAAGTAACCAATCATCTACTTAACAAAAATTACGCTAAATATGTAAAAACATGCAAAGACCCACAACCACACACATATTAATATATAAAGTTATACACATGTATGTTTTGAGTCTTAAAATGTGGAAGGAAAACTTAGCATCCACCCACTTCTAATGGTGGGCACACATGAAATGTGCCAACAGATATAAAATATGTATGCCGAAGCATAGGGTCCATCCACCGCTTGGCCACCCCAGGCCCCCATGCTTTGGCATATATTCTCTTTTTTTTAACTGCGGATGAAAAATCTCATCCAACAGCACTGCCCACATTGATTTATGTCTATTCTGAGAGCAAGTTCCTGTTGCTGTCAGAATAAAACGGTCAGTGTTGCAGCTGAAAACATTCCTACAAACAGAAATGATTAACAATAAAACAGTAACAATAAAACAGAAAAGTAGAAGAATCACAAAAAATGACAGCAACAAAAAAAACTAACTATTTTTGATTTTTAAATTTTTTTATTTTTTGGGAAGGATTTGTACTTTTAATTTTTTTTTTTTTTACTTTTTTTTTCAAACTTTAAACATTTTTAAAACAGATGGTCGGGTCTCTCCAAATGCGATAGCCAGTTTCCTGGCTACCTAACATCTTTTGAGACCCTGTGTAAATGTGCCCTGAACTGTGCCATGCTGTACCCTATATTAATAGTTCACTAGTGTATGGTAGAGGTGGAAGCAGCGCTGCCCACATTGATTTATGTCTATTCTGAGAGCAAGTTCCTGTTGCTGTCAGAATAAACAGGTCAGTGTTGCAGCTGAAAGCATTCCTACAAACAGAAATGATTAACAATAAAACAGTAACAGTAAAACAGTAAAAGTAGAAGAATCACAAAAAATGACAGCAACAAAAAAAACTAACTATTTTTGATTTTTAAATTTTTTTATTTTTTGGGGGGATTTGTATTTTTACTTTTTTTTTTTTTACTTTTTTTTTCAAACTTTAAACATTTTTAAAACAGATGGTCGGGTCTCTCCAAATGCGATAGCCAGTTTCCTGACTACCTAACATCTTTTGAGACCCTGTGTAAATGTGCCCTGAACTGTGCCGTGCTGTACCCTATATTAATAGTTCACTAGTGTATGGTAGAGGCGGAAGCAGCGCTGCCCACATTGATTTATGTCTATTCTGAGAGCAAGTTCCTGTTGCTGTCAGAATAAACAGGTCAGTGTTGCAGCTGAAGGCATTCCTACAAACAGAAATGATTAACAATAAAACAGTAACAATAAAACAGTAAAAGTAGAAGAATCACAAAAAATGACAGCAACAAAAAAAACTAACTATTTTTGATTTTTAAATTTTTTTATTTTTTGGGAAGGATTTGTACTTTTAATTTTTTTTTTTTTTACTTTTTTTTTCAAACTTTAAACATTTTTAAAACAGATGCTCGGGTCTCTCCAAATGCGATAGCCAGTTTCCTGGCTACCTAACATCTTTTGAGACCCTGTGTAAATGTGCCCTGAACTGTGCCGTGCTGTACCCTATATTAATAGTTCACTAGTGTATGGTAGAGGTGGAAGCAGCGCTGCCAACATTGATTTATGTCTATTCTGAGAGCAAGTTCCTGTTGCTGTCAGAATAAACAGGTCAGTGTTGCAGCTGAAAGCATTCCTACAAACAGAAATGATTAACAATAAAACAGTAACAAGAAAACAGTAAAAGTAGAAGAATCACAAAAAATGACAGCAACAAAAAAAAAAAAACTATTTTTGATTTTTAAATTTTTTTATTTTTTGGGGGGGATTTGTATTTTTACTTTTTTTTTTTTACTTTTTTTTTCAAACTTTAAACATTTTTAAAACAGATGGTCGGGTCTCTCCAAATGCGATAGCCAGTTTTCTGACTACCTAACATCTTTCGAGACCCTGTGTAAATGTGCCCTGAACTGTGCCGTGCTGTACCCTATATTAATAGTTCACTAGTGTATGGTAGAGGCGGAAGCAGCGCTGCCCACATTGATTTATGTCTATTCTGAGAGCAAGTTCCTGTTGCTGTCAGAATAAACAGGTCAGTGTTGCAGCTGAAAGCATTCCTACAAACAGAAATGATTAACAATAAAACAGTAACAATAAAACAGTAAAAGTAGAAGAATCACAAAAAATGACAACAAAAAAACTATTTTTGATTTTTACATTTTTTGGGGGGGATTTGTATTTTTAATTTTTTTTTTTTTACTTTTTTTTTCACGTCCACGTATAAGTGGTACCTCATATGGAAAAAGGATGACACCAAGTCCCAAACTATCTTGCCACTGCTCCCCATGTAGTCTGGGCATCCGGGGGGCTCCACGTGACTATATTTTTCCTCATAAATCTGAAACTTACATGTATAGCCTGTTGCCCTCTCACAGGTCTTATACATCTTGACCCCATATCTGGCACGCTTGCTGGGGAGAAACTGTTTGATTACAAGGCAGCCAGAAAATTGAATGAGGGACTCATCAATGCAGATGTTTTTATGGGGAGTATACATATCTGCAAATTTTTGGTTAAAGTGATTTACGAGGGGCCGAATTTTGTGGAGCCGGTCAAATTCAGGGTCACCCCGAGGACGACTGAGTGTGTTGTCGTAGAAGTGCATAAAACGCATTATCGTCTCATATCTATGCCTGGCCATGGCAGTAGAGAACACGGACATATGAACAAGCGGGCCTGTGGACCAATACAACCGCAATTGATATTTTTTATTAATGCCCATGTTGCAGGCAATCTGACGCTATCTGGGAGGGGCGCTAACTGGCACTAACACTATCGGAAGTCACCGGTGACACTAATGATCAGTAAAAATCTGTTCACTGTAATCAATGACACTGGTGACAGGGCAGTGAGGGCGTTAACTGGGGGGGGGGGGAGGCGATCAAGGGGTTAAATGGGATTACTGGTGTACTAGCGGGAAAACTGGCGCTATCTGGGATGGGCGCTAACACTATTGGAAGTCGCCAGGGACACTGATACAGTGATCAGTAAACATGTGTTCACTGATCAATGACACAGGTGACAGGGAATTGAAGGGGTTAACTGGGGGGGGTGAAGAGAGGGTTAAATGTGTCCTAGGTGTGTTCTATCTGTGGGTTAGTGCTGTTTTACTCACATTTCTTCTGTCTTCTTCTCTGAAAACTTAGCCACTCATGTGTGCTCCGTCCTGTAGTCCAATGCAACGTTGTGTAAGAGTGATGGTTTCAGCCTCATTGTCGAACTCTGGAATAATCCTCAGTCTTCAAAACCTCCTGGCTAACCTATGACAAAAAAAACACAACACCTATATCAATATTACTGTATTGGGAGCAAGTAGTCAATCATCTACTTAACATAAATTACACTAAAAATGGAAAAACATGTTTACACCCACAACCACACACATATTAATATATAAAGTTATACACATGTATGTTTTGAGTCTTAAAATGTGGAAAGAAAACTTAGCCATTTTAGTGTGCTCCGTCCTGTAGTCCAATGCAACGTTGTGCAAGAGTGATGGTTTCAGCCTCATTGTCGAACTTTGGAATAATCCTCAGTCTTTAAAACCTCTTGGCTAACCTATGACAAAAAAGAAAACAACACATATATAAATATTTCTGCATTTGGACCAAGTAACCAATCATCTACTTAACAAAAATTACGCTAAATATGTAAAAACATGCAAAGACCCACAACCACACACATATTAATATATAAAGTTATACACATGTATGTTTTGAGTCTTAAAATGTGGAAGGAAAACTTAGCATCCACCCACTTCTAATGGTGGGCACACATGAAATGTGCCAACAGATATAAAATATGTATGCCGAAGCATAGGGTCCATCCACCGATTGGCCACCCCAGGCCCCCATGCTTTGGCATATATTCTCTTTTTTTAACTGCGGATGAAAAATCTCATCCAACAGCACTGCCCACATTGATTTATGTCTATTCTGAGAGCAAGTTCCTGTTGCTGTCAGAATAAAACGGTCAGTGTTGCAGCTGAAAACATTCCTACAAACAGAAATGATTAACAATAAAACAGTAACAATAAAACAGTAAAAGTAGAAGAATCACAAAAAATGACAGCAACAAAAAAAACTAACTATTTTTGATTTTTAAATTTTTTTATTTTTTGGGAAGGATTTGTACTTTTAATTTTTTTTTTTTTTACTTTTTTTTTCAAACTTTAAACATTTTTAAAACAGATGGTCGGGTCTCTCCAAATGCGATAGCCAGTTTCCTGGCTACCTAACATCTTTTGAGACCCTGTGTAAATGTGCCCTGAACTGTGCCATGCTGTACCCTATATTAATAGTTCACTAGTGTATGGTAGAGGTGGAAGCAGCGCTGCCCACATTGATTTATGTCTATTCTGAGAGCAAGTTCCTGTTGCTGTCAGAATAAACAGGTCAGTGTTGCAGCTGAAAGCATTCCTACAAACAGAAATGATTAACAATAAAACAGTAACAGTAAAACAGTAAAAGTAGAAGAATCACAAAAAATGACAGCAACAAAAAAAACTAACTATTTTTGATTTTTAAATTTTTTTATTTTTTGGGGGGATTTGTATTTTTACTTTTTTTTTTTTTACTTTTTTTTTCAAACTTTAAACATTTTTAAAACAGATGGTCGGGTCTCTCCAAATGCGATAGCCAGTTTCCTGACTACCTAACATCTTTCGAGACCCTGTGTAAATGTGCCCTGAACTGTGCCGTGCTGTACCCTATATTAATAGTTCACTAGTGTATGGTAGAGGCGGAAGCAGCGCTGCCCACATTGATTTATGTCTATTCTGAGAGCAAGTTCCTGTTGCTGTCAGAATAAACAGGTCAGTGTTGCAGCTGAAAGCATTCCTACAAACAGAAATGATTAACAATAAAACAGTAACAATAAAACAGTAAAAGTAGAAGAATCACAAAAAATGACAGCAACAAAAAAAACTAACTATTTTTGATTTTTAAATTTTTTTATTTTTTGGGAAGGATTTGTACTTTTAATTATTTTTTTTTTTACTTTTTTTTTCAAACTTTAAACATTTTTAAAACAGATGGTCGGGTCTCTCCAAATGCGATAGCCAGTTTCCTGGCTACCCAATATCTTTTGAGACCCTGTGTAAATGTGCCCTGAACTGTGCCGTGCTGTACCCTATATTAATAGTTCACTAGTGTATGGTAGAGGCGGAAGCAGCGCTGCCCACTAGAGATGAGCGAATCGAAGTATCCGAAGTGGAATTCGAGTCGAATTTCGGAAAAATTTTGATTCGTGCCGAATCCGAAAAACAGCCTAATTCGGACGCGCGAATCGAAATTTTTCCGAAAATGGCGGCTGACATGTGCGGCGACGGAGCGGGGATGTCGGGGAAGGCGCGCAGACAAGGCGCGCTGCCCCATAATGCATTCCTCAACGACATGTGATCGCATCAGCCAATCAGCAGCCAGCCAGCCAGCACTGTGTAATGGTCGAGGTATATATAGCGGCCATTTTGGAAATCTTCATTTGCCTGCAGTCATTGAACAGAGGCAGACCGCTCTGTACTAGGGACAGGGACAGAGTTAGGGCCACAGAAACGAGAATTGGGGACAGAGAGAAGTTACTTAGGGACAGAGAACCATTACTCAGGGACACAGACTTGTTAATGAGGGCCACAGAATCGTTATTTAGGGACAAAGAAACGCTAGTTAGGGCCACAGAATTCATACTCAGGGACAGACAGAATTGTTACTCAGTGCCAGAGAATTGTTACTTAGGGCCACAGAAACGTTATTAGGGCCACAGAATTTTTACTCAGGGACAGACAGAATTGTTACTGAGTGCCAGAGAATTGTTACTCAGGGACAGACAGAATTGTTACTGAGTGCCAGAGAATTCTTACTCAGGGCCACAGAATTCATTCTCAGGGACAGACAGAATTGTTACTCAGGGACAGACAGAATTGTTACTGAGTGCCAGAGAATTGTTACTCAGGGACAGACAGAATTGTTACTGAGTGCCAGAGAATTGTTACTCAGGGACAGACAGAATTGTTACTGAGTGCCAGAGAATTGTTACTCTCACAGACACAAAATTGTTACTTGCACAGACACAGAATTGTTACTTGCACAGACACACAATTGTTACTCAGGGCCACAGAATTCATACTCAGGGACAGACAGAATTGTTACTGAGTGCCAGAGAATTCTTACTCAGGGCCACAGAATTCATACTCAGGGACAGACAGAATTGTTACTCAGGGACAGACAGAATTGTTACTGAGTGCCAGAGAATTGTTACTCAGGGACAGACAGAATTGTTACTGAGTGCCAGAGAATTGTTACTCTCACAGACACAAAATTGTTACTTGCACAGACACAGAATTGTTACTTGCACAGACACACAATTGTTACTCAGGGCCACAGAATTCATACTCAGGGACAGACAGAATTGTTACTGAGTGCCAGAGAATTGTTACTCAGGGACAGACAGAATTGTTACTGAGTGCCAGAGAATTGTTACTCTCACAGACACAAAATTGTTACTTGCACAGACACAGAATTGTTACTCGCACAGAGACAGAATTGTTACTCAGGGCCACAGAATTCATACTCAGGGACAGACAGAATTGTTACTGAGTGCCAGAGAATTGTTACTCAGGGAAGACAGAATTGTTACTGAGTGCCATAGAATTGTTACTCAGGGACAGACAGAATTGTTACTGAGTGCCAGAGAATTGTTACTCTCACAGACACAAAATTGTTACTTGCACAGACACAGAATTGTTACTCGCACAGAGACAGAATTGTTACTCAGGGCCACAGAATTCATACTCAGGGACAGACAGAATTGTTACTGAGTGCCAGAGAATTGTTACTCAGGGACAGACAGAATTGTTACTGAGTGCCAGAGAATTGTTACTCTCACAGACACAAAATTGTTACTTGCACAGACACAGAATTGTTACTTGCACAGACACACAATTGTTACTGAGTGCCAGAGAATTGTTACTCAGGGACAGACAGAATTGTTACTGAGTGCCAGAGAATTGTTACTCAGGGACAGACAGAATTGTTACTGAGTGCCAGAGAATTGTTACTCAGGGACAGACAGAATTGTTACTGAGTGCCAGAGAATTGTTACTCTCACAGACACAAAATTGTTACTTGCACAGACACAGAATTGTTACTCGCACAGAGACAGAATTGTTACTCAGGGCCACAGAATTCATACTCAGGGACAGACAGAATTGTTACTGAGTGCCAGAGAATTGTTACTCAGGGACAGACAGAATTGTTACTGAGTGCCAGAGAATTGTTACTCTCACAGACACAAAATTGTTACTTGCACAGACACAGAATTGTTACTTGCACAGACACACAATTGTTACTGAGTGCCAGAGAATTGTTACTCAGGGACAGACAGAATTGTTACTGAGTGCCAGAGAATTGTTACTCAGGGACAGACAGAATTGTTACTGAGTGCCAGAGAATTGTTACTCTCACAGACACAAAATTGTTACTTGCACAGACACAGAATTGTTACTCGCACAGAGACAGAATTGTTACTCAGGGCCACAGAATTCATACTCAGGGACAGACAGAATTGTTACTGAGTGCCAGAGAATTGTTACTCAGGGAAGACAGAATTGTTACTGAGTGCCATAGAATTGTTACTCAGGGACAGACAGAATTGTTACTGAGTGCCAGAGAATTGTTACTCTCACAGACACAAAATTGTTACTTGCACAGACACAGAATTGTTACTCGCACAGAGACAGAATTGTTACTCAGGGCCACAGAATTCATACTCAGGGACAGACAGAATTGTTACTGAGTGCCAGAGAATTGTTACTCAGGGACAGACAGAATTGTTACTGAGTGCCAGAGAATTGTTACTCTCACAGACACAAAATTGTTACTTGCACAGACACAGAATTGTTACTTGCACAGACACACAATTGTTACTGAGTGCCAGAGAATTGTTACTCAGGGACAGACAGAATTGTTACTGAGTGCCAGAGAATTGTTACTCAGGGACAGACAGAATTGTTACTGAGTGCCAGAGAATTGTTACTCAGGGACAGACAGAATTGTTACTGAGTGCCAGAGAATTGTTACTCTCACAGACACAAAATTGTTACTTGCACAGACACAGAATTGTTACTCGCACAGAGACAGAATTGTTACTCAGGGCCACAGAATTCATACTCAGGGACAGACAGAATTGTTACTGAGTGCCAGAGAATTGTTACTCAGGGACAGACAGAATTGTTACTGAGTGCCAGAGAATTGTTACTCTCACAGACACAAAATTGTTACTTGCACAGACACAGAATTGTTACTTGCACAGACACACAATTGTTACTGAGTGCCAGAGAATTGTTACTCAGGGACAGACAGAATTGTTACTGAGTGCCAGAGAATTGTTACTCAGGGACAGACAGAATTGTTACTGAGTGCCAGAGAATTGTTACTCAGGGACAGACAGAATTGTTACTGAGTGCCAGAGAATTGTTACTCTCACAGACACAAAATTGTTACTTGCACAGACACAGAATTGTTACTCGCACAGAGACAGAATTGTTACTCAGGGCCACAGAATTCATACTCAGGGACAGACAGAATTGTTACTGAGTGCCAGAGAATTGTTACTCAGGGACAGACAGAATTGTTACTGAGTGCCAGAGAATTGTTACTCTCACAGACACAAAATTGTTACTTGCACAGACACAGAATTGTTACTTGCACAGACACACAATTGTTACTCAGGGCCACAGAATTCATACTCAGGGACAGACAGAATTGTTACTGAGTGCCAGAGAATTCTTACTCAGGGCCACAGAATTCATACTCAGGGACAGACAGAATTGTTACTCAGGGACAGACAGAATTGTTACTGAGTGCCAGAGAATTGTTACTCAGGGACAGACAGAATTGTTACTGAGTGCCAGAGAATTGTTACTCTCACAGACACAAAATTGTTACTTGCACAGACACAGAATTGTTACTTGCACAGACACACAATTGTTACTCAGGGCCACAGAATTCATACTCAGGGACAGACAGAATTGTTACTGAGTGCCAGAGAATTGTTACTCAGGGACACCTAATCGTTGAATTAAATAGTATGTCAGACAACATGCAGAGGAGTGGCAGAGGAGGCAATGTTTTAGGAGCGAGCAGACGTGGCAGCAGAGGAAGGGGTCGAGGCAGCAGTATTCGCAGCCAGAGGCCAGTGCTCCCGGTGTCATCCAGCGGTCGTGTCTCCACCGACAACCCTGCCGTCATTGATTGGTTGGCTCGGTCGTCTTCCTCTTCCCAGGTCACCTCTGACACCTACAGCCAACGGTCGGTGGGTACGTCAGACACAACCGTTAGTTGGCATGGCCCGGGACCAAGCCCACTGAAATCACGTGTCCTCTACCTGCCCCTGTCCTTTGCTGTTCCCTCACCAAGCGAAGTATCGCATGCTGTGGGCTCAGCCCCACTGTACAGTGAGGAAGAGCTAACAGAGGGCGGTCAGGAACGGGGGGAGACATCGGCCTTTTCAGCAGCCAAGCGAACAAGTACTGGCGAGGAGAGTGGCTCGGTAGCCGGTCTAGAGACAGGTCTGTCTCCTGACCCAGACGCAGCCGAGGGGGCTAGTAGTGAGGCGGAGACCCTACTTGATGATGAGGAGGTTGATCGCACTTGGCAGCCTCGTCGTCATCAGGCAATTTCTTCCGCATCATCAGGAGAAGAGGGTGGCAGCTTGGCAGCGAGCAAAACAGTCGGTGGGTTGCCCAGGAGACAGCAGCAGGGTCGCATCAGTGTCAGTGGAGCCAAACGTCCACGGAGTAGAGCACCAGCTCCACTGCAGCCTACCACCACGGCCAGTAGTGGTGCCGGTGCGCACGGAGGAAGTAGCAGTCAGCCAGTGAAGAGTAGCGGGGGCAAAGTTTCCTACTCGGTGGTGTGGCAATTTTTCCTCAAGCCGCCCGAGGAAGTAAACGTAGCCGTATGTCGACTATGTGGCCAGAAATGCAAGCGTGGCCAGGGGGCCCATGTTGGGACTACAGCGTTGCGTCAGCATATGCAGCGTCACCATTCGGTGGCCTGGGAAAACCGTGATAAACATACGGCGGTTCTGCCTGCCCCAGCCCCCGCTCCATCACCCGCTCCGTTACTTGCTCCGTCACCCGACGTCGTCAATCGCCCTCTATCAGCCAGTCAAGGCTCCAACACCTCTGCTGAGGGGAGTTGTCGCTCATTGGCATCTTCCGCTCGTTCAGATGCTCCTTCTCCTGCTACTCCTCTTCTCGGATTCCGTCAACAGTCTTTCTTGGAATCCGTATCCAAGAGACAACAGTTTGCGAGCACGCACCCGACGGTGCAAAAGCTGAACGTCCTCCTGTCCAAGTTGCTGGTGCTGCAGTCCCTCCCTTTCCAACTGGTGGACTCAGCACCTTTCCGAGAAATGATGGCTTGTGCCGCGCCGCGGTGGAGAGTGCCAAGCCGTCATTTCTTTGCCCAAAAGGCAGTGCCAGCCCTGCATTCACATGTAGAAGAGATGGTGGGCCAGTCTTTGAGCATGTCGGTCTCTGCCAAAGTGCACGGCAGCGCCGACGTGTGGAGCTGTAACTACGGTCAGGGACAGTACATGTCATTTACGGCCCACTGGGTGAACGTGGTGCCGGCACAGCCGCACCAGCAACTTGGACAGGTCACGACGCTTTTGCCTCCACGTTTGCACGTCCTTGGTCCAGCAAGCATGTCCGCCTCTACCACCTCTTTTTCCGCCGTGTCCTCAGCCGCCACCCCCGTGCCAAGTCCCATTACCCGACCGGCATATCACATGTGCAGGGCGCAACGGTGTCACGCTGTGCTGCACCTGGTATGCCTTGGCGAACGTAGTCACACAGGGGAGGAACTGCTGAGTGTAATGAACAGAGAAATCGACAGATGGCTGTCTCCGCGCAAACTAAAAATCGGAACCATGTTGACTGACAACGGAAAGAACATGGTGTCTGCTCTGCGTCAAGGAAGGTTGTGCCATGCGCCATGCATGGCTCACGTGTTCAATCTGGTTGTCAAGCGGTTCCTAAAATCCACCATCCCACTGCAAGACATCCTTAAAATGTCACGTAAACTGTGCATGCATTTCAGCCATTCCTACACCGCAAAGAACACCCTCATTGAGCTGCAGCGGCAGAACGGAATTCCACAGCATCGCCTGATCTGCGACGTTGCAACAAGGTGGAATTCAACCCTACACATGTTAGACCGCCTTTACGAGCAGCGAAAGGCCATCACCGATTTCCTGATGTTACAAGCGGATAAAGGTACTCCCCTGTGTAACTTAGATGTCAGCCATTGGCAGCTCATGCGTGACACCTGCCGCTTGCTCAGGCCCTTTGAGGAGGCCACGCTATTCGTGAGTCGGCAGGACTATGGGATGAACGACGTCATTCCTCTGTTGCACGTCCTGGAACAAATGCTGTTAACAATGGCTGGTCAGGGTGCGGTAGACGTGGCGCACAGATCTCAACGCCACATGACCCCTGTGGGGGCAGGACAGGAAGAAGAGGAGGAGGTAGAGGAGGACATTTGTGCTCAGGAATTATTGAGTGAAATGGGTGGTTTTTCCACTCAGCGGACAGGAGTGGAGGAGCAGGAGCATCTGGTAGAGGAGGAGGAGGAGGAGACAGAGGACCCAGACGCACCGTGGCAGTATGCTGTGGAGATGGAGGCAGGGAGTCCCTCGCATTCCTTGGCACAAATGGCCCATAGCATGCTCGGTTGCTTGCGTAGCGACAGCCGAATAATAACCATCAGACAGAGGGATGACTTTTGGCTGTCCACCTTGTTGGACCCTCGCTACCGGTCCAAAATGGTGGCCTTTTTCACACCTGCTGAGAGGGAGGCCAAAATTACGTACTATAAAAACCACCTATGTAGTCAGTTGGTCTCTGCCTTTGTGCGCCAACGTCCATCCTCAGACACTGTGGGCCCTGTGCGCTCGCGTTCCGCTGGCATGGCAGCAGGGGAGGGGTGGGGTGGTAGGAGCAGTGGCAGCTCCACCAGCAGCGGCTGCCTCAGTCTGCAGTCGATGATGAGTAGCTTTCTTCACCAGCGCAGTGAGGAAACTACTAACCAGCCGCAGCAGCAGCAGCAGCATCAGGTGGACCTGGAGCAGGAGCTCAAACAACAGGCTTGGGCCTACTTGGACAGCACCCTGCCAACCGAGGTAGACAATCCCCTTGACTACTGGGCAACGAAACTTGACCTTTGGCCCCAACTAGCTGAATTTGCCCTTGAAAGGCTGTCATGCCCGGCCAGTAGCGTGGCATCGGAGCGCGTGTTTAGTGCGGCAGGAGGTATTGTAACTCCGCGGAGGACACGACTGTCCACCCAAAGTGTGGAGAGACTCACGTTTGTGAAAATGAATCAGGCGTGGATTAGTCTGGATTTCAAACCACCAGTTCCTGACACAACTGACTAAATCCGCCATGAATCATGCCTCAAACATGTGCCACTTTCAGGTCTCCTCACACTGCTGGTGTGTTGAATTTTTTGACATAGGGTGCAGGCAGATTACGGGCCTCACATAGCTGCTGCCAGGCCCCTAATCTGCCATGGGCCCCTATATACCACCTCCTCCTGCTGCTGCCAGGTCCAGAGTCTCTCATGGGTCCCTGTACGGCCTCCCATTGCTGCTGTCTCCATCGCCACACTCTGCTGCCATGTGCCACTTTCAGGTCTCTTCACACTGCTGGTGTGTTAAATTTTTTGACATAGGGTGCAGGCAGATTACGGGCCTCACATAGCTGCTGCCAGGCCCCTAATCTGCCATGGGCCCCTATATACCACCTCCTCCTGCTGCTGCCAGGTCCAGAGTCTCTCATGGGTCCCTGTACGGCCTCCCATTGCTGCTGTCTCCATCGCCACACTCTGCTGCCATGTGCCACTTTCAGGTCTCTTCACACTGCTGGTGTGTAAAATTTTTTGACATAGGGTGCTGCAAGATAACGGGCCTCACATAGCTGCTGCCAGGCCCCTAATCTGCCATGGGCCCCTATATACCGCCTCCTCATGCTGCTGCCAAGTCCAGAGTCTGTCATGGTCCCTGTACGGCCTCCCATTGCTGCTGTCTCCATCGCCACACTCTGCTGCCATGTGCCACTTTCAGGTCTCTTCACACTGCTGGTGTGTTAAATTTTTTGACATAGGGTGCAGGCAGATTACGGGCCTCACATAGCTGCTGCCAGGCCCCTAATCTGCCATGGGCCCCTATATACCGCCTCCTCCTGCTGCTGCCAGGTCCAGAGTCTCTCATGGGTCCCTGTACGGCCTCCCATTGCTGCTGTCTCCATCGCCACACTCTGCTGCCATGTGCCACTTTCAGGTCTCTTCACACTGCTGGTGTGTTAAATTTTTTGACATAGGGTGCAGGCAGATTACGGGCCTCACATAGCTGCTGCCAGGCCCCTAATCTGCCATGGGCCCCTATATACCGCCTCCTCCTGCTGCTGCCAGGTCCAGAGTCTCTCATGGGTCCCTGTACGGCCTCCCATTGCTGCTGTCTCCATCGCCACACTCTGCTGCCATGTGCCACTTTCAGGTCTCTTCACACTGCTGGTGTGTTAAATTTTTTGACATAGGGTGCAGGCAGATTACGGGCCTCACATAGCTGCTGCCAGGCCCCTAATCTGCCATGGGCCCCTATATACCGCCTCCTCCTGCTGCTGCCAGGTCCAGAGTCTCTCATGGGTCCCTGTACGGCCTCCCATTGCTGCTGTCTCCATCGCCACACTCTGCTGCCATGTGCCACTTTCAGGTCTCTTCACACTGCTGGTGTGTTAAATTTTTTGACATAGGGTGCAGGCAGATTACGGGCCTCACATAGCTGCTGCCAGGCCCCTAATCTGCCATGGGCCCCTATATACCGCCTCCTCCTGCTGCTGCCAGGTCCAGAGTCTCTCATGGGTCCCTGTACGGCCTCCCATTGCTGCTGTCTCCATCGCCACACTCTGCTGCCATGTGCCACTTTCAGGTCTCTTCACACTGCTGGTGTGTTAAATTTTTTGACATAGGGTGCAGGCAGATTACGGGCCTCACATAGCTGCTGCCAGGCCCCTAATCTGCCATGGGCCCCTATATACCACCTCCTCCTGCTGCTGCCAGGTCCAGAGTCTCTCATGGGTCCCTGTACGGCCTCCCATTGCTGCTGTCTCCATCGCCACACTCTGCTGCCATGTGCCACTTTCAGGTCTCTTCACACTGCTGGTGTGTTAAATTTTTTGACATAGGGTGCAGGCAGATTACGGGCCTCACATAGCTGCTGCCAGGCCCCTAATCTGCCATGGGCCCCTATATACCGCCTCCTCCTGCTGCTGCCAGGTCCAGAGTCTCTCATGGGTCCCTGTACGGCCTCCCATTGCTGCTGTCTCCATCGCCACACTCTGCTGCCATGTGCCACTTTCAGGTCTCTTCACACTGCTGGTGTGTTAAATTTTTTGACATAGGGTGCAGGCAGATTACGGGCCTCACATAGCTGCTGCCAGGCCCCTAATCTGCCATGGGCCCCTATATACCGCCTCCTCCTGCTGCTGCCAGGTCCAGAGTCTCTCATGGGTCCCTGTACGGCCTCCCATTGCTGCTGTCTCCATCGCCACACTCTGCTGCCATGTGCCACTTTCAGGTCTCTTCACACTGCTGGTGTGTTAAATTTTTTGACATAGGGTGCAGGCAGATTACGGGCCTCACATAGCTGCTGCCAGGCCCCTAATCTGCCATGGGCCCCTATATACCACCTCCTCCTGCTGCTGCCAGGTCCAGAGTCTCTCATGGGTCCCTGTACGGCCTCCCATTGCTGCTGTCTCCATCGCCACACTCTGCTGCCATGTGCCACTTTCAGGTCTCTTCACACTGCTGGTGTGTTAAATTTTTTGACATAGGGTGCTGCAAGATAACGGGCCTCACATAGCTGCTGCCAGGCCCCTAATCTGCCATGGGCCCCTATATACCGCCTCCTCATGCTGCTGCCAAGTCCAGAGTCTGTCATGGTCCCTGTACGGCCTCCCATTGCTGCTGTCTCCATCGCCACACTCTGCTGCCATGTGCCACTTTCAGGTCTCTTCACACTGCTGGTGTGTTAAATTTTTTGACATAGGGTGCAGGCAGATTACGGGCCTCACATAGCTGCTGCCAGGCCCCTAATCTGCCATGGGCCCCTATATACCACCTCCTCCTGCTGCTGCCAGGTCCAGAGTCTCTCATGGGTCCCTGTACGGCCTCCCATTGCTGCTGTCTCCATCGCCACACTCTGCTGCCATGTGCCACTTTCAGGTCTCTTCACACTGCTGGTGTGTTAAATTTTTTGACATAGGGTGCAGGCAGATTACGGGCCTCACATAGCTGCTGCCAGGCCCCTAATCTGCCATGGGCCCCTATATACCACCTCCTCCTGCTGCTGCCAGGTCCAGAGTCTCTCATGGGTCCCTGTACGGCCTCCCATTGCTGCTGTCTCCATCGCCACACTCTGCTGCCATGTGCCACTTTCAGGTCTCTTCACACTGCTGGTGTGTAAAATTTTTTGACATAGGGTGCTGCAAGATAACGGGCCTCACATAGCTGCTGCCAGGCCCCTAATCTGCCATGGGCCCCTATATACCGCCTCCTCATGCTGCTGCCAAGTCCAGAGTCTGTCATGGTCCCTGTACGGCCTCCCATTGCTGCTGTCTCCATCGCCACACTCTGCTGCCATGTGCCACTTTCAGGTCTCTTCACACTGCTGGTGTGTTAAATTTTTTGACATAGGGTGCAGGCAGATTACGGGCCTCACATAGCTGCTGCCAGGCCCCTAATCTGCCATGGGCCCCTATATACCGCCTCCTCCTGCTGCTGCCAGGTCCAGAGTCTCTCATGGGTCCCTGTACGGCCTCCCATTGCTGCTGTCTCCATCGCCACACTCTGCTGCCATGTGCCACTTTCAGGTCTCTTCACACTGCTGGTGTGTTAAATTTTTTGACATAGGGTGCAGGCAGATTACGGGCCTCACATAGCTGCTGCCAGGCCCCTAATCTGCCATGGGCCCCTATATACCGCCTCCTCCTGCTGCTGCCAGGTCCAGAGTCTCTCATGGGTCCCTGTACGGCCTCCCATTGCTGCTGTCTCCATCGCCACACTCTGCTGCCATGTGCCACTTTCAGGTCTCTTCACACTGCTGGTGTGTTAAATTTTTTGACATAGGGTGCAGGCAGATTACGGGCCTCACATAGCTGCTGCCAGGCCCCTAATCTGCCATGGGCCCCTATATACCGCCTCCTCCTGCTGCTGCCAGGTCCAGAGTCTCTCATGGGTCCCTGTACGGCCTCCCATTGCTGCTGTCTCCATCGCCACACTCTGCTGCCATGTGCCACTTTCAGGTCTCTTCACACTGCTGGTGTGTTAAATTTTTTGACATAGGGTGCAGGCAGATTACGGGCCTCACATAGCTGCTGCCAGGCCCCTAATCTGCCATGGGCCCCTATATACCGCCTCCTCCTGCTGCTGCCAGGTCCAGAGTCTCTCATGGGTCCCTGTACGGCCTCCCATTGCTGCTGTCTCCATCGCCACACTCTGCTGCCATGTGCCACTTTCAGGTCTCTTCACACTGCTGGTGTGTTAAATTTTTTGACATAGGGTGCAGGCAGATTACGGGCCTC
Source organism: Staurois parvus (assembly GCF_062004578.1). Lineage (NCBI taxonomy): Eukaryota > Metazoa > Chordata > Amphibia > Anura > Ranidae > Staurois > Staurois parvus. The sequence goes on along the minus strand of NW_028319601.1, from coordinate 4,904,025 downwards.
ACATAGCTGCTGCCAGGCCCCTAATCTGCCATGGGCCCCTATATACCACCTCCTCCTGCTGCTGCCAGGTCCAGAGTCTCTCATGGGTCCCTGTACGGCCTCCCATTGCTGCTGTCTCCATCGCCACACTCTGCTGCCATGTGCCACTTTCAGGTCTCTTCACACTGCTGGTGTGTTAAATTTTTTGACATAGGGTGCAGGCAGATTACGGGCCTCACATAGCTGCTGCCAGGCCCCTAATCTGCCATGGGCCCCTATATACCGCCTCCTCCTGCTGCTGCCAGGTCCAGAGTCTCTCATGGGTCCCTGTACGGCCTCCCATTGCTGCTGTCTCCATCGCCACACTCTGCTGCCATGTGCCACTTTCAGGTCTCTTCACACTGCTGGTGTGTTAAATTTTTTGACATAGGGTGCAGGCAGATTACGGGCCTCACATAGCTGCTGCCAGGCCCCTAATCTGCCATGGGCCCCTATATACCGCCTCCTCCTGCTGCTGCCAGGTCCAGAGTCTCTCATGGGTCCCTGTACGGCCTCCCATTGCTGCTGTCTCCATCGCCACACTCTGCTGCCATGTGCCACTTTCAGGTCTCTTCACACTGCTGGTGTGTTAAATTTTTTGACATAGGGTGCAGGCAGATTACGGGCCTCACATAGCTGCTGCCAGGCCCCTAATCTGCCATGGGCCCCTATATACCACCTCCTCCTGCTGCTGCCAGGTCCAGAGTCTCTCATGGGTCCCTGTACGGCCTCCCATTGCTGCTGTCTCCATCGCCACACTCTGCTGCCATGTGCCACTTTCAGGTCTCTTCACACTGCTGGTGTGTTAAATTTTTTGACATAGGGTGCTGCAAGATAACGGGCCTCACATAGCTGCTGCCAGGCCCCTAATCTGCCATGGGCCCCTATATACCGCCTCCTCATGCTGCTGCCAAGTCCAGAGTCTGTCATGGTCCCTGTACGGCCTCCCATTGCTGCTGTCTCCATCGCCACACTCTGCTGCCATGTGCCACTTTCAGGTCTCTTCACACTGCTGGTGTGTTAAATTTTTTGACATAGGGTGCAGGCAGATTACGGGCCTCACATAGCTGCTGCCAGGCCCCTAATCTGCCATGGGCCCCTATATACCACCTCCTCCTGCTGCTGCCAGGTCCAGAGTCTCTCATGGGTCCCTGTACGGCCTCCCATTGCTGCTGTCTCCATCGCCACACTCTGCTGCCATGTGCCACTTTCAGGTCTCTTCACACTGCTGGTGTGTTAAATTTTTTGACATAGGGTGCAGGCAGATTACGGGCCTCACATAGCTGCTGCCAGGCCCCTAATCTGCCATGGGCCCCTATATACCACCTCCTCCTGCTGCTGCCAGGTCCAGAGTCTCTCATGGGTCCCTGTACGGCCTCCCATTGCTGCTGTCTCCATCGCCACACTCTGCTGCCATGTGCCACTTTCAGGTCTCTTCACACTGCTGGTGTGTAAAATTTTTTGACATAGGGTGCTGCAAGATAACGGGCCTCACATAGCTGCTGCCAGGCCCCTAATCTGCCATGGGCCCCTATATACCGCCTCCTCATGCTGCTGCCAAGTCCAGAGTCTGTCATGGTCCCTGTACGGCCTCCCATTGCTGCTGTCTCCATCGCCACACTCTGCTGCCATGTGCCACTTTCAGGTCTCTTCACACTGCTGGTGTGTTAAATTTTTTGACATAGGGTGCAGGCAGATTACGGGCCTCACATAGCTGCTGCCAGGCCCCTAATCTGCCATGGGCCCCTATATACCGCCTCCTCCTGCTGCTGCCAGGTCCAGAGTCTCTCATGGGTCCCTGTACGGCCTCCCATTGCTGCTGTCTCCATCGCCACACTCTGCTGCCATGTGCCACTTTCAGGTCTCTTCACACTGCTGGTGTGTTAAATTTTTTGACATAGGGTGCAGGCAGATTACGGGCCTCACATAGCTGCTGCCAGGCCCCTAATCTGCCATGGGCCCCTATATACCGCCTCCTCCTGCTGCTGCCAGGTCCAGAGTCTCTCATGGGTCCCTGTACGGCCTCCCATTGCTGCTGTCTCCATCGCCACACTCTGCTGCCATGTGCCACTTTCAGGTCTCTTCACACTGCTGGTGTGTTAAATTTTTTGACATAGGGTGCTGCAAGATAACGGGCCTCACATAGCTGCTGCCAGGCCCCTAATCTGCCATGGGCCCCTATATACCGCCTCCTCATGCTGCTGCCAAGTCCAGAGTCTGTCATGGTCCCTGTACGGCCTCCCATTGCTGCTGTCTCCATCGCCACACTCTGCTGCCATGTGCCACTTTCAGGTCTCTTCACACTGCTGGTGTGTTAAATTTTTTGACATAGGGTGCAGGCAGATTACGGGCCTCACATAGCTGCTGCCAGGCCCCTAATCTGCCATGGGCCCCTATATACCACCTCCTCCTGCTGCTGCCAGGTCCAGAGTCTCTCATGGGTCCCTGTACGGCCTCCCATTGCTGCTGTCTCCATCGCCACACTCTGCTGCCATGTGCCACTTTCAGGTCTCTTCACACTGCTGGTGTGTTAAATTTTTTGACATAGGGTGCTGCAAGATAACGGGCCTCACATAGCTGCTGCCAGGCCCCTAATCTGCCATGGGCCCCTATATACCGCCTCCTCATGCTGCTGCCAAGTCCAGAGTCTGTCATGGTCCCTGTACGGCCTCCCATTGCTGCTGTCTCCATCGCCACACTCTGCTGCCATGTGCCACTTTCAGGTCTCTTCACACTGCTGGTGTGTTAAATTTTTTGACATAGGGTGCAGGCAGATTACGGGCCTCACATAGCTGCTGCCAGGCCCCTAATCTGCCATGGGCCCCTATATACCACCTCCTCCTGCTGCTGCCAGGTCCAGAGTCTCTCATGCCATGTGCCACTTTCAGGTCTCTTCACACTGCTGGTGTGTTTAATTTTTTGACATAGGGTGCAGGCAGATTACGGGCCTCACATAGCTGCTGCCAGGCCCCTAATCTGCCATGGGCCCCTATATACCGCCTCCTCATGCTGCTGCCAAGTCTAGAGTCTCTCATGGGTCCCTGTACGGCCTCCCATTGCTGCTGTCTCCATCGCCACACTCTGCTGCCATGTGCCACTTTCAGGTCTCTTCACACTGCTGGTGTGTTAAATTTTTTGACATAGGGTGCTGCAAGATAACGGGCCTCACATAGCTGCTGCCAGGCCCCTAATCTGCCATGGGCCCCTATATACCGCCTCCTCATGCTGCTGCCAAGTCCAGAGTCTGTCATGGTCCCTGTACGGCCTCCCATTGCTGCTGTCTCCATCGCCACACTCTGCTGCCATGTGCCACTTTCAGGTCTCTTCACACTGCTGGTGTGTTAAATTTTTTGACATAGGGTGCTGCAAGATAACGGGCCTCACATAGCTGCTGCCAGGCCCCTAATCAGCCATGGGCCCCTATACCGCCTCCTCCTGCTGCTGCCAGGTCCAGAGTCTCTCATGCCATGTGCCACTTTCAGGTCTCTTCACACTGCTGGTGTGTTAAATTTTTTGACATAGGGTGCAGGCAGATTACGGGCCTCACATAGCTGCTGCCAGGCCCCTAATCTGCCATGGGCCCCTATATACCGCCTCCTCCTGCTGCTGCCAGGTCCAGAGTCTCTCATGGGTCCCTGTACGGCCTCCCATTGCTGCTGTCTCCATCGCCACACTCTGCTGCCATGTGCCACTTTCAGGTCTCTTCACACTGCTGGTGTGTTAAATTTTTTGACATAGGGTGCTGCAAGATAACGGGCCTCACATAGCTGCTGCCAGGCCCCTAATCTGCCATGGGCCCCTATATACCGCCTCCTCATGCTGCTGCCAAGTCCAGAGTCTGTCATGGTCCCTGTACGGCCTCCCATTGCTGCTGTCTCCATCGCCACACTCTGCTGCCATGTGCCACTTTCAGGTCTCTTCACACTGCTGGTGTGTTAAATTTTTTGACATAGGGTGCAGGCAGATTACGGGCCTCACATAGCTGCTGCCAGGCCCCTAATCTGCCATGGGCCCCTATATACCACCTCCTCCTGCTGCTGCCAGGTCCAGAGTCTCTCATGCCATGTGCCACTTTCAGGTCTCTTCACACTGCTGGTGTGTTTAATTTTTTGACATAGGGTGCAGGCAGATTACGGGCCTCACATAGCTGCTGCCAGGCCCCTAATCTGCCATGGGCCCCTATATACCGCCTCCTCATGCTGCTGCCAAGTCTAGAGTCTCTCATGGGTCCCTGTACGGCCTCCCATTGCTGCTGTCTCCATCGCCACACTCTGCTGCCATGTGCCACTTTCAGGTCTCTTCACACTGCTGGTGTGTTAAATTTTTTGACATAGGGTGCTGGCAGATTACGGGCCTCCTATAGCTGCTGCCAGGCCCCTAATCTGCCATGGGCCCCTATATACCGCCTCCTCATGCTGCTGCCAAGTTCAGAGTCTGTCATGGGTCCCTGTACGGCCTCCCATTGCTGCTGTCTCCATCGCCACACTCTGCTGCCATGTGCCACTTTCAGGTCTCTTCACACTGCTGGTGTGTTAAATTTTTTGACATAGGGTGCAGGCAGATTACGGGCCTCACATAGCTGCTGCCAGGCCCCTAATCTGCCATGGGCCCCTATATACCGCCTCCTCCTGCTGCTGCCAGGTCCAGAGTCTCTCATGGGTCCCTGTACGGCCTCCCATTGCTGCTGTCTCCATCGCCACACTCTGCTGCCATGTGCCACTTTCAGGTCTCTTCACACTGCTGGTGTGTTAAATTTTTTGACATAGGGTGCTGCAAGATAACGGGCCTCACATAGCTGCTGCCAGGCCCCTAATCTGCCATGGGCCCCTATATACCGCCTCCTCATGCTGCTGCCAAGTCCAGAGTCTGTCATGGTCCCTGTACGGCCTCCCATTGCTGCTGTCTCCATCGCCACACTCTGCTGCCATGTGCCACTTTCAGGTCTCTTCACACTGCTGGTGTGTTAAATTTTTTGACATAGGGTGCAGGCAGATTACGGGCCTCACATAGCTGCTGCCAGGCCCCTAATCTGCCATGGGCCCCTATATAACGCCTCCTCATGCTGCTGCCAAGTTCAGAGTCTGTCATGGGTCCCTGTACGGCCTCCCATTGCTGCTGTCTCCATCGCCACACTCTGCCATGTGCCACTTTCAGGTCTCCTCACACTGCTGGTGTGTTGAATTTTTTGACATAGGGTGCTGGCAGATTACGGGCCTCCTATAGCTGCTGCCAGGCCCCTAATCTGCCATAAGCCCCTATATACCGCCTCCTCATGCTGCTGCCAAGTCCAGAGTCTGTCATGGGTCCCTGTACGGCCTCCCATTGCTGCTGTCTCCATCGCCACACTCTGCCATGTGCCACTTTCAGGTCTCCTCACACACTGCTGGTGTGTTGAATTTTTTGACATAGGGTGCTGGCAGATTACGGGCCTCCTATAGCTGCTGCCAGGCCCCTAATCTGCCGTAGGCCCCTATATACCGCCTCCTCATGCTGCTGCCAGGTCCAGAGTCTCTCATGGGTCCCTGTACGGCCTCCCATTGCTGCTGTCTCCATCGCCACACTCTGCCATGTGCCACTTTCAGGTCTCCTCACACTGCTGGTGTGTTCCATTTTTTGTCATAGGGTGCTGGCAGATTATGGGCCTCCCATAACTGCTGCCAGGCCCCTAATCTGCCATGGGCCCCTATACCGACTCCTCATGCTGTGACGTTGCAACAAGGTGGAATTCAACCCTACATATGTTAGACCGCCTTTACGAACAGCAAAAGGCCATCACAGATTTCCTGATGTTAAAAGCAGATAAAGGTACTCCCTGTGTAACTTAGATGTCAGCCATTGGCAGCTCATGCGTGACACCTGCGCTTGCTCAGGCCCTTTGAGGAGGCCACGCTATTCGTGAGTCGGCAGGACTATGGGATGAACGACGTCATTCCTCTGTTGCACGTCCTGGAACAAATGCTGTTAACAATGGCTGGTCAGGGTGCGGTAGACGTGGCGCACAGATCTCAACGCCACATGGCCCCTGTGGGGGCAGGACTGGAAGAAGAGGAGGAGGTAGAGGAGGACATTGGTGCTCAGGAATTATTGAGTGAAATGGGTGGTTTTTCCACTCAGCGGACAGGAGTGGAGGAGCAGGAGCATCTGGTAGAGGAGGAGGAAGAGGAGACAGAGGACCTAGACGCACCGTGGCAGTATGCTGTGGAGATGGAGGCAGGGAGTCCCTCGCATTCCTTGGCACAAATGGCCCATAGCATGCTCGGTTGCTTGCGTAGCGACAGCCGAATAATAACCATCAGACAGAGGGATGACTTTTGGCTGTCCACCTTGTTGGACCCTCGCTACCGTTCAAAAATGGTGGCCTTTTTCACACCTGCTGAGAGGGAGGCCAAAATAACGTACTATAAAAAACACCTATGTAGTCAGCTGGTCTCTGCCTGTCTGCGCCAACGTCCATCCTCAGACACTGTGGGCCCTGTGCGCTCGTGTTCCGCTGCCATGGCAGCAGGGGAGGGGTGGGGTGGTAGGAGCAGTGGCAGCTCCACCAGCAGCGGCTGCCTCAGTCTGCAGTCGATGATGAGTAGCTTTCTTCACCAGCGCAGTGAGGAAACTACTAACCAGCCGCAGCAGCAGCAGCAGCATCAGGTGGACCTGGAGCAGGACCTCAAACAACAGGCTTAGGCCTACTTGGACAGCACCCTGCCAACCGAGGTAGACAATCCCCTTGACTACTGGGCAACGAAACTTGACCTTTGGCCCCAACTAGCTGAATTTGCCCTTGAAAGGCTGTCATGCCCGGCCAGTAGCGTGGCATCGGAGCGCGTGTTTAGTGCGGCAGGAGGTATTGCAACTCCGCGGAGGACACGACTGTCCACCCAAAGTGTGGAGAGACTGACGTTTGTGAAAATGAATCAGGCGTGGATTAGTCTGGATTTCAAACCACCAGTTCCTGACACAACTGACTAAATCCGCCATGAATCATGCCCCAAACATGTGCCACTTTCAGGTCTCCTCACACTGCTGGTGTGTTCCATTTTTTGTCATAGGGTGCTGGCAGATTACGGGCCTCCCATAGCTGCTGCCAGGCCCCTAATCTGCCATGGGCCCCTATACCGCCTCCTCATGCTGCTGCCAAGTCCAGAGTCTCTCATGGGTCCCTGTACGGCCTCCCATTGCTGCTGCCTCCATCGCCACACTCTGCCATGTGCCACTTTCAGGTCTCCTCACACTGCTGGTGTGTTCCATTTTTTGTCATAGGGTGCTGGCAGATTACGGGCCTCCCATAGCTGCTGCCAGGCCCCTAATCTGCCATGGGCCCCTATACCGCCTCCTCATGCTGCTGCCAGGTCCAGAGTCTCTCATGGGTCCCTGTACGGCCTCCCATTGCTGCTGTCTCCATCGCCACACTCTGCCATGTGCCACTTTCAGGTCTCCTCACACTGCTGGTGGGTTCCATTTTTTGTCATAGGGTGCTGGCAGATTACGGGCCTCCCATAGCTGCTGCCAGGCCCGTAATCTGCCATGGGCCCCCGTACCGACTCCTCATGCTGCTGCCAGGCCCGTAATCTGTCATGGGCCACTGTTGTCGCTTGTTGGCATATTCCGCTCGTTCAGATGCTCCTTCTCCTGCTACTCCTCTTCACGGATTCCGTCAGCAGTCTTTCTTGGAATCCGTTTCCAAGAGACAACAGTTTGCGAGCACGCACCCGACGGTGCAGAAGCTGAACGTCCTCCTGTCCAAGTTGCTGCTGCCAGGCTCGTAATCTGTCATGCGCCCCTGTACCGCCTCCTCATGCTGCTGCCAGGTCCAGAGTGTGTCATGGGCCCCCGTACCGACTCCTCATGCTGCTGCCAGGCCCGTAATCTGTCATGGGCCCCTGTACCGCCTCCCCATGCTGCTGCCAGGTCCAGAGTGTGTCATGGGTCCCTGTACGGCCTCCCATTGCTGCTGCCAGGCCCGTAATCTGCCATGGGCCCCTGTACCGACTCCTCATGCTGCTGCCAGGCCCGTAATCTGTCATGGGCCCCTGTACCGCCTCCTCATGCTGCTGCCAGGTCCAGAGTGTGTCATGGGTCCCTGTACGGCCTCCCATTGCTGCTGTCTCTATCGCCACACTCTGCCATGTGCCACTTTCAGGTCTCCTCACACTGCTGGTGGTTTCCATTTTTGTCATAGGGTGCTGTATGGCCTCCCATTGCTGCTGCCTCCACCGCCACACTGTGGCTCCACACTCTGGTTTTGGCCCCGTGACTGCCCAAATGAGTGAAGTGTGCGGTGATTCTAAGATCGACGGCACTCATCTGCATGTCATACTGACTGACAGTATTATTTCTCTTCCCCAGCAGACTCCAAGGGCATTTAAATTAAAGGTACAGTGTTCTGCACTAATATTAAGTCTCTCTGAAGCCTAGAAACACCCTTTTTTAAGTTAAATTCACAGCGAATTTATTCGACTCGAATCGAATATTGTCCACGAATTCGCCGAATCAGTCGAATCGAATTTTTCATTTCTTCGCTCATCTCTACTGCCCACATTGATTTATGTCTATTCTGAGAGCAAGTTCCTGTTGCTGTCAGAATAAACAGGTCAGTGTTGCAGCTGAAAGCATTCCTACAAACAGAAATGATTAACAATAAAACAGTAACAATAAAACAGTAAAAGTAGAAGAATTACAAAAAATGACAGCAACAAAAAAAACAAACTATTTTTGATTTTTAAATTTTTTTATTTTTTTGGGGGGGATTTGTATTTTTACTTTTTTTTTTTACTTTTTTTTTCAAACTTTAAACATTTTTAAAACAGATGGTCGGGTCTCTCCAAATGCGATAGCCAGTTTTCTGACTACCTAACATCTTTCGAGACCCTGTGTAAATGTGCCCTGAACTGTGCCGTGCTGTACCCTATATTAATAGTTCACTAGTGTATGGTAGAGGCGGAAGCAGCGCTGCCCACATTGATTTATGTCTATTCTGAGAGCAAGTTCCTGTTGCTGTCAGAATAAACAGGTCAGTGTTGCAGCTGAAAGCATTCCTACAAACAGAAATGATTAACAATAAAACAGTAACAATAAAACAGTAAAAGTAGAAGAATCACAAAAAATGACAACAAAAAAACTAACTTTTTTTGATTTTTACATTTTTTATTTTTTGGGGGGGATTTGTATTTTTAATTTTTTTTTTTTAATTTTTTTTTTTCACGTCCACGTATAAGTGGTACCTCATATGGAAAAAGGATGACACCAATTCCCAAACTATCTTGCCACTGCACCCCATGTAGTCTAGGCATCCGGGGGGCTCCACGTGACTATATTTTTCCTCATAAATCTGAAACTTACATGTATAGCCTGTTGCCCTCTCACAGGTCTTATACATCTTGACCCCATATCTGGCACGCTTGCTGGGGAGAAACTGTTTGATTACAAGGCAGCCAGAAAATTGAATGAGGGACTCATCAATGCAGATGTTTTTATGGGGAGTATACATATCTGCAAATTTTTGGTTAAAGTGATTTACGAGGGGCCGAATTTTGTGGAGCCGGTCAAATTCAGGGTCACCCCGAGGACGACTGAGTGTGTTGTCGTAGAAGTGCATAAAACGCATTATCGTCTCATATCTATGCCTGGCCATGGCAGTAGAGAACACGGACATATGAACAAGCGGGCCTGTGGACCAATACAACCGCAATTGATATTTTTTATTAATGCCCATGTTGCAGGCAATCTGACGCTATCTGGGAGGGGCGCTAACTGGCGCTAACACTATCGGAAGTCACCGGTGACACTAATACAGTGATCAGTAAAAATCTGTTCACTGTAATCAATGACACTGGTGACAGGGCAGTGAGGGCGTTAACTGGGGGGGGGAGGCGATCAAGGGGTTAAATGGGATTACTGGTGTACTAGCGGGAAAACTGGCGCTATCTGGGATGGGCGCTAACACTATTGGAAGTCGCCAGGGACACTGATACAGTGATCAGTAAACATGTGTTCACTGATCAATGACACAGGTGACAGGGAATTGAAGGGGTTAACTGGGGGGGGGGTGAAGAGAGGGTTAAATGTGTCCTAGGTGTGTTCTATCTGTGGGTTAGTGCTGTTTTACTCACATTTCTTCTGTCTTCTTCTCTGAAAACTTAGCCACTCATGTGTGCTCCGTCCTGTAGTCCAATGCAACGTTGTGTAAGAGTGATGGTTTCAGCCTCATTGTCGAACTCTGGAATAATCCTCAGTCTTCAAAACCTCCTGGCTAACCTATGACAAAAAAAACACAACACCTATATCAATATTACTGTATTGGGAGCAAGTAGTCAATCATCTACTTAACATAAATTACACTAAAAATGGAAAAACATGTTTACACCCACAACCACACACATATTAATATATAAAGTTATACACATGTATGTTTTGAGTCTTAAAATGTGGAAAGAAAACTTAGCCATTTTAGTGTGCTCCGTCCTGTAGTCCAATGCAACGTTGTGCAAGAGTGATGGTTTCAGCCTCATTGTCGAACTTTGGAATAATCCTCAGTCTTTAAAACCTCTTGGCTAACCTATGACAAAAAAGAAAACAACACATATATAAATATTTCTGCATTTGGACCAAGTAACCAATCATCTACTTAACAAAAATTACGCTAAATATGTAAAAACATGCAAAGACCCACAACCACACACATATTAATATATAAAGTTATACACATGTATGTTTTGAGTCTTAAAATGTGGAAGGAAAACTTAGCATCCACCCACTTCTAATGGTGGGCACACATGAAATGTGCCAACAGATATAAAATATGTATGCCGAAGCATAGGGTCCATCCACCGATTGGCCACCCCAGGCCCCCATGCTTTGGCATATATTCTCTTTTTTTTAACTGCGGATGAAAAATCTCATCCAACAGCACTGCCCACATTGATTTATGTCTATTCTGAGAGCAAGTTCCTGTTGCTGTCAGAATAAAACGGTCAGTGTTGCAGCTGAAAACATTCCTACAAACAGAAATGATTAACAATAAAACAGTAACAATAAAACAGAAAAGTAGAAGAATCACAAAAAATGACAGCAACAAAAAAAACTAACTATTTTTGATTTTTAAATTTTTTTATTTTTTGGGAAGGATTTGTACTTTTAATTTTTTTTTTTTTTACTTTTTTTTTCAAACTTTAAACATTTTTAAAACAGATGGTCGGTTCTCTCCAAATGCGATAGCCAGTTTCCTGGCTACCTAACATCTTTTGAGACCCTGTGTAAATGTGCCCTGAACTGTGCCATGCTGTACCCTATATTAATAGTTCACTAGTGTATGGTAGAGGTGGAAGCAGCGCTGCCCACATTGATTTATGTCTATTCTGAGAGCAAGTTCCTGTTGCTGTCAGAATAAACAGGTCAGTGTTGCAGCTGAAAGCATTCCTACAAACAGAAATGATTAACAATAAAACAGTAAAACTAGAAGAATCACAAAAAATGACAGCAACAAAAAAAACTAACTATTTTTGATTTTTAAATTTTTTTATTTTTTGGGGGGATTTGTATTTTTACTTTTTTTTTTTTTACTTTTTTTTCAAACTTTAAACATTTTTAAAACAGATGGTCGGGTCTCTCCAAATGCGATAGCCAGTTTCCTGACTACCTAACATCTTTCGAGACCCTGTGTAAATGTGCCCTGAACTGTGCCGTGCTGTACCCTATATTAATAGTTCACTAGTGTATGGTAGAGGCGGAAGCAGCGCTGCCCACATTGATTTATGTCTATTCTGAGAGCAAGTTCCTGTTGCTGTCAGAATAAACAGGTCAGTGTTGCAGCTGAAGGCATTCCTACAAACAGAAATGATTAACAATAAAACAGTAACAATAAAACAGTAAAAGTAGAAGAATCACAAAAAATGACAGCAACAAAAAAAACTAACTATTTTTGATTTTTAAATTTTTTTATTTTTTGGGAAGGATTTGTACTTTTAATTTTTTTTTTTTTTACTTTTTTTTTCAAACTTTAAACATTTTTAAAACAGATGGTCGGGTCTCTCCAAATGCGATAGCCAGTTTCCTGGCTACCTAACATCTTTTGAGACCCTGTGTAAATGTGCCCTGAACTGTGCCATGCTGTACCCTATATTAATAGTTCACTAGTGTATGGTAGAGGTGGAAGCAGCGCTGCCCACATTGATTTATGTCTATTCTGAGAGCAAGTTCCTGTTGCTGTCAGAATAAACAGGTCAGTGTTGCAGCTGAAAGCATTCCTACAAACAGAAATGATTAACAATAAAACAGTAACAGTAAAACAGTAAAAGTAGAAGAATCACAAAAAATGACAGCAACAAAAAAAACTAACTATTTTTGATTTTTAAATTTTTTTATTTTTTGGGGGGATTTGTATTTTTACTTTTTTTTTTTTTACTTTTTTTTTCAAACTTTAAACATTTTTAAAACAGATGGTCGGGTCTCTCCAAATGCGATAGCCAGTTTCCTGACTACCTAACATCTTTCGAGACCCTGTGTAAATGTGCCCTGAACTGTGCCGTGCTGTACCCTATATTAATAGTTCACTAGTGTATGGTAGAGGCGGAAGCAGCGCTGCCCACATTGATTTATGTCTATTCTGAGAGCAAGTTCCTGTTGCTGTCAGAATAAACAGGTCAGTGTTGCAGCTGAAAGCATTCCTACAAACAGAAATGATTAACAATAAAACAGTAACAATAAAACAGTAAAAGTAGAAGAATCACAAAAAATGACAGCAACAAAAAAAACTAACTATTTTTGATTTTTAAATTTTTTTATTTTTTGGGAAGGATTTGTACTTTTAATTATTTTTTTTTTTACTTTTTTTTTCAAACTTTAAACATTTTTAAAACAGATGGTCGGGTCTCTCCAAATGCGATAGCCAGTTTCCTGGCTACCCAATATCTTTTGAGACCCTGTGTAAATGTGCCCTGAACTGTGCCGTGCTGTACCCTATATTAATAGTTCACTAGTGTATGGTAGAGGCGGAAGCAGCGCTGCCCACATTGATTTATGTCTATTCTGAGAGCAAGTTCCTGTTGCTGTCAGAATAAACAGGTCAGTGTTGCAGCTGAAAGCATTCCTACAAACAGAAATGATTAACAATAAAACAGTAACAATAAAACAGTAAAAGTAGAAGAATTACAAAAAATGACAGCAACAAAAAAAACAAACTATTTTTGATTTTTAAATTTTTTTATTTTTTTGGGGGGGATTTGTATTTTTACTTTTTTTTTTTACTTTTTTTTTCAAACTTTAAACATTTTTAAAACAGATGGTCGGGTCTCTCCAAATGCGATAGCCAGTTTTCTGACTACCTAACATCTTTCGAGACCCTGTGTAAATGTGCCCTGAACTGTGCCGTGCTGTACCCTATATTAATAGTTCACTAGTGTATGGTAGAGGCGGAAGCAGCGCTGCCCACATTGATTTATGTCTATTCTGAGAGCAAGTTCCTGTTGCTGTCAGAATAAACAGGTCAGTGTTGCAGCTGAAAGCATTCCTACAAACAGAAATGATTAACAATAAAACAGTAACAATAAAACAGTAAAAGTAGAAGAATCACAAAAAATGACAACAAAAAAACTAACTTTTTTTGATTTTTACATTTTTTATTTTTTGGGGGGGATTTGTATTTTTAATTTTTTTTTTTTAATTTTTTTTTTTCACGTCCACGTATAAGTGGTACCTCATATGGAAAAAGGATGACACCAATTCCCAAACTATCTTGCCACTGCACCCCATGTAGTCTAGGCATCCGGGGGGCTCCACGTGACTATATTTTTCCTCATAAATCTGAAACTTACATGTATAGCCTGTTGCCCTCTCACAGGTCTTATACATCTTGACCCCATATCTGGCACGCTTGCTGGGGAGAAACTGTTTGATTACAAGGCAGCCAGAAAATTGAATGAGGGACTCATCAATGCAGATGTTTTTATGGGGAGTATACATATCTGCAAATTTTTGGTTAAAGTGATTTACGAGGGGCCGAATTTTGTGGAGCCGGTCAAATTCAGGGTCACCCCGAGGACGACTGAGTGTGTTGTCGTAGAAGTGCATAAAACGCATTATCGTCTCATATCTATGCCTGGCCATGGCAGTAGAGAACACGGACATATGAACAAGCGGGCCTGTGGACCAATACAACCGCAATTGATATTTTTTATTAATGCCCATGTTGCAGGCAATCTGACGCTATCTGGGAGGGGCGCTAACTGGCGCTAACACTATCGGAAGTCACCGGTGACACTAATACAGTGATCAGTAAAAATCTGTTCACTGTAATCAATGACACTGGTGACAGGGCAGTGAGGGCGTTAACTGGGGGGGGGAGGCGATCAAGGGGTTAAATGGGATTACTGGTGTACTAGCGGGAAAACTGGCGCTATCTGGGATGGGCGCTAACACTATTGGAAGTCGCCAGGGACACTGATACAGTGATCAGTAAACATGTGTTCACTGATCAATGACACAGGTGACAGGGAATTGAAGGGGTTAACTGGGGGGGGGTGAAGAGAGGGTTAAATGTGTCCTAGGTGTGTTCTATCTGTGGGTTAGTGCTGTTTTACTCACATTTCTTCTGTCTTCTTCTCTGAAAACTTAGCCACTCATGTGTGCTCCGTCCTGTAGTCCAATGCAACGTTGTGTAAGAGTGATGGTTTCAGCCTCATTGTCGAACTCTGGAATAATCCTCAGTCTTCAAAACCTCCTGGCTAACCTATGACAAAAAAAACACAACACCTATATCAATATTACTGTATTGGGAGCAAGTAGTCAATCATCTACTTAACATAAATTACACTAAAAATGGAAAAACATGTTTACACCCACAACCACACACATATTAATATATAAAGTTATACACATGTATGTTTTGAGTCTTAAAATGTGGAAAGAAAACTTAGCCATTTTAGTGTGCTCCGTCCTGTAGTCCAATGCAACGTTGTGCAAGAGTGATGGTTTCAGCCTCATTGTCGAACTTTGGAATAATCCTCAGTCTTTAAAACCTCTTGGCTAACCTATGACAAAAAAGAAAACAACACATATATAAATATTTCTGCATTTGGACCAAGTAACCAATCATCTACTTAACAAAAATTACGCTAAATATGTAAAAACATGCAAAGACCCACAACCACACACATATTAATATATAAAGTTATACACATGTATGTTTTGAGTCTTAAAATGTGGAAGGAAAACTTAGCATCCACCCACTTCTAATGGTGGGCACACATGAAATGTGCCAACAGATATAAAATATGTATGCCGAAGCATAGGGTCCATCCACCGATTGGCCACCCCAGGCCCCCATGCTTTGGCATATATTCTCTTTTTTTTAACTGCGGATGAAAAATCTCATCCAACAGCACTGCCCACATTGATTTATGTCTATTCTGAGAGCAAGTTCCTGTTGCTGTCAGAATAAAACGGTCAGTGTTGCAGCTGAAAACATTCCTACAAACAGAAATGATTAACAATAAAACAGTAACAATAAAACAGAAAAGTAGAAGAATCACAAAAAATGACAGCAACAAAAAAAACTAACTATTTTTGATTTTTAAATTTTTTTATTTTTTGGGAAGGATTTGTACTTTTAATTTTTTTTTTTTTTACTTTTTTTTTCAAACTTTAAACATTTTTAAAACAGATGGTCGGGTCTCTCCAATTGCGATAGCCAGTTTCCTGGCTACCTAACATCTTTTGAGACCCTGTGTAAATGTGCCCTGAACTGTGCCATGCTGTACCCTATATTAATAGTTCACTAGTGTATGGTAGAGGTGGAAGCAGCGCTGCCCACATTGATTTATGTCTATTCTGAGAGCAAGTTCCTGTTGCTGTCAGAATAAACAGGTCAGTGTTGCAGCTGAAAGCATTCCTACAAACAGAAATGATTAACAATAAAACAGTAAAAGTAGAAGAATCACAAAAAATGACAGCAACAAAAAAAACTAACTATTTTTGATTTTTAAATTTTTTTATTTTTTGGGGGGATTTGTATTTTTACTTTTTTTTTTTTTACTTTTTTTTCAAACTTTAAACATTTTTAAAACAGATGGTCGGGTCTCTCCAAATGCGATAGCCAGTTTCCTGACTACCTAACATCTTTTGAGACCCTGTGTAAATGTGCCCTGAACTGTGCCGTGCTGTACCCTATATTAATAGTTCACTAGTGTATGGTAGAGGCGGAAGCAGCGCTGCCCACATTGATTTATGTCTATTCTGAGAGCAAGTTCCTGTTGCTGTCAGAATAAACAGGTCAGTGTTGCAGCTGAAGGCATTCCTACAAACAGAAATGATTAACAATAAAACAGTAACAATAAAACAGTAAAAGTAGAAGAATCACAAAAAATGACAGCAACAAAAAAACTAACTATTTTTGATTTTTAAATTTTTTTATTTTTTGGGAAGGATTTGTACTTTTAATTTTTTTTTTTTTTACTTTTTTTTTCAAACTTTAAACATTTTTAAAACAGATGCTCGGGTCTCTCCAAATGCGATAGCCAGTTTCCTGGCTACCTAACATCTTTTGAGACCCTGTGTAAATGTGCCCTGAACTGTGCCGTGCTGTACCCTATATTAATAGTTCACTAGTGTATGGTAGAGGTGGAAGCAGCGCTGCCCACATTGATTTATGTCTATTCTGAGAGCAAGTTCCTGTTGCTGTCAGAATAAACAGGTCAGTGTTGCAGCTGAAAGCATTCCTACAAACAGAAATGATTAACAATAAAACAGTAACAAGAAAACAGTAAAAGTAGAAGAATCACAAAAAATGACAGCAACAAAAAAAAAAAACTATTTTTGATTTTTAAATTTTTTTATTTTTTGGGGGGGATTTGTATTTTTACTTTTTTTTTTTTACTTTTTTTTTCAAACTTTAAACATTTTTAAAACAGATGGTCGGGTCTCTCCAAATGCGATAGCCAGTTTTCTGACTACCTAACATCTTTCGAGACCCTGTGTAAATGTGCCCTGAACTGTGCCGTGCTGTACCCTATATTAATAGTTCACTAGTGTATGGTAGAGGCGGAAGCAGCGCTGCCCACATTGATTTATGTCTATTCTGAGAGCAAGTTCCTGTTGCTGTCAGAATAAACAGGTCAGTGTTGCAGCTGAAAGCATTCCTACAAACAGAAATGATTAACAATAAAACAGTAACAATAAAACAGTAAAAGTAGAAGAATCACAAAAAATGACAACAAAAAAACTATTTTTGATTTTTACATTTTTTGGGGGGGATTTGTATTTTTAATTTTTTTTTTTTTACTTTTTTTTTCACGTCCACGTATAAGTGGTACCTCATATGGAAAAAGGATGACACCAAGTCCCAAACTATCTTGCCACTGCTCCCCATGTAGTCTGGGCATCCGGGGGGCTCCACGTGACTATATTTTTCCTCATAAATCTGAAACTTACATGTATAGCCTGTTGCCCTCTCACAGGTCTTATACATCTTGACCCCATATCTGGCACGCTTGCTGGGGAGAAACTGTTTGATTACAAGGCAGCCAGAAAATTGAATGAGGGACTCATCAATGCAGATGTTTTTATGGGGAGTATACATATCTGCAAATTTTTGGTTAAAGTGATTTACGAGGGGCCGAATTTTGTGGAGCCGGTCAAATTCAGGGTCACCCCGAGGACGACTGAGTGTGTTGTCGTAGAAGTGCATAAAACGCATTATCGTCTCATATCTATGCCTGGCCATGGCAGTAGAGAACACGGACATATGAACAAGCGGGCCTGTGGACCAATACAACCGCAATTGATATTTTTTATTAATGCCCATGTTGCAGGCAATCTGACGCTATCTGGGAGGGGCGCTAACTGGCGCTAACACTATCGGAAGTCACCGGTGACACTAATACAGTGATCAGTAAAAATCTGTTCACTGTAATCAATGACACTGGTGACAGGGCAGTGAGGGCGTTAACTGGGGGGGGAGGCGATCAAGGGGTTAAATGGGATTACTGGTGTACTAGCGGGAAAACTGGCGCTATCTGGGATGGGCGCTAACACTATTGGAAGTCGCCAGGGACACTGATACAGTGATCAGTAAACATGTGTTCACTGATCAATGACACAGGTGACAGGGAATTGAAGGGGTTAACTGGGGGGGGGTGAAAAGAGGGTTAAATGTGTCCTAGGTGTGTTCTATCTGTGGGTTAGTGCTGTTTTACTCACATTTCTTCTGTCTTCTTCTCTGAAAACTTAGCCACTCATGTGTGCTCCGTCCTGTAGTCCAATGCAACGTTGTGTAAGAGTGATGGTTTCAGCCTCATTGTCGAACTCTGGAATAATCCTCAGTCTTCAAAACCTCCTGGCTAACCTATGACAAAAAAAAACACAACACCTATATCAATATTACTGTATTGGGAGCAAGTAGTCAATCATCTACTTAACATAAATTACACTAAAAATGGAAAAACATGTTTACACCCACAACCACACACATATTATATATAAAGTTATACACATGTATGTTTTGAGTCTTAAAATGTGGAAAGAAAACTTAGCCATTTTAGTGTGCTCCGTCCTGTAGTCCAATGCAACGTTGTGCAAGAGTGATGGTTTCAGCCTCATTGTCGAACTTTGGAATAATCCTCAGTCTTTAAAACCTCTTGGCTAACCTATGACAAAAAAGAAAACAACACATATATAAATATTTCTGCATTTGGACCAAGTAACCAATCATCTACTTAACAAAAATTACGCTAAATATGTAAAAACATGCAAAGACCCACAACCACACACATATTAATATATAAAGTTATACACATGTATGTTTTGAGTCTTAAAATGTGGAAGGAAAACTTAGCATCCACCCACTTCTAATGGTGGGCACACATGAAATGTGCCAACAGATATAAAATATGTATGCCGAAGCATAGGGTCCATCCACCGCTTGGCCACCCCAGGCCCCCATGCTTTGGCATATATTCTCTTTTTTTTAACTGCGGATGAAAAATCTCATCCAACAGCACTGCCCACATTGATTTATGTCTATTCTGAGAGCAAGTTCCTGTTGCTGTCAGAATAAAACGGTCAGTGTTGCAGCTGAAAACATTCCTACAAACAGAAATGATTAACAATAAAACAGTAACAATAAAACAGAAAAGTAGAAGAATCACAAAAAATGACAGCAACAAAAAAAACTAACTATTTTTGATTTTTAAATTTTTTTATTTTTTGGGAAGGATTTGTACTTTTAATTATTTTTTTTTTTACTTTTTTTTTCAAACTTTAAACATTTTTAAAACAGATGGTCGGGTCTCTCCAAATGCGATAGCCAGTTTCCTGGCTACCTAACATCTTTTGAGACCCTGTGTAAATGTGCCCTGAACTGTGCCATGCTGTACCCTATATTAATAGTTCACTAGTGTATGGTAGAGGTGGAAGCAGCGCTGCCCACATTGATTTATGTCTATTCTGAGAGCAAGTTCCTGTTGCTGTCAGAATAAACAGGTCAGTGTTGCAGCTGAAAGCATTCCTACAAACAGAAATGATTAACAATAAAACAGTAACAGTAAAACAGTAAAAGTAGAAGAATCACAAAAAAATGACAGCAACAAAAAAAACTAACTATTTTTGATTTTTAAATTTTTTTATTTTTTGGGGGGATTTGTATTTTTACTTTTTTTTTTTTTACTTTTTTTTCAAACTTTAAACATTTTTAAAACAGATGGTCGGGTCTCTCCAAATGCGATAGCCAGTTTCCTGACTACCTAACATCTTTTGAGACCCTGTGTAAATGTGCCCTGAACTGTGCCGTGCTGTACCCTATATTAATAGTTCACTAGTGTATGGTAGAGGCGGAAGCAGCGCTGCCCACATTGATTTATGTCTATTCTGAGAGCAAGTTCCTGTTGCTGTCAGAATAAACAGGTCAGTGTTGCAGCTGAAGGCATTCCTACAAACAGAAATGATTAACAATAAAACAGTAACAATAAAACAGTAAAAGTAGAAGAATCACAAAAAATGACAGCAACAAAAAAAACTAACTATTTTTGATTTTTAAATTTTTTTATTTTTTGGGAAGGATTTGTACTTTTAATTTTTTTTTTTTTTACTTTTTTTTTCAAACTTTAAACATTTTTAAAACAGATGCTCGGGTCTCTCCAAATGCGATAGCCAGTTTCCTGGCTACCTAACATCTTTTGAGACCCTGTGTAAATGTGCCCTGAACTGTGCCGTGCTGTACCCTATATTAATAGTTCACTAGTGTATGGTAGAGGTGGAAGCAGCGCTGCCCACATTGATTTATGTCTATTCTGAGAGCAAGTTCCTGTTGCTGTCAGAATAAACAGGTCAGTGTTGCAGCTGAAAGCATTCCTACAAACAGAAATGATTAACAATAAAACAGTAACAAGAAAACAGTAAAAGTAGAAGAATCACAAAAAATGACAGCAACAAAAAAAAAAAAACTATTTTTGATTTTTAAATTTTTTTATTTTTTGGGGGGGATTTGTATTTTTACTTTTTTTTTTTTACTTTTTTTTTCAAACTTTAAACATTTTTAAAACAGATGGTCGGGTCTCTCCAAATGCGATAGCCAGTTTTCTGACTACCTAACATCTTTCGAGACCCTGTGTAAATGTGCCCTGAACTGTGCCGTGCTGTACCCTATATTAATAGTTCACTAGTGTATGGTAGAGGCGGAAGCAGCGCTGCCCACATTGATTTATGTCTATTCTGAGAGCAAGTTCCTGTTGCTGTCAGAATAAACAGGTCAGTGTTGCAGCTGAAAGCATTCCTACAAACAGAAATGATTAACAATAAAACAGTAACAATAAAACAGTAAAAGTAGAAGAATCACAAAAAATGACAACAAAAAAACTATTTTTGATTTTTACATTTTTTGGGGGGGATTTGTATTTTTAATTTTTTTTTTTTTACTTTTTTTTTCACGTCCACGTATAAGTGGTACCTCATATGGAAAAAGGATGACACCAAGTCCCAAACTATCTTGCCACTGCTCCCCATGTAGTCTGGGCATCCGGGGGGCTCCACGTGACTATATTTTTCCTCATAAATCTGAAACTTACATGTATAGCCTGTTGCCCTCTCACAGGTCTTATACATCTTGACCCCATATCTGGCACGCTTGCTGGGGAGAAACTGTTTGATTACAAGGCAGCCAGAAAATTGAATGAGGGACTCATCAATGCAGATGTTTTTATGGGGAGTATACATATCTGCAAATTTTTGGTTAAAGTGATTTACGAGGGGCCGAATTTTGTGGAGCCGGTCAAATTCAGGGTCACCCCGAGGACGACTGAGTGTGTTGTCGTAGAAGTGCATAAAACGCATTATCGTCTCATATCTATGCCTGGCCATGGCAGTAGAGAACACGGACATATGAACAAGCGGGCCTGTGGACCAATACAACCGCAATTGATATTTTTTATTAATGCCCATGTTGCAGGCAATCTGACGCTATCTGGGAGGGGCGCTAACTGGCGCTAACACTATCGGAAGTCACCGGTGACACTAATACAGTGATCAGTAAAAATCTGTTCACTGTAATCAATGACACTGGTGACAGGGCAGTGAGGGCGTTAACTGGGGGGAGGAGGCGATCAAGGGGTTAAATGGGATTACTGGTGTACTAGCGGGAAAACTGGCGCTATCTGGGATGGGCGCTAACACTATTGGAAGTCGCCAGGGACACTGATACAGTGATCAGTAAACATGTGTTCACTGATCA
The DNA here is from genome assembly GCF_062004578.1 of Staurois parvus. Taxonomy (NCBI): domain Eukaryota; kingdom Metazoa; phylum Chordata; class Amphibia; order Anura; family Ranidae; genus Staurois; species Staurois parvus. The sequence goes on along the minus strand of NW_028319601.1, from coordinate 4,882,301 downwards.
ATGACACAGGTGACAGGGAATTGAAGGGGTTAACTGGGGGGGGTGAAGAGAGGGTTAAATGTGTCCTAGGTGTGTTCTATCTGTGGGTTAGTGCTGTTTTACTCACATTTCTTCTGTCTTCTTCTCTGAAAACTTAGCCACTCATGTGTGCTCCATCCTGTAGTCCAATGCAACGTTGTGTAAGAGTGATGGTTTCAGCCTCATTGTCGAACTCTGGAATAATCCTCAGTCTTCAAAACCTCCTGGCTAACCTATGACAAAAAAAACACAACACCTATATCAATATTACTGTATTGGGAGCAAGTAGTCAATCATCTACTTAACATAAATTACACTAAAAATGGAAAAACATGTTTACACCCACAACCACACACATATTAATATATAAAGTTATACACATGTATGTTTTGAGTCTTAAAATGTGGAAAGAAAACTTAGCCATTATAGTGTGCTCCGTCCTGTAGTCCAATGCAACGTTGTGCAAGAGTGATGGTTTCAGCCTCATTGTCGAACTTTGGAATAATCCTCAGTCTTTAAAACCTCTTGGCTAACCTATGACAAAAAAGAAAACAACACATATATAAATATTTCTGCATTTGGACCAAGTAACCAATCATCTACTTAACAAAAATTACGCTAAATATGTAAAAACATGCAAAGACCCACAACCACACACATATTAATATATAAAGTTATACACATGTATGTTTTGAGTCTTAAAATGTGGAAGGAAAACTTAGCATCCACCCACTTCTAATGGTGGGCACACATGAAATGTGCCAACAGATATAAAATATGTATGCCGAAGCATAGGGTCCATCCACCGATTGGCCACCCCAGGCCCCCATGCTTTGGCATATATTCTCTTTTTTTAACTGCGGATGAAAAATCTCATCCAACAGCACTGCCCACATTGATTTATGTCTATTCTGAGAGCAAGTTCCTGTTGCTGTCAGAATAAAACGGTCAGTGTTGCAGCTGAAAACATTCCTACAAACAGAAATGATTAACAATAAAACAGTAACAATAAAACAGTAAAAGTAGAAGAATCACAAAAAATGACAGCAACAAAAAAAACTAACTATTTTTGATTTTTAAATTTTTTTATTTTTTGGGAAGGATTTGTACTTTTAATTTTTTTTTTTTTTACTTTTTTTTTCAAACTTTAAACATTTTTAAAACAGATGGTCGGGTCTCTCCAAATGCAATAGCCAGTTTCCTGACTACCTAACATCTTTCGAGACCCTGTGTAAATGTGCCCTGAACTGTGCCGTGCTGTACCCTATATTAATAGTTCACTAGTGTATGGTAGAGGTGGAAGCAGCGCTGCCCACATTGATTTATGTCTATTCTGAGAGCAAGTTCCTGTTGCTGTCAGAATAAACAGGTCAGTGTTGCAGCTGAAAGCATTCCTACAAACAGAAATGATTAACAATAAAACAGTAACAATAAAACAGTAAAAGTAGAAGAATCACAAAAAATGACAGCAACAAAAAAAAAAAACTATTTTTGATTTTGAAATTTTTTTATTTTTTGGGGGGGATTTGTATTTTTACTTTTTTTTTTTTACTTTTTTTTTCAAACTTTAAACATTTTTAAAACAGATGGTCGGGTCTCTCCAAATGCGATAGCCAGTTTTCTGACTACCTAACATCTTTCGAGACCCTGTGTAAATGTGCCCTGAACTGTGCCGTGCTGTACCCTATATTAATAGTTCACTAGTGTATGGTAGAGGCGGAAGCAGCGCTGCCCACATTGATTTATGTCTATTCTGAGAGCAAGTTCCTGTTGCTGTCAGAATAAACAGGTCAGTGTTGCAGCTGAAAGCATTCCTACAAACAGAAATGATTAACAATAAAACAGTAACAATAAAACAGTAAAAGTAGAAGAATCACAAAAAATGACAACAAAAAAACTAACTATTTTTGATTTTTACATTTTTTATTTTTTGGGGGGGATTTGTATTTTTAATTTTTTTTTTTTACTTTTTTTTCACGTCCACGTATAAGTGGTACCTCATATGGAAAAAGGATGACACCAAGTCCCAAACTATCTTGCCACTGCTCCCCATGTAGTCTGGGCATCCGGGGGGCTCCACGTGACTATATTTTTCCTCATAAATCTGAAACTTACATGTATAGCCTGTTGCCCTCTCACAGGTCTTATACATCTTGACCCCATATCTGGCACGCTTGCTGGGGAGAAACTGTTTGATTACAAGGCAGCCAGAAAATTGAATGAGGGACTCATCAATGCAGATGTTTTTATGGGGAGTATACATATCTGCAAATTTTTGGTTAAAGTGATTTACGAGGGGCCGAATTTTGTGGAGCCGGTCAAATTCAGGGTCACCCCGAGGACGACTGAGTGTGTTGTCGTAGAAGTGCATAAAACGCATTATCGTCTCATATCTATGCCTGGCCATGGCAGTAGAGAACACGGACATATGAACAAGCGGGCCTGTGGACCAATACAACCGCAATTGATATTTTTTATTAATGCCCATGTTGCAGGCAATCTGACGCTATCTGGGAGGGGCGCTAACTGGCGCTAACACTATCGGAAGTCACCGGTGACACTAATACAGTGATCAGTAAAAATCTGTTCACTGTAATCAATGACACTGGTGACAGGGCAGTGAGGGCGTTAACTGGGGGGGGGGGGAGGCGATCAAGGGGTTAAATGGGATTACTGGTGTACTAGCGGGAAAACTGGCGCTATCTGGGATGGGCGCTAACACTATTGGAAGTCGCCAGGGACACTGATACAGTGATCAGTAAACATGTGTTCACTGATCAATGACACAGGTGACAGGGAATTGAAGGGGTTAACTGGGGGGGGTGAAGAGAGGGTTAAATGTGTCCTAGGTGTGTTCTATCTGTGGGTTAGTGCTGTTTTACTCACATTTCTTCTGTCTTCTTCTCTGAAAACTTAGCCACTCATGTGTGCTCCGTCCTGTAGCCCAATGCAACGTTGTGTAAGAGTGATGGTTTCAGCCTCATTGTCGAACTCTGGAATAATCCTCAGTCTTCAAAACCTCCTGGCTAACCTATGACAAAAAAAACACAACACCTATATCAATATTACTGTATTGGGAGCAAGTAGTCAATCATCTACTTAACATAAATTACACTAAAAATGGAAAAACATGTTTACACCCACAACCACACACATATTAATATATAAAGTTATACACATGTATGTTTTGAGTCTTAAAATGTGGAAAGAAAACTTAGCCATTTTAGTGTGCTCCGTCCTGTAGTCCAATGCAACGTTGTGCAAGAGTGATGGTTTCAGCCTCATTGTCGAACTTTGGAATAATCCTCAGTCTTTAAAACCTCTTGGCTAACCTATGACAAAAAAGAAAACAACACATATATAAATATTTCTGCATTTGGACCAAGTAACCAATCATCTACTTAACAAAAATTACGCTAAATATGTAAAAACATGCAAAGACCCACAACCACACACATATTAATATATAAAGTTATACACATGTATGTTTTGAGTCTTAAAATGTGGAAGGAAAACTTAGCATCCACCCACTTCTAATGGTGGGCACACATGAAATGTGCCAACAGATATAAAATATGTATGCCGAAGCATAGGGTCCATCCACCGATTGGCCACCCCAGGCCCCCATGCTTTGGCATATATTCTCTTTTTTTAACTGCGGATGAAAAATCTCATCCAACAGCACTGCCCACATTGATTTATGTCTATTCTGAGAGCAAGTTCCTGTTGCTGTCAGAATAAAACGGTCAGTGTTGCAGCTGAAAACATTCCTACAAACAGAAATGATTAACAATAAAACAGTAACAATAAAACAGTAAAAGTAGAAGAATCACAAAAAATGACAGCAACAAAAAAAACTAACTATTTTTGATTTTTAAATTTTTTTATTTTTTGGGAAGGATTTGTACTTTTAATTTTTTTTTTTTTTACTTTTTTTTTCAAACTTTAAACATTTTTAAAACAGATGGTTGGGTCTCTCCAAATGCGATAGCCAGTTTCCTGGCTACCTAACATCTTTTGAGACCCTGTGTAAATGTGCCCTGAACTGTGCCATGCTGTACCCTATATTAATAGTTCACTAGTGTATGGTAGAGGTGGAAGCAGCGCTGCCCACATTGATTTATGTCTATTCTGAGAGCAAGTTCCTGTTGCTGTCAGAATAAACAGGTCAGTGTTGCAGCTGAAAGCATTCCTACAAACAGAAATGATTAACAATAAAACAGTAACAGTAAAACAGTAAAAGTAGAAGAATCACAAAAAATGACAGCAACAAAAAAAACTAACTATTTTTGATTTTTAAATTTTTTTATTTTTTGGGGGGATTTGTATTTTTACTTTTTTTTTTTTACTTTTTTTTCAAACTTTAAACATTTTTAAAACAGATGGTCGGGTCTCTCCAAATGCGATAGCCAGTTTCCTGACTACCTAACATCTTTCGAGACCCTGTGTAAATGTGCCCTGAACTGTGCCGTGCTGTACCCTATATTAATAGTTCACTAGTGTATGGTAGAGGCGGAAGCAGCGCTGCCCACATTGATTTATGTCTATTCTGAGAGCAAGTTCCTGTTGCTGTCAGAATAAACAGGTCAGTGTTGCAGCTGAAGGCATTCCTACAAACAGAAATGATTAACAATAAAACAGTAACAATAAAACAGTAAAAGTAGAAGAATCACAAAAAATGACAGCAACAAAAAAAACTAACTATTTTTGATTTTTAAATTTTTTTATTTTTTGGGAAGGATTTGTACTTTTAATTTTTTTTTTTTTTACTTTTTTTTTCAAACTTTAAACATTTTTAAAACAGATGGTCGGGTCTCTCCAAATGCGATAGCCAGTTTCCTGGCTACCTAACATCTTTTGAGACCCTGTGTAAATGTGCCCTGAACTGTGCCGTGCTGTACCCTATATTAATAGTTCACTAGTGTATGGTAGAGGCGGAAGCAGCGCTGCCCACATTGATTTATGTCTATTCTGAGAGCAAGTTCCTGTTGCTGTCAGAATAAACAGGTCAGTGTTGCAGCTGAAAGCATTCCTACAAACAGAAATGATTAACAATAAAACAGTAACAATAAAACAGTAAAAGTAGAAGAATCACAAAAAATGACAACAAAAAAACTAACTATTTTTGATTTTTACATTTTTTATTTTTTGGGGGGGATTTGTATTTTTAATTTTTTTTTTTTTACTTTTTTTTTCACGTCCACGTATAAGTGGTACCTCATATGGAAAAAGGATGACACCAAGTCCCAAACTATCTTGCCACTGCTCCCCATGTAGTCTGGGCATCCGGGGGGCTCCACGTGACTATATTTTTCCTCATAAATCTGAAACTTACATGTATAGCCTGTTGCCCTCTCACAGGTCTTATACATCTTGACCCCATATCTGGCACGCTTGCTGGGGAGAAACTGTTTGATTACAAGGCAGCCAGAAAATTGAATGAGGGACTCATCAATGCAGATGTTTTTATGGGGAGTATACATATCTGCAAATTTTTGGTTAAAGTGATTTACGAGGGGCCGAATTTTGTGGAGCCGGTCAAATTCAGGGTCACCCCGAGGACGACTGAGTGTGTTGTCGTAGAAGTGCATAAAACGCATTATCGTCTCATATCTATGCCTGGCCATGGCAGTAGAGAACACGGACATATGAACAAGCGGGCCTGTGGACCAATACAACCGCAATTGATATTTTTTATTAATGCCCATGTTGCAGGCAATCTGACGCTATCTGGGAGGGGCGCTAACTGGCGCTAACACTATCGGAAGTCACCGGTGACACTAATACAGTGATCAGTAAAAATCTGTTCACTGTAATCAATGACACTGGTGACAGGGCAGTGAGGGCGTTAACTGGGGGGGGGGAGGCGATCAAGGGGTTAAATGGGATTACTGGTGTACTAGCGGGAAAACTGGCGCTATCTGGGATGGGCGCTAACACTATTGGAAGTCGCCAGGGACACTGATACAGTGATCAGTAAACATGTGTTCACTGATCAATGACACAGGTGACAGGGAATTGAAGGGGTTAACTGGGGGGGGGTGAGGAGAGGGTTAAATGTGTCCTAGGTGTGTTCTATCTGTGGGTTAGTGCTGTTTTACTCACATTTCTTCTGTCTTCTTCTCTGAAAACTTAGCCACTCATGTGTGCTCCGTCCTGTAGTCCAATGCAACGTTGTCTAAGAGTGATGGTTTCAGCCTCATTGTCGAACTTTGGAATAATCCTCAGTCTTTAAAACCTCTTGGCTAACCTATGACAAAAAAGAAAACAACACATATATAAATATTTCTGCATTTGGACCAAGTAACCAATCATCTACTTAACAAAAATTACGCTAAATATGTAAAAACATGCAAAGACCCACAACCACACACATATTAATATATAAAGTTATACACATGTATGTTTTGAGTCTTAAAATGTGGAAGGAAAACTTAGCATCCACCCACTTCTAATGGTGGGCACACATGAAATGTGCCAACAGATATAAAATATGTATGCCGAAGCATAGGGTCCATCCACCGATTGGCCACCCCAGGCCCCCATGCTTTGGCATATATTCTCTTTTTTTAACTGCGGATGAAAAATCTCATCCAACAGCACTGCCCACATTGATTTATGTCTATTCTGAGAGCAAGTTCCTGTTGCTGTCAGAATAAAACGGTCAGTGTTGCAGCTGAAAACATTCCTACAAACAGAAATGATTAACAATAAAACAGTAACAATAAAACAGTAAAAGTAGAAGAATCACAAAAAATGACAGCAACAAAAAAAACTAACTATTTTTGATTTTTAAATTTTTTTATTTTTTGGGAAGGGTTTGTACTTTTAATTTTTTTTTTTTTTACTTTTTTTTTCAAACTTTAAACATTTTTAAAACAGATGGTCGGGTCTCTCCAAATGCGATAGCCAGTTTCCTGGCTACCTAACATCTTTTGAGACCCTGTGTAAATGTGCCCTGAACTGTGCCATGCTGTACCCTATATTAATAGTTCACTAGTGTATGGTAGAGGTGGAAGCAGTGCTGCCCACATTGATTTATGTCTATTCTGAGAGCAAGTTCCTGTTGCTGTCAGAATAAACAGGTCAGTGTTGCAGCTGAAAGCATTCCTACAAACAGAAATGATTAACAATAAAACAGTAACAGTAAAACAGTAAAAGTAGAAGAATCACAAAAAATGAAAGCAACAAAAAAAACTAACTATTTTTGATTTTTAAATTTTTTTATTTTTTGGGGGGATTTGTATTTTTACTTTTTTTTTTTTTACTTTTTTTTCAAACTTTAAACATTTTTAAAACAGATGGTCGGGTCTCTCCAAATGCGATAGCCAGTTTCCTGACTACCTAACATCTTTCGAGACCCTGTGTAAATGTGCCCTGAACTGTGCCGTGCTGTACCCTATATTAATAGATCACTAGTGTATGGTAGAGGCGGAAGCAGCGCTGCCCACATTGATTTATGTCTATTCTGAGAGCAAGTTCCTGTTGCTGTCAGAATAAACAGGTCAGTGTTGCAGCTGAAAGCATTCCTACAAACAGAAATGATTAACAATAAAACAGTAACAATAAAACAGTAAAAGTAGAAGAATCACAAAAAATGACAGCAACAAAAAAAACTAACTATTTTTGATTTTTAAATTTTTTTATTTTTTGGGAAGGATTTGTACTTTTAATTTTTTTTTTTTTTACTTTTTTTTCAAACTTTAAACATTTTTAAAACAGATGGTCGGGTCTCTCCAAATGCGATAGCCAGTTTCCTGGCAACCTAACATCTTTTGAGACCTTGTGTAAATGTGCCCTGAACTGTGCCGTGCTGTACCCTATATTAATAGTTCACTAGTGTATGGTAGAGGTGGAAGCAGCGCTGCCCACATTGATTTATGTCTATTCTGAGAGCAAGTTCCTGTTGCTGTCAGAATAAACAGGTCAGTGTTGCAGCTGAAAGCATTCCTACAAACAGAAATGATTAACAATAAAACAGTAACAATAAAACAGTAAAAGTAGAAGAATCACAAAAAATGACAGCAACAAAAAAAACAAACTATTTTTGATTTTTAAATTTTTTTATTTTTTTGGGGGGGATTTGTATTTTTACTTTTTTTTTTTACTTTTTTTTTCAAACTTTAAACATTTTTAAAACAGATGGTCGGGTCTCTCCAAATGCGATAGCCAGTTTTCTGACTACCTAACATCTTTCGAGACCCTGTGTAAATGTGCCCTGAACTGTGCCGTGCTGTACCCTATATTAATAGTTCACTAGTGTATGGTAGAGGCGGAAGCAGCGCTGCCCACATTGATTTATGTCTATTCTGAGAGCAAGTTCCTGTTGCTGTCAGAATAAACAGGTCAGTGTTGCAGCTGAAAGCATTCCTACAAACAGAAATGATTAACAATAAAACAGTAACAATAAAACAGTAAAAGTAGAAGAATCACAAAAAATGACAACAAAAAAACTAACTATTTTTGATTTTTACATTTTTTATTTTTTGGGGGGATTTGTATTTTTAATTTTTTTTTTTTTACTTTTTTTTTCACGTCCACGTATAAGTGGTACCCCATATGGAAAAAGGATGACACCAAGTCCCAAACTATCTTGCCACTGCTCCCCATGTAGTCTGGGCATCCGGGGGGCTCCACGTGACTATCTTTTCCCTCATAAATCTGAAACTTACATGTATAGCCTGTTGCCCTCTCACAGGTCTTATACATCTTGACCCCATATCTGGCACGCTTGCTGGGGAGAAACTGATTACAAGGCAGCCAGAAAATTGAATGAGGGACTCATCGATGCAGATGTTTTTATGGGGAGTATACATATCTGCCAATTTTTGGTTAAAGTGATTTACGAGGGGTCGAATTTTGTGGAGCCGGACAAATTCAGGGTCACCCCGAGGACTACTGAGTGTGGTCGTAGAAGTGCATAAAACGCATTATCGTCTCATATCTATGCCTGGCCATGGCAGTAGTGAACACGGACATATGAACAAGCGGGTCTGTGGACCAATACAACCGCAATTGATATTTTTTATTAATGCCCATGTTGCAGGCAATCTGACGCTATCTGGGAGGGGCGCTAACTGGCGCTAACACTATCGGAAGTCACCGGTGACACTAATACAGTGATCAGTAAAAATCTGTTCACTGTAATCAATGACACTGGTGACAGGGCAGTGAGGGCGTTAACTGGGGGGGGGAGGCGATCAAGGGGTTAAATGGGATTACTGGTGTACTAGCGGGAAAACTGGCGCTATCTGGGATGGGCTCTAACACTATTGGAAGTCGCCAGGGACACTGATACAGTGATCAGTAAACATGTGTTCACTGATCAATGACACAGGTGACAGGGAATTGAAGGGGTTAACTGGGGGGGGGGTGAAGAGAGGGTTAAATGTGTCCTAGGTGTGTTCTATCTGTGGGTTAGTGCTGTTTTACTCACATTTCTTCTGTCTTCTTCTCTGAAAACTTAGCCACTCATGTGTGCTCCGTCCTGTAGTCCAATGCAACGTTGTGTAAGAGTGATGGTTTCAGCCTCATTGTCGAACTCTGGAATAATCCTCAGTCTTCAAAACCTCCTGGCTAACCTATGACAAAAAAAACACAACACCTATATCAATATTACTGTATTGGGAGCAAGTAGTCAATCATCTACTTAACATAAATTACACTAAAAATGGAAAAACATGTTTACACCCACAACCACACACATATTAATATATAAAGTTATACACATGTATGTTTTGAGTCTTAAAATGTGGAAAGAAAACTTAGCCATTTTAGTGTGCTCCGTCCTGTAGTCCAATGCAACGTTGTGCAAGAGTGATGGTTTCAGCCTCATTGTCGAACTTTGGAATAATCCTCAGTCTTTAAAACCTCTTGGCTAACCTATGACAAAAAAGAAAACAACACATATATAAATATTTCTGCATTTGGACCAAGTAACCAATCATCTACTTAACAAAAATTACGCTAAATATGTAAAAACATGCAAAGACCCACAACCACACACATATTAATATATAAAGTTATACACATGTATGTTTTGAGTCTTAAAATGTGGAAGGAAAACTTAGCATCCACCCACTTCTAATGGTGGGCACACATGAAATGTGCCAACAGATATAAAATATGTATGCCGAAGCATAGGGTCCATCCACCGATTGGCCACCCCAGGCCCCCATGCTTTGGCATATATTCTCTTTTTTTAACTGCGGATGAAAAATCTCATCCAACAGCACTGCCCACATTGATTTATGTCTATTCTGAGAGCAAGTTCCTGTTGCTGTCAGAATAAAACGGTCAGTGTTGCAGCTGAAAACATTCCTACAAACAGAAATGATTAACAATAAAACAGTAACAATAAAACAGTAAAAGTAGAAGAATCACAAAAAATGACAGCAACAAAAAAAACTAACTATTTTTGATTTTTAAATTTTTTTATTTTTTGGGAAGGGTTTGTACTTTTAATTTTTTTTTTTTTTACTTTTTTTTTCAAACTTTAAACATTTTTAAAACAGATGGTCGGGTCTCTCCAAATGCGATAGCCAGTTTCCTGGCTACCTAACATCTTTTAAGACCCTGTGTAAATGTGCCCTGAACTGTGCCATGCTGTACCCTATATTAATAGTTCACTAGTGTATGGTAGAGGTGGAAGCAGTGCTGCCCACATTGATTTATGTCTATTCTGAGAGCAAGTTCCTGTTGCTGTCAGAATAAACAGGTCAGTGTTGCAGCTGAAAGCATTCCTACAAACAGAAATGATTAACAATAAAACAGTAACAGTAAAACAGTAAAAGTAGAAGAATCACAAAAAATTAAAGCAACAAAAAAAACTAACTATTTTTGATTTTTAAATTTTTTTATTTTTTGGGGGGATTTGTATTTTTACTTTTTTTTTTTTTACTTTTTTTTCAAACTTTAAACATTTTTAAAACAGATGGTCGGGTCTCTCCAAATGCGATAGCCAGTTTCCTGACTACCTAACATCTTTCGAGACCCTGTGTAAATGTGCCCTGAACTGTGCCGTGCTGTACCCTATATTAATAGATCACTAGTGTATGGTAGAGGCGGAAGCAGCGCTGCCCACATTGATTTATGTCTATTCTGAGAGCAAGTTCCTGTTGCTGTCAGAATAAACAGGTCAGTGTTGCAGCTGAAAGCATTCCTACAAACAGAAATGATTAACAATAAAACAGTAACAATAAAACAGTAAAAGTAGAAGAATCACAAAAAATGACAGCAACAAAAAAAACTAACTATTTTTGATTTTTAAATTTTTTTATTTTTTGGGAAGGATTTGTACTTTTAATTTTTTTTTTTTTTACTTTTTTTTCAAACTTTAAACATTTTTAAAACAGATGGTCGGGTCTCTCCAAATGCGATAGCCAGTTTCCTGGCAACCTAACATCTTTTGAGACCTTGTGTAAATGTGCCCTGAACTGTGCCGTGCTGTACCCTATATTAATAGTTCACTAGTGTATGGTAGAGGTGGAAGCAGCGCTGCCCACATTGATTTATGTCTATTCTGAGAGCAAGTTCCTGTTGCTGTCAGAATAAACAGGTCAGTGTTGCAGCTGAAAGCATTCCTACAAACAGAAATGATTAACAATAAAACAGTAACAATAAAACAGTAAAAGTAGAAGAATCACAAAAAATGACAGCAACAAAAAAAACAAACTATTTTTGATTTTTAAATTTTTTTATTTTTTTGGGGGGGATTTGTATTTTTACTTTTTTTTTTTACTTTTTTTTTCAAACTTTAAACATTTTTAAAACAGATGGTCGGGTCTCTCCAAATGCGATAGCCAGTTTTCTGACTACCTAACATCTTTCGAGACCCTGTGTAAATGTGCCCTGAACTGTGCCGTGCTGTACCCTATATTAATAGTTCACTAGTGTATGGTAGAGGCGGAAGCAGCGCTGCCCACATTGATTTATGTCTATTCTGAGAGCAAGTTCCTGTTGCTGTCAGAATAAACAGGTCAGTGTTGCAGCTGAAAGCATTCCTACAAACAGAAATGATTAACAATAAAACAGTAACAATAAAACAGTAAAAGTAGAAGAATCACAAAAAATGACAACAAAAAAACTAACTATTTTTGATTTTTACATTTTTTATTTTTTGGGGGGATTTGTATTTTTAATTTTTTTTTTTTTACTTTTTTTTTCACGTCCACGTATAAGTGGTACCCCATATGGAAAAAGGATGACACCAAGTCCCAAACTATCTTGCCACTGCTCCCCATGTAGTCTGGGCATCCGGGGGGCTCCACGTGACTATCTTTTCCCTCATAAATCTGAAACTTACATGTATAGCCTGTTGCCCTCTCACAGGTCTTATACATCTTGACCCCATATCTGGCACGCTTGCTGGGGAGAAACTGTTTGATTACAAGGCAGCCAGAAAATTGAATGAGGGACTCATCGATGCAGATGTTTTTATGGGGAGTATACATATCTGCCAATTTTTGGTTAAAGTGATTTACGAGGGGTCGAATTTTGTGGAGCCGGACAAATTCAGGGTCACCCCGAGGACTACTGAGTGTGGTCGTAGAAGTGCATAAAACGCATTATCGTCTCATATCTATGCCTGGCCATGGCAGTAGTGAACACGGACATATGAACAAGCGGGTCTGTGGACCAATACAACCGCAATTGATATTTTTTATTAATGCCCATGTTGCAGGCAATCTGACGCTATCTGGGAGGGGCGCTAACTGGCGCTAACACTATCGGAAGTCACCGGTGACACTAATACAGTGATCAGTAAAAATCTGTTCACTGTAATCAATGACACTGGTGACAGGGCAGTGAGGGCGTTAACTGGGGGGGGAGGCGATCAAGGGGTTAAATGGGATTACTGGTGTACTAGCGGGAAAACTGGCGCTATCTGGGATGGGCTCTAACACTATTGGAAGTCGCCAGGGACACTGATACAGTGATCAGTAAACATGTGTTCACTGATCAATGACACAGGTGACAGGGAATTGAAGGGGTTAACTGGGGGGGGGTGAAGAGAGGGTTAAATGTGTCCTAGGTGTGTTCTATCTGTGGGTTAGTGCTGTTTTACTCACATTTCTTCTGTCTTCTTCTCTGAAAACTTAGCCACTCATGTGTGCTCCGTCCTGTAGTCCAATGCAACGTTGTGTAAGAGTGATGGTTTCAGCCTCATTGTCGAACTCTGGAATAATCCTCAGTCTTCAAAACCTCCTGGCTAACCTATGACAAAAAAAACACAACACCTATATCAATATTACTGTATTGGGAGCAAGTAGTCAATCATCTACTTAACATAAATTACACTAAAAATGGAAAAACATGTTTACACCCACAACCACACACATATTAATATATAAAGTTATACACATGTATGTTTTGAGTCTTAAAATGTGGAAAGAAAACTTAGCCATTTTAGTGTGCTCCGTCCTGTAGTCCAATGCAACGTTGTGCAAGAGTGATGGTTTCAGCCTCATTGTCGAACTTTGGAATAATCCTCAGTCTTTAAAACCTCTTGGCTAACCTATGACAAAAAAGAAAACAACACATATATAAATATTTCTGCATTTGGACCAAGTAACCAATCATCTACTTAACAAAAATTACGCTAAATATGTAAAAACATGCAAAGACCCACAACCACACACATATTAATATATAAAGTTATACACATGTATGTTTTGAGTCTTAAAATGTGGAAGGAAAACTTAGCATCCACCCACTTCTAATGGTGGGCACACATGAAATGTGCCAACAGATATAAAATATGTATGCCGAAGCATAGGGTCCATCCACCGATTGGCCACCCCAGGCCCCAAAGCTTTGGCATATATTCTCTTTTTTTAACTGCGGATAAAAAATCTCATCCAACAGCACTGCCCACATTGATTTATGTCTATTCTGAGAGCAAGTTCCTGTTGCTGTCAGAATAAAACGGTCAGTGTTGCAGCTGAAAACATTCCTACAAACAGAAATGATTAACAATAAAACAGTAACAGTAAAACAGTAAAAGTAGAAGAATCACAAAAAATGACAGCAACAAAAAAACTAACTATTTTTGATTTTTAAATTTTTTTATTTTTTGGGGGGATTTGTATTTTTACTTTTTTTTTTTTTACTTTTTTTTTCAAACTTTAAACATTTTTAAAACAGATGGTCGGGTCTCTCCAAATGCGATAGCCAGTTTCCTGACTACCTAACATCTTTCGAGACCCTGTGTAAATGTGCCCTAAACTGTGCCGTGCTGTACCCTATATTAATAGTTCACTAGTGTATGGTAGAGGCGGAAGCAGCGCTGCCCACATTGATTTATGTCTATTCTGAGAGCAAGTTCCTGTTGCTGTCAGAATAAACAGGTCAGTGTTGCAGCTGAAGGCATTCCTACAAACAGAAATGATTAACAATAAAACAGTAACAATAAAACAGTAAAAGTAGAAGAATCACAAAAAATGACAGCAACAAAAAAAACTAACTATTTTTGATTTTTAAATTTTTTTATTTTTTGGGAAGGATTTGTACTTTTAATTTTTTTTTTTTTTTACTTTTTTTTTCAAACTTTAAACATTTTTAAAACAGATGGTCGGGTCTCTCCAAATGCGATAGCCAGTTTCCTGGCTACCTAACATCTTTTGAGACCCTGTGTAAATGTGCCCTGAACTGTGCCGTGCTGTACCCTATATTAATAGTTCACTAGTGTATGGTAGAGGTGGAAGCAGCGCTGCCCACATTGATTTATGTCTATTCTGAGAGCAAGTTCCTGTTGCTGTCAGAATAAACAGGTCAGTGTTGCAGCTGAAAGCATTCCTACAAACAGAAATGATTAACAATAAAACAGTAACAATAAAACAGTAAAAGTAGAAGAATCACAAAAAATGACAGCAACAAAAAAAAAAAACTATTTTTGATTTTTAAATTTTTTTATTTTTTGGGGGGGATTTGTATTTTTACTTTTTTTTTTTTTACTTTTTTTTTCAAACTTTAAACATTTTTAAAACAGATGGTCGGGTCTCTTCAAATGCGATAGCCAGTTTTCTGACTACCTAACATCTTTCGAGACCCTGTGTAAATGTGCCCTGAACTGTGCCGTGCTGTACCCTATATTAATAGTTCACTAGTGTATGGTAGAGGCGGAAGCAGCGCTGCCCACATTGATTTATGTCTATTCTGAGAGCAAGTTCCTGTTGCTGTCAGAATAAACAGGTCAGTGTTGCAGCTGAAAGCATTCCTACAAACAGAAATGATTAACAATAAAACAGTAACAATAAAACAGTAAAAGTAGAAGAATCACAAAAAATGACAACAAAAAAACTAACTTTTTTTGATTTTTACATTTTTTATTTTTTGGGGGGGATTTGTATTTTTAATTTTTTTTTTTTTCCTTTTTTTATTTCACGTCCACGTATAAGTGGTACCTCATATGGAAAAAGGATGACACCAATTCCCAAACTATCTTGCCACTGCACCCCATGTAGTCTAGGCATCCGGGGGGCTCCACGTGACTATATTTTTCCTCATAAATCTGAAACTTACATGTATAGCCTGTTGCCCTCTCACAGGTCTTATACATCTTGACCCCATATCTGGCACGCTTGCTGGGGAGAAACTGTTTGATTACAAGGCAGCCAGAAAATTGAATGAGGGACTCATCAATGCAGATGTTTTTATGGGGAGTATACATATCTGCAAATTTTTGGTTAAAGTGATTTACGAGGGGCCGAATTTTGTGGAGCCGGTCAAATTCAGGGTCACCCCGAGGACGACTGAGTGTGTTGTCGTAGAAGTGCATAAAACGCATTATCGTCTCATATCTATGCCTGGCCATGGCAGTAGAGAACACGGACATATGAACAAGCGGGCCTGTGGACCAATACAACCGCAATTGATATTTTTTATTAATGCCCATGTTGCAGGCAATCTGACGCTATCTGGGAGGGGCGCTAACTGGCGCTAACACTATCGGAAGTCACCGGTGACACTAATACAGTGATCAGTAAAAATCTGTTCACTGTAATCAATGACACTGGTGACAGGGCAGTGAGGGCGTTAACTGGGGGGGGGAGGCGATCAAGGGGTTAAATGGGATTACTGGTGTACTAGCGGGAAAACTGGCGCTATCTGGGATGGGCTCTAACACTATTGGAAGTCGCCAGGGACACTGATACAGTGATCAGTAAACATGTGTTCACTGATCAATGACACAGGTGACAGGGAATTGAAGGGGTTAACTGGGGGGGGGTGAAGAGAGGGTTAAATGTGTCCTAGGTGTGTTCTATCTGTGGGTTAGTGCTGTTTTACTCACATTTCTTCTGTCTTCTTCTCTGAAAACTTAGCCACTCATGTGTGCTCCGTCCTGTAGTCCAATGCAACGTTGTGTAAGAGTGATGGTTTCAGCCTCATTGTCGAACTCTGGAATAATCCTCAGTCTTCAAAACCTCCTGGCTAACCTATGACAAAAAAAACACAACACCTATATCAATATTACTGTATTGGGAGCAAGTAGTCAATCATCTACTTAACATAAATTACACTAAAAATGGAAAAACATGTTTACACCCACAACCACACACATATTAATATATAAAGTTATACACATGTATGTTTTGAGTCTTAAAATGTGGAAAGAAAACTTAGCCATTTTAGTGTGCTCCGTCCTGTAGTCCAATGCAACGTTGTGCAAGAGTGATGGTTTCAGCCTCATTGTCGAACTTTGGAATAATCCTCAGTCTTTAAAACCTCTTGGCTAACCTATGACAAAAAAGAAAACAACACATATATAAATATTTCTGCATTTGGACCAAGTAACCAATCATCTACTTAACAAAAATTACGCTAAATATGTAAAAACATGCAAAGACCCACAACCACACACATATTAATATATAAAGTTATACACATGTATGTTTTGAGTCTTAAAATGTGGAAGGAAAACTTAGCATCCACCCACTTCTAATGGTGGGCACACATGAAATGTGCCAACAGATATAAAATATGTATGCCGAAGCATAGGGTCCATCCACCGATTGGCCACCCCAGGCCCCCATGCTTTGGCATATATTCTCTTTTTTTAACTGCGGATGAAAAATCTCATCCAACAGCACTGCCCACATTGATTTATGTCTATTCTGAGAGCAAGTTCCTGTTGCTGTCAGAATAAAACGGTCAGTGTTGCAGCTGAAAACATTCCTACAAACAGAAATGATTAACAATAAAACAGTAACAATAAAACAGTAAAAGTAGAAGAATCACAAAAAATGACAGCAACAAAAAAAACTAACTATTTTTGATTTTTAAATTTTTTTATTTTTTGGGAAGGATTTGTACTTTTAATTTTTTTTTTTTTTACTTTTTTTTTCAAACTTTAAACATTTTTAAAACAGATGGTCGGGTCTCTCCAAATGCGATAGCCAGTTTCCTGGCTACCTAACATCTTTTGAGACCCTGTGTAAATGTGCCCTGAACTGTGCCATGCTGTACCCTATATTAATAGTTCACTAGTGTATGGTAGAGGTGGAAGCAGTGCTGCCCACATTGATTTATGTCTATTCTGAGAGCAAGTTCCTGTTGCTGTCAGAATAAACAGGTCAGTGTTGCAGCTGAAAGCATTCCTACAAACAGAAATGATTAACAATAAAACAGTAACAGTAAAACAGTAAAAGTAGAAGAATCACAAAAAATGAAAGCAACAAAAAAAACTAACTATTTTTGATTTTTAAATTTTTTTATTTTTTGGGGGGATTTGTATTTTTACTTTTTTTTTTTTTACTTTTTTTTCAAACTTTAAACATTTTTAAAACAGATGGTCGGGTCTCTCCAAATGCGATAGCCAGTTTCCTGACTACCTAACATCTTTCGAGACCCTGTGTAAATGTGCCCTGAACTGTGCCGTGCTGTACCCTATATTAATAGATCACTAGTGTATGGTAGAGGCGGAAGCAGCGCTGCCCACATTGATTTATGTCTATTCTGAGAGCAAGTTCCTGTTGCTGTCAGAATAAACAGGTCAGTGTTGCAGCTGAAAGCATTCCTACAAACAGAAATGATTAACAATAAAACAGTAACAATAAAACAGTAAAAGTAGAAGAATCACAAAAAATGACAGCAACAAAAAAAACTAACTATTTTTGATTTTTAAATTTTTTTATTTTTTGGGAAGGATTTGTACTTTTAATTTTTTTTTTTTTTACTTTTTTTTCAAACTTTAAACATTTTTAAAACAGATGGTCGGGTCTCTCCAAATGCGATAGCCAGTTTCCTGGCAACCTAACATCTTTTGAGACCTTGTGTAAATGTGCCCTGAACTGTGCCGTGCTGTACCCTATATTAATAGTTCACTAGTGTATGGTAGAGGTGGAAGCAGCGCTGCCCACATTGATTTATGTCTATTCTGAGAGCAAGTTCCTGTTGCTGTCAGAATAAACAGGTCAGTGTTGCAGCTGAAAGCATTCCTACAAACAGAAATGATTAACAATAAAACAGTAACAATAAAACAGTAAAAGTAGAAGAATCACAAAAAATGACAGCAACAAAAAAAACAAACTATTTTTGATTTTTAAATTTTTTTATTTTTTTGGGGGGGATTTGTATTTTTACTTTTTTTTTTTACTTTTTTTTTCAAACTTTAAACATTTTTAAAACAGATGGTCGGGTCTCTCCAAATGCGATAGCCAGTTTTCTGACTACCTAACATCTTTCGAGACCCTGTGTAAATGTGCCCTGAACTGTGCCGTGCTGTACCCTATATTAATAGTTCACTAGTGTATGGTAGAGGCGGAAGCAGCGCTGCCCACATTGATTTATGTCTATTCTGAGAGCAAGTTCCTGTTGCTGTCAGAATAAACAGGTCAGTGTTGCAGCTGAAAGCATTCCTACAAACAGAAATGATTAACAATAAAACAGTAACAATAAAACAGTAAAAGTAGAAGAATCACAAAAAATGACAACAAAAAAACTAACTATTTTTGATTTTTACATTTTTTATTTTTTGGGGGGATTTGTATTTTTAATTTTTTTTTTTTTACTTTTTTTTTCACGTCCACGTATAAGTGGTACCCCATATGGAAAAAGGATGACACCAAGTCCCAAACTATCTTGCCACTGCTCCCCATGTAGTCTGGGCATCCGGGGGGCTCCACGTGACTATCTTTTCCCTCATAAATCTGAAACTTACATGTATAGCCTGTTGCCCTCTCACAGGTCTTATACATCTTGACCCCATATCTGGCACGCTTGCTGGGGAGAAACTGTTTGATTACAAGGCAGCCAGAAAATTGAATGAGGGACTCATCGATGCAGATGTTTTTATGGGGAGTATACATATCTGCCAATTTTTGGTTAAAGTGATTTACGAGGGGTCGAATTTTGTGGAGCCGGACAAATTCAGGGTCACCCCGAGGACTACTGAGTGTGGTCGTAGAAGTGCATAAAACGCATTATCGTCTCATATCTATGCCTGGCCATGGCAGTAGTGAACACGGACATATGAACAAGCGGGTCTGTGGACCAATACAACCGCAATTGATATTTTTTATTAATGCCCATGTTGCAGGCAATCTGACGCTATCTGGGAGGGGCGCTAACTGGCGCTAACACTATCGGAAGTCACCGGTGACACTAATACAGTGATCAGTAATAATCTGTTCACTGTAATCAATGACACTGGTGACAGGGCAGTGAGGGCGTTAACTGGGGGGGGAGGCGATCAAGGGGTTAAATGGGATTACTGGTGTACTAGCGGGAAAACTGGCGCTATCTGGGATGGGCTCTAACACTATTGGAAGTCGCCAGGGACACTGATACAGTGATCAGTAAACATGTGTTCACTGATCAATGACACAGGTGACAGGGAATTGAAGGGGTTAACTGGGGGGGGGTGAAGAGAGGGTTAAATGTGTCCTAGGTGTGTTCTATCTGTGGGTTAGTGCTGTTTTACTCACATTTCTTCTGTCTTCTTCTCTGAAAACTTAGCCACTCATGTGTGCTCCGTCCTGTAGTCCAATGCAACGTTGTGTAAGAGTGATGGTTTCAGCCTCATTGTCGAACTCTGGAATAATCCTCAGTCTTCAAAACCTCCTGGCTAACCTATGACAAAAAAAACACAACACCTATATCAATATTACTGTATTGGGAGCAAGTAGTCAATCATCTACTTAACATAAATTACACTAAAAATGGAAAAACATGTTTACACCCACAACCACACACATATTAATATATAAAGTTATACACATGTATGTTTTGAGTCTTAAAATGTGGAAAGAAAACTTAGCCATTTTAGTGTGCTCCGTCCTGTAGTCCAATGCAACGTTGTGCAAGAGTGATGGTTTCAGCCTCATTGTCGAACTTTGGAATAATCCTCAGTCTTTAAAACCTCTTGGCTAACCTATGACAAAAAAGAAAACAACACATATATAAATATTTCTGCATTTGGACCAAGTAACCAATCATCTACTTAACAAAAATTACGCTAAATATGTAAAAACATGCAAAGACCCACAACCACACACATATTAATATATAAAGTTATACACATGTATGTTTTGAGTCTTAAAATGTGGAAGGAAAACTTAGCATCCACCCACTTCTAATGGTGGGCACACATGAAATGTGCCAACAGATATAAAATATGTATGCCGAAGCATAGGGTCCATCCACCGATTGGCCACCCCAGGCCCCCATGCTTTGGCATATATTCTCTTTTTTTAACTGCGGATGAAAAATCTCATCCAACAGCACTGCCCACATTGATTTATGTCTATTCTGAGAGCAAGTTCCTGTTGCTGTCAGAATAAAACGGTCAGTGTTGCAGCTGAAAACATTCCTACAAACAGAAATGATTAACAATAAAACAGTAACAATAAAACAGTAAAAGTAGAAGAATCACAAAAAATGACAGCAACAAAAAAAACTAACTATTTTTGATTTTTAAATTTTTTTATTTTTTGGGAAGGATTTGTACTTTTAATTTTTTTTTTTTTTACTTTTTTTTTCAAACTTTAAACATTTTTAAAACAGATGGTTGGGTCTCTCCAAATGCGATAGCCAGTTTCCTGGCTACCTAACATCTTTTGAGACCCTGTGTAAATGTGCCCTGAACTGTGCCATGCTGTACCCTATATTAATAGTTCACTAGTGTATGGTAGAGGTGGAAGCAGCGCTGCCCACATTGATTTATGTCTATTCTGAGAGCAAGTTCCTGTTGCTGTCAGAATAAACAGGTCAGTGTTGCAGCTGAAAGCATTCCTACAAACAGAAATGATTAACAATAAAACAGTAACAGTAAAACAGTAAAAGTAGAAGAATCACAGAAAATGACAGCAACAAAAAAAACTAACTATTTTTGATTTTTAAATTTTTTTATTTTTTGGGGGGATTTGTATTTTTACTTTTTTTTTTTTACTTTTTTTTCAAACTTTAAACATTTTTAAAACAGATGGTCGGGTCTCTCCAAATGCGATAGCCAGTTTCCTGACTACCTAACATCTTTCGAGACCCTGTGTAAATGTGCCCTGAACTGTGCCGTGCTGTACCCTATATTAATAGTTCACTAGTGTATGGTAGAGGCGGAAGCAGCGCTGCCCACATTGATTTATGTCTATTCTGAGAGCAAGTTCCTGTTGCTGTCAGAATAAACAGGTCAGTGTTGCAGCTGAAGGCATTCCTACAAACAGAAATGATTAACAATAAAACAGTAACAATAAAACAGTAAAAGTAGAAGAATCACAAAAAATGACAGCAACAAAAAAAACTAACTATTTTTGATTTTTAAATTTTTTTATTTTTTGGGAAGGATTTGTACTTTTAATTTTTTTTTTTTTTACTTTTTTTTTCAAACTTTAAACATTTTTAAAACAGATGGTCGGGTCTCTCCAAATGCGATAGCCAGTTTCCTGGCTACCTAACATCTTTTGAGACCCTGTGTAAATGTGCCCTGAACTGTGCCGTGCTGTACCCTATATTAATAGTTCACTAGTGTATGGTAGAGGCGGAAGCAGCGCTGCCCACATTGATTTATGTCTATTCTGAGAGCAAGTTCCTGTTGCTGTCAGAATAAACAGGTCAGTGTTGCAGCTGAAAGCATTCCTACAAACAGAAATGATTAACAATAAAACAGTAACAATAAAACAGTAAAAGTAGAAGAATCACAAAAAATGACAACAAAAAAACTAACTATTTTTGATTTTTACATTTTTTATTTTTTGGGGGGGATTTGTATTTTTAATTTTTTTTTTTTTACTTTTTTTTTCACGTCCACGTATAAGTGGTACCTCATATGGAAAAAGGATGACACCAAGTCCCAAACTATCTTGCCACTGCTCCCCATGTAGTCTGGGCATCCGGGGGGCTCCACGTGACTATATTTTTCCTCATAAATCTGAAACTTACATGTATAGCCTGTTGCCCTCTCACAGGTCTTATACATCTTGACCCCATATCTGGCACGCTTGCTGGGGAGAAACTGTTTGATTACAAGGCAGCCAGAAAATTGAATGAGGGACTCATCAATGCAGATGTTTTTATGGGGAGTATACATATCTGCAAATTTTTGGTTAAAGTGATTTACGAGGGGCCGAATTTTGTGGAGCCGGTCAAATTCAGGGTCACCCCGAGGACGACTGAGTGTGTTGTCGTAGAAGTGCATAAAACGCATTATCGTCTCATATCTATGCCTGGCCATGGCAGTAGAGAACACGGACATATGAACAAGCGGGCCTGTGGACCAATACAACCGCAATTGATATTTTTTATTAATGCCCATGTTGCAGGCAATCTGACGCTATCTGGGAGGGGCGCTAACTGGCGCTAACACTATCGGAAGTCACCGGTGACACTAATACAGTGATCAGTAAAAATCTGTTCACTGTAATCAATGACACTGGTGACAGGGCAGTGAGGGCGTTAACTGGGGGGGGGGGGAGGCGATCAAGGGGTTAAATGGGATTACTGGTGTACTAGCGGGAAAACTGGCGCTATCTGGGATGGGCGCTAACACTATTGGAAGTCGCCAGGGACACTGATACAGTGATCAGTAAACATGTGTTCACTGATCAATGACACAGGTGACAGGGAATTGAAGGGGTTAACTGGGGGGGGGTGAGGAGAGGGTTAAATGTGTCCTAGGTGTGTTCTATCTGTGGGTTAGTGCTGTTTTACTCACATTTCTTCTGTCTTCTTCTCTGAAAACTTAGCCACTCATGTGTGCTCCGTCCTGTAGTCCAATGCAACGTTGTGTAAGAGTGATGGTTTCAGCCTCATTGTCGAACTCTGGAATAATCCTCAGTCTTCAAAACCTCCTGGCTAACCTATGACAAAAAAAACACAACACCTATATCAATATTACTGTATTGGGAGCAAGTAGTCAATCATCTACTTAACATAAATTACACTAAAAATGGAAAAACATGTTTACACCCACAACCACACACATATTAATATATAAAGTTATACACATGTATGTTTTGAGTCTTAAAATGTGGAAAGAAAACTTAGCCATTTTAGTGTGCTCCGTCCTGTAGTCCAATGCAACGTTGTGCAAGAGTGATGGTTTCAGCCTCATTGTCGAACTTTGGAATAATCCTCAGTCTTTAAAACCTCTTGGCTAACCTATGACAAAAAAGAAAACAACACATATATAAATATTTCTGCATTTGGACCAAGTAACCAATCATCTACTTAACAAAAATTACGCTAAATATGTAAAAACATGCAAAGACCCACAACCACACACATATTAATATATAAAGTTATACACATGTATGTTTTGAGTCTTAAAATGTGGAAGGAAAACTTAGCATCCACCCACTTCTAATGGTGGGCACACATGAAATGTGCCAACAGATATAAAATATGTATGCCGAAGCATAGGGTCCATCCACCGATTGGCCACCCCAGGCCCCCATGCTTTGGCATATATTCTCTTTTTTTAACTGCGGATGAAAAATCTCATCCAACAGCACTGCCCACATTGATTTATGTCTATTCTGAGAGCAAGTTCCTGTTGCTGTCAGAATAAAACGGTCAGTGTTGCAGCTGAAAACATTCCTACAAACAGAAATGATTAACAATAAAACAGTAACAATAAAACAGTAAAAGTAGAAGAATCACAAAAAATGACAGCAACAAAAAAAACTAACTATTTTTGATTTTTAAATTTTTTTATTTTTTGGGAAGGGTTTGTACTTTTAATTTTTTTTTTTTTTACTTTTTTTTTCAAACTTTAAACATTTTTAAAACAGATGGTCGGGTCTCTCCAAATGCGATAGCCAGTTTCCTGGCTACCTAACATCTTTTGAGACCCTGTGTAAATGTGCCCTGAACTGTGCCATGCTGTACCCTATATTAATAGTTCACTAGTGTATGGTAGAGGTGGAAGCAGTGCTGCCCACATTGATTTATGTCTATTCTGAGAGCAAGTTCCTGTTGCTGTCAGAATAAACAGGTCAGTGTTGCAGCTGAAAGCATTCCTACAAACAGAAATGATTAACAATAAAACAGTAACAGTAAAACAGTAAAAGTAGAAGAATCACAAAAAATGAAAGCAACAAAAAAAACTAACTATTTTTGATTTTTAAATTTTTTTATTTTTTGGGGGGATTTGTATTTTTACTTTTTTTTTTTTTACTTTTTTTTCAAACTTTAAACATTTTTAAAACAGATGGTCGGGTCTCTCCAAA
Source organism: Staurois parvus (assembly GCF_062004578.1). Taxonomy (NCBI): domain Eukaryota; kingdom Metazoa; phylum Chordata; class Amphibia; order Anura; family Ranidae; genus Staurois; species Staurois parvus. The sequence continues at coordinate 4,857,621 of NW_028319601.1, read as the reverse complement.
TGCGATAGCCAGTTTCCTGACTACCTAACATCTTTCGAGACCCTGTGTAAATGTGCCCTGAACTGTGCCGTGCTGTACCCTATATTAATAGATCACTAGTGTATGGTAGAGGCGGAAGCAGCGCTGCCCACATTGATTTATGTCTATTCTGAGAGCAAGTTCCTGTTGCTGTCAGAATAAACAGGTCAGTGTTGCAGCTGAAAGCATTCCTACAAACAGAAATGATTAACAATAAAACAGTAACAATAAAACAGTAAAAGTAGAAGAATCACAAAAAATGACAGCAACAAAAAAAACTAACTATTTTTGATTTTTAAATTTTTTTATTTTTTGGGAAGGATTTGTACTTTTAATTTTTTTTTTTTTTACTTTTTTTTCAAACTTTAAACATTTTTAAAACAGATGGTCGGGTCTCTCCAAATGCGATAGCCAGTTTCCTGGCAACCTAACATCTTTTGAGACCTTGTGTAAATGTGCCCTGAACTGTGCCGTGCTGTACCCTATATTAATAGTTCACTAGTGTATGGTAGAGGTGGAAGCAGCGCTGCCCACATTGATTTATGTCTATTCTGAGAGCAAGTTCCTGTTGCTGTCAGAATAAACAGGTCAGTGTTGCAGCTGAAAGCATTCCTACAAACAGAAATGATTAACAATAAAACAGTAACAATAAAACAGTAAAAGTAGAAGAATCACAAAAAATGACAGCAACAAAAAAAACAAACTATTTTTGATTTTTAAATTTTTTTATTTTTTTGGGGGGGATTTGTATTTTTACTTTTTTTTTTTACTTTTTTTTTCAAACTTTAAACATTTTTAAAACAGATGGTCGGGTCTCTCCAAATGCGATAGCCAGTTTTCTGACTACCTAACATCTTTCGAGACCCTGTGTAAATGTGCCCTGAACTGTGCCGTGCTGTACCCTATATTAATAGTTCACTAGTGTATGGTAGAGGCGGAAGCAGCGCTGCCCACATTGATTTATGTCTATTCTGAGAGCAAGTTCCTGTTGCTGTCAGAATAAACAGGTCAGTGTTGCAGCTGAAAGCATTCCTACAAACAGAAATGATTAACAATAAAACAGTAACAATAAAACAGTAAAAGTAGAAGAATCACAAAAAATGACAACAAAAAAACTAACTATTTTTGATTTTTACATTTTTTATTTTTTGGGGGGATTTGTATTTTTAATTTTTTTTTTTTTACTTTTTTTTTCACGTCCACGTATAAGTGGTACCCCATATGGAAAAAGGATGACACCAAGTCCCAAACTATCTTGCCACTGCTCCCCATGTAGTCTGGGCATCCGGGGGGCTCCACGTGACTATCTTTTCCCTCATAAATCTGAAACTTACATGTATAGCCTGTTGCCCTCTCACAGGTCTTATACATCTTGACCCCATATCTGGCACGCTTGCTGGGGAGAAACTGTTTGATTACAAGGCAGCCAGAAAATTGAATGAGGGACTCATCGATGCAGATGTTTTTATGGGGAGTATACATATCTGCCAATTTTTGGTTAAAGTGATTTACGAGGGGTCGAATTTTGTGGAGCCGGACAAATTCAGGGTCACCCCGAGGACTACTGAGTGTGGTCGTAGAAGTGCATAAAACGCATTATCGTCTCATATCTATGCCTGGCCATGGCAGTAGAGAACACGGACATATGAACAAGCGGGTCTGTGGACCAATACAACCGCAATTGATATTTTTTATTAATGCCCATGTTGCAGGCAATCTGACGCTATCTGGGAGGGGCGCTAACTGGCGCTAACACTATCGGAAGTCACCGGTGACACTAATACAGTGATCAGTAAAAATCTGTTCACTGTAATCAATGACACTGGTGACAGGGCAGTGAGGGCGTTAACTGGGGGGGGAGGCGATCAAGGGGTTAAATGGGATTACTGGTGTACTAGCGGGAAAACTGGCGCTATCTGGGATGGGCTCTAACACTATTGGAAGTCGCCAGGGACACTGATACAGTGATCAGTAAACATGTGTTCACTGATCAATGACACAGGTGACAGGGAATTGAAGGGGTTAACTGGGGGGGGGTGAAGAGAGGGTTAAATGTGTCCTAGGTGTGTTCTATCTGTGGGTTAGTGCTGTTTTACTCACATTTCTTCTGTCTTCTTCTCTGAAAACTTAGCCACTCATGTGTGCTCCGTCCTGTAGTCCAATGCAACGTTGTGTAAGAGTGATGGTTTCAGCCTCATTGTCGAACTCTGGAATAATCCTCAGTCTTCAAAACCTCCTGGCTAACCTATGACAAAAAAAACACAACACCTATATCAATATTACTGTATTGGGAGCAAGTAGTCAATCATCTACTTAACATAAATTACACTAAAAATGGAAAAACATGTTTACACCCACAACCACACACATATTAATATATAAAGTTATACACATGTATGTTTTGAGTCTTAAAATGTGGAAAGAAAACTTAGCCATTTTAGTGTGCTCCGTCCTGTAGTCCAATGCAACGTTGTGCAAGAGTGATGGTTTCAGCCTCATTGTCGAACTTTGGAATAATCCTCAGTCTTTAAAACCTCTTGGCTAACCTATGACAAAAAAGAAAACAACACATATATAAATATTTCTGCATTTGGACCAAGTAACCAATCATCTACTTAACAAAAATTACGCTAAATATGTAAAAACATGCAAAGACCCACAACCACACACATATTAATATATAAAGTTATACACATGTATGTTTTGAGTCTTAAAATGTGGAAGGAAAACTTAGCATCCACCCACTTCTAATGGTGGGCACACATGAAATGTGCCAACAGATATAAAATATGTATGCCGAAGCATAGGGTCCATCCACCGATTGGCCACCCCAGGCCCCCATGCTTTGGCATATATTCTCTTTTTTTAACTGCGGATGAAAAATCTCATCCAACAGCACTGCCCACATTGATTTATGTCTATTCTGAGAGCAAGTTCCTGTTGCTGTCAGAATAAAATGGTCAGTGTTGCAGCTGAAAACATTCCTACAAACAGAAATGATTAACAATAAAACAGTAACAATAAAACAGTAAAAGTAGAAGAATCACAAAAAATGACAGCAACAAAAAAAACTAACTATTTTTGATTTTTAAATTTTTTTATTTTTTGGGAAGGATTTGTACTTTTAATTTTTTTTTTTTTTACTTTTTTTTTCAAACTTTAAACATTTTTAAAACAGATGGTTGGGTCTCTCCAAATGCGATAGCCAGTTTCCTGGCTACCTAACATCTTTTGAGACCCTGTGTAAATGTGCCCTGAACTGTGCCATGCTGTACCCTATATTAATAGTTCACTAGTGTATGGTAGAGGTGGAAGCAGCGCTGCCCACATTGATTTATGTCTATTCTGAGAGCAAGTTCCTGTTGCTGTCAGAATAAACAGGTCAGTGTTGCAGCTGAAAGCATTCCTACAAACAGAAATGATTAACAATAAAACAGTAACAGTAAAACAGTAAAAGTAGAAGAATCACAAAAAATGACAGCAACAAAAAAAACTAACTATTTTTGATTTTTAAATTTTTTTATTTTTTGGGGGGATTTGTATTTTTACTTTTTTTTTTTTTACTTTTTTTTCAAACTTTAAACATTTTTAAAACAGATGGTCGGGTCTCTCCAAATGCGATAGCCAGTTTCCTGAGTACCTAACATCTTTCGAGACCCTGTGTAAATGTGCCCTGAACTGTGCCGTGCTGTACCCTATATTAATAGTTCACTAGTGTATGGTAGAGGCGGAAGCAGCGCTGCCCACATTGATTTATGTCTATTCTGAGAGCAAGTTCCTGTTGCTGTCAGAATAAACAGGTCAGTGTTGCAGCTGAAGGCATTCCTACAAACAGAAATGATTAACAATAAAACAGTAACAATAAAACAGTAAAAGTAGAAGAATCACAAAAAATGACAGCAACAAAAAAAACTAACTATTTTTGATTTTTAAATTTTTTTATTTTTTGGGAAGGATTTGTACTTTTAATTTTTTTTTTTTTTACTTTTTTTTTCAAACTTTAAACATTTTTAAAACAGATGGTCGGGTCTCTCCAAATGCGATAGCCAGTTTCCTGGCTACCTAACATCTTTTGAGACCCTGTGTAAATGTGCCCTGAACTGTGCCGTGCTGTACCCTATATTAATAGTTCACTAGTGTATGGTAGAGGCGGAAGCAGCGCTGCCCACATTGATTTATGTCTATTCTGAGAGCAAGTTCCTGTTGCTGTCAGAATAAACAGGTCAGTGTTGCAGCTGAAAGCATTCCTACAAACAGAAATGATTAACAATAAAACAGTAACAATAAAACAGTAAAAGTAGAAGAATCACAAAAAATGACAACAAAAAAACTAACTATTTTTGATTTTTACATTTTTTATTTTTTGGGGGGGATTTGTATTTTTAATTTTTTTTTTTTTACTTTTTTTTTCACGTCCACGTATAAGTGGTACCTCATATGGAAAAAGGATGACACCAAGTCCCAAACTATCTTGCCACTGCTCCCCATGTAGTCTGGGCATCCGGGGGGCTCCACGTGACTATATTTTTCCTCATAAATCTGAAACTTACATGTATAGCCTGTTGCCCTCTCACAGGTCTTATACATCTTGACCCCATATCTGGCACGCTTGCTGGGGAGAAACTGTTTGATTACAAGGCAGCCAGAAAATTGAATGAGGGACTCATCAATGCAGATGTTTTTATGGGGAGTATACATATCTGCAAATTTTTGGTTAAAGTGATTTACGAGGGGCCGAATTTTGTGGAGCCGGTCAAATTCAGGGTCACCCCGAGGACGACTGAGTGTGTTGTCGTAGAAGTGCATAAAACGCATTATCGTCTCATATCTATGCCTGGCCATGGCAGTAGAGAACACGGACATATGAACAAGCGGGCCTGTGGACCAATACAACCGCAATTGATATTTTTTATTAATGCCCATGTTGCAGGCAATCTGACGCTATCTGGGAGGGGCGCTAACTGGCGCTAACACTATCGGAAGTCACCGGTGACACTAATACAGTGATCAGTAAAAATCTGTTCACTGTAATCAATGACACTGGTGACAGGGCAGTGAGGGCGTTAACTGGGGGGGGGGGGGAGGCGATCAAGGGGTTAAATGGGATTACTGGTGTACTAGCGGGAAAACTGGCGCTATCTGGGATGGGCGCTAACACTATTGGAAGTCGCCAGGGACACTGATACAGTGATCAGTAAACATGTGTTCACTGATCAATGACACAGGTGACAGGGAATTGAAGGGGTTAACTGGGGGGGGGTGAGGAGAGGGTTAAATGTGTCCTAGGTGTGTTCTATCTGTGGGTTAGTGCTGTTTTACTCACATTTCTTCTGTCTTCTTCTCTGAAAACTTAGCCACTCATGTGTGCTCCGTCCTGTAGTCCAATGCAACGTTGTGTAAGAGTGATGGTTTCAGCCTCATTGTCGAACTCTGGAATAATCCTCAGTCTTCAAAACCTCCTGGCTAACCTATGACAAAAAAAACACAACACCTATATCAATATTACTGTATTGGGAGCAAGTAGTCAATCATCTACTTAACATAAATTACACTAAAAATGGAAAAACATGTTTACACCCACAACCACACACATATTAATATATAAAGTTATACACATGTATGTTTTGAGTCTTAAAATGTGGAAAGAAAACTTAGCCATTTTAGTGTGCTCCGTCCTGTAGTCCAATGCAACGTTGTGCAAGAGTGATGGTTTCAGCCTCATTGTCGAACTTTGGAATAATCCTCAGTCTTTAAAACCTCTTGGCTAACCTATGACAAAAAAGAAAACAACACATATATAAATATTTCTGCATTTGGACCAAGTAACCAATCATCTACTTAACAAAAATTACGCTAAATATGTAAAAACATGCAAAGACCCACAACCACACACATATTAATATATAAAGTTATACACATGTATGTTTTGAGTCTTAAAATGTGGAAGGAAAACTTAGCATCCACCCACTTCTAATGGTGGGCACACATGAAATGTGCCAACAGATATAAAATATGTATGCCGAAGCATAGGGTCCATCCACCGATTGGCCACCCCAGGCCCCCATGCTTTGGCATATATTCTCTTTTTTTAACTGCGGATGAAAAATCTCATCCAACAGCACTGCCCACATTGATTTATGTCTATTCTGAGAGCAAGTTCCTGTTGCTGTCAGAATAAAACGGTCAGTGTTGCAGCTGAAAACATTCCTACAAACAGAAATGATTAACAATAAAACAGTAACAATAAAACAGTAAAAGTAGAAGAATCACAAAAAATGACAGCAACAAAAAAAACTAACTATTTTTGATTTTTAAATTTTTTTATTTTTTGGGAAGGGTTTGTACTTTTAATTTTTTTTTTTTTTACTTTTTTTTTCAAACTTTAAACATTTTTAAAACAGATGGTCGGGTCTCTCCAAATGCGATAGCCAGTTTCCTGGCTACCTAACATCTTTTGAGACCCTGTGTAAATGTGCCCTGAACTGTGCCATGCTGTACCCTATATTAATAGTTCACTAGTGTATGGTAGAGGTGGAAGCAGTGCTGCCCACATTGATTTATGTCTATTCTGAGAGCAAGTTCCTGTTGCTGTCAGAATAAACAGGTCAGTGTTGCAGCTGAAAGCATTCCTACAAACAGAAATGATTAACAATAAAACAGTAACAGTAAAACAGTAAAAGTAGAAGAATCACAAAAAATGAAAGCAACAAAAAAAACTAACTATTTTTGATTTTTAAATTTTTTTATTTTTTGGGGGGATTTGTATTTTTACTTTTTTTTTTTTTACTTTTTTTTCAAACTTTAAACATTTTTAAAACAGATGGTCGGGTCTCTCCAAATGCGATAGCCAGTTTCCTGACTACCTAACATCTTTCGAGACCCTGTGTAAATGTGCCCTGAACTGTGCCGTGCTGTACCCTATATTAATAGATCACTAGTGTATGGTAGAGGCGGAAGCAGCGCTGCCCACATTGATTTATGTCTATTCTGAGAGCAAGTTCCTGTTGCTGTCAGAATAAACAGGTCAGTGTTGCAGCTGAAAGCATTCCTACAAACAGAAATGATTAACAATAAAACAGTAACAATAAAACAGTAAAAGTAGAAGAATCACAAAAAATGACAGCAACAAAAAAAACTAACTATTTTTGATTTTTAAATTTTTTTATTTTTTGGGAAGGATTTGTACTTTTAATTTTTTTTTTTTTTACTTTTTTTTCAAACTTTAAACATTTTTAAAACAGATGGTCGGGTCTCTCCAAATGCGATAGCCAGTTTCCTGGCAACCTAACATCTTTTGAGACCTTGTGTAAATGTGCCCTGAACTGTGCCGTGCTGTACCCTATATTAATAGTTCACTAGTGTATGGTAGAGGTGGAAGCAGTGCTGCCCACATTGATTTATGTCTATTCTGAGAGCAAGTTCCTGTTGCTGTCAGAATAAACAGGTCAGTGTTGCAGCTGAAAGCATTCCTACAAACAGAAATGATTAACAATAAAACAGTAACAGTAAAACAGTAAAAGTAGAAGAATCACAAAAAATGAAAGCAACAAAAAAAACTAACTATTTTTGATTTTTAAATTTTTTTATTTTTTGGGGGGATTTGTATTTTTACTTTTTTTTTTTTTACTTTTTTTTCAAACTTTAAACATTTTTAAAACAGATGGTCGGGTCTCTCCAAATGCGATAGCCAGTTTCCTGACTACCTAACATCTTTCGAGACCCTGTGTAAATGTGCCCTGAACTGTGCCGTGCTGTACCCTATATTAATAGATCACTAGTGTATGGTAGAGGCGGAAGCAGCGCTGCCCACATTGATTTATGTCTATTCTGAGAGCAAGTTCCTGTTGCTGTCAGAATAAACAGGTCAGTGTTGCAGCTGAAAGCATTCCTACAAACAGAAATGATTAACAATAAAACAGTAACAATAAAACAGTAAAAGTAGAAGAATCACAAAAAATGACAGCAACAAAAAAAACTAACTATTTTTGATTTTTAAATTTTTTTATTTTTTGGGAAGGATTTGTACTTTTAATTTTTTTTTTTTTTACTTTTTTTTCAAACTTTAAACATTTTTAAAACAGATGGTCGGGTCTCTCCAAATGCGATAGCCAGTTTCCTGGCAACCTAACATCTTTTGAGACCTTGTGTAAATGTGCCCTGAACTGTGCCGTGCTGTACCCTATATTAATAGTTCACTAGTGTATGGTAGAGGTGGAAGCAGCGCTGCCCACATTGATTTATGTCTATTCTGAGAGCAAGTTCCTGTTGCTGTCAGAATAAACAGGTCAGTGTTGCAGCTGAAAGCATTCCTACAAACAGAAATGATTAACAATAAAACAGTAACAATAAAACAGTAAAAGTAGAAGAATCACAAAAAATGACAGCAACAAAAAAAACAAACTATTTTTGATTTTTAAATTTTTTTATTTTTTTGGGGGGGATTTGTATTTTTACTTTTTTTTTTTACTTTTTTTTTCAAACTTTAAACATTTTTAAAACAGATGGTCGGGTCTCTCCAAATGCGATAGCCAGTTTTCTGACTACCTAACATCTTTCGAGACCCTGTGTAAATGTGCCCTGAACTGTGCCGTGCTGTACCCTATATTAATAGTTCACTAGTGTATGGTAGAGGCGGAAGCAGCGCTGCCCACATTGATTTATGTCTATTCTGAGAGCAAGTTCCTGTTGCTGTCAGAATAAACAGGTCAGTGTTGCAGCTGAAAGCATTCCTACAAACAGAAATGATTAACAATAAAACAGTAACAATAAAACAGTAAAAGTAGAAGAATCACAAAAAATGACAACAAAAAAACTAACTATTTTTGATTTTTACATTTTTTATTTTTTGGGGGGATTTGTATTTTTAATTTTTTTTTTTTTACTTTTTTTTTCACGTCCACGTATAAGTGGTACCCCATATGGAAAAAGGATGACACCAAGTCCCAAACTATCTTGCCACTGCTCCCCATGTAGTCTGGGCATCCGGGGGGCTCCACGTGACTATCTTTTCCCTCATAAATCTGAAACTTACATGTATAGCCTGTTGCCCTCTCACAGGTCTTATACATCTTGACCCCATATCTGGCACGCTTGCTGGGGAGAAACTGTTTGATTACAAGGCAGCCAGAAAATTGAATGAGGGACTCATCGATGCAGATGTTTTTATGGGGAGTATACATATCTGCCAATTTTTGGTTAAAGTGATTTACGAGGGGTCGAATTTTGTGGAGCCGGACAAATTCAGGGTCACCCCGAGGACTACTGAGTGTGGTCGTAGAAGTGCATAAAACGCATTATCGTCTCATATCTATGCCTGGCCATGGCAGTAGTGAACACGGACATATGAACAAGCGGGTCTGTGGACCAATACAACCGCAATTGATATTTTTTATTAATGCCCATGTTGCAGGCAATCTGACGCTATCTGGGAGGGGCGCTAACTGGCGCTAACACTATCGGAAGTCACCGGTGACACTAATACAGTGATCAGTAAAAATCTGTTCACTGTAATCAATGACACTGGTGACAGGGCAGTGAGGGCGTTAACTGGGGGGGGGGGGAGGCGATCAAGGGGTTAAATGGGATTACTGGTGTACTAGCGGGAAAACTGGCGCTATCTGGGATGGGCGCTAACACTATTGGAAGTCGCCAGGGACACTGATACAGTGATCAGTAAACATGTGTTCACTGATCAATGACACAGGTGACAGGGAATTGAAGGGGTTAACTGGGGGGGGGTGAGGAGAGGGTTAAATGTGTCCTAGGTGTGTTCTATCTGTGGGTTAGTGCTGTTTTACTCACATTTCTTCTGTCTTCTTCTCTGAAAACTTAGCCACTCATGTGTGCTCCGTCCTGTAGTCCAATGCAACGTTGTGTAAGAGTGATGGTTTCAGCCTCATTGTCGAACTCTGGAATAATCCTCAGTCTTCAAAACCTCCTGGCTAACCTATGACAAAAAAAACACAACACCTATATCAATATTACTGTATTGGGAGCAAGTAGTCAATCATCTACTTAACATAAATTACACTAAAAATGGAAAAACATGTTTACACCCACAACCACACACATATTAATATATAAAGTTATACACATGTATGTTTTGAGTCTTAAAATGTGGAAAGAAAACTTAGCCATTTTAGTGTGCTCCGTCCTGTAGTCCAATGCAACGTTGTGCAAGAGTGATGGTTTCAGCCTCATTGTCGAACTTTGGAATAATCCTCAGTCTTTAAAACCTCTTGGCTAACCTATGACAAAAAAGAAAACAACACATATATAAATATTTCTGCATTTGGACCAAGTAACCAATCATCTACTTAACAAAAATTACGCTAAATATGTAAAAACATGCAAAGACCCACAACCACACACATATTAATATATAAAGTTATACACATGTATGTTTTGAGTCTTAAAATGTGGAAGGAAAACTTAGCATCCACCCACTTCTAATGGTGGGCACACATGAAATGTGCCAACAGATATAAAATATGTATGCCGAAGCATAGGGTCCATCCACCGATTGGCCACCCCAGGCCCCCATGCTTTGGCATATATTCTCTTTTTTTAACTGCGGATGAAAAATCTCATCCAACAGCACTGCCCACATTGATTTATGTCTATTCTGAGAGCAAGTTCCTGTTGCTGTCAGAATAAAACGGTCAGTGTTGCAGCTGAAAACATTCCTACAAACAGAAATGATTAACAATAAAACAGTAACAATAAAACAGTAAAAGTAGAAGAATCACAAAAAATGACAGCAACAAAAAAAACTAACTATTTTTGATTTTTAAATTTTTTTATTTTTTGGGAAGGGTTTGTACTTTTAATTTTTTTTTTTTTTACTTTTTTTTTCAAACTTTAAACATTTTTAAAACAGATGGTCGGGTCTCTCCAAATGCGATAGCCAGTTTCCTGGCTACCTAACATCTTTTGAGACCCTGTGTAAATGTGCCCTGAACTGTGCCATGCTGTACCCTATATTAATAGTTCACTAGTGTATGGTAGAGGTGGAAGCAGTGCTGCCCACATTGATTTATGTCTATTCTGAGAGCAAGTTCCTGTTGCTGTCAGAATAAACAGGTCAGTGTTGCAGCTGAAAGCATTCCTACAAACAGAAATGATTAACAATAAAACAGTAACAGTAAAACAGTAAAAGTAGAAGAATCACAAAAAATGAAAGCAACAAAAAAAACTAACTATTTTTGATTTTTAAATTTTTTTATTTTTTGGGGGGATTTGTATTTTTACTTTTTTTTTTTTTACTTTTTTTTCAAACTTTAAACATTTTTAAAACAGATGGTCGGGTCTCTCCAAATGCGATAGCCAGTTTCCTGACTACCTAACATCTTTCGAGACCCTGTGTAAATGTGCCCTGAACTGTGTCGTGCTGTACCCTATATTAATAGATCACTAGTGTATGGTAGAGGCGGAAGCAGCGCTGCCCACATTGATTTATGTCTATTCTGAGAGCAAGTTCCTGTTGCTGTCAGAATAAACAGGTCAGTGTTGCAGCTGAAAGCATTCCTACAAACAGAAATGATTAACAATAAAACAGTAACAATAAAACAGTAAAAGTAGAAGAATCACAAAAAATGACAGCAACAAAAAAAACTAACTATTTTTGATTTTTAAATTTTTTTATTTTTTGGGAAGGATTTGTACTTTTAATTTTTTTTTTTTTTACTTTTTTTTCAAACTTTAAACATTTTTAAAACAGATGGTCGGGTCTCTCCAAATGCGATAGCCAGTTTCCTGGCAACCTAACATCTTTTGAGACCTTGTGTAAATGTGCCCTGAACTGTGCCGTGCTGTACCCTATATTAATAGTTCACTAGTGTATGGTAGAGGTGGAAGCAGCGCTGCCCACATTGATTTATGTCTATTCTGAGAGCAAGTTCCTGTTGCTGTCAGAATAAACAGGTCAGTGTTGCAGCTGAAAGCATTCCTACAAACAGAAATGATTAACAATAAAACAGTAACAATAAAACAGTAAAAGTAGAAGAATCACAAAAAATGACAGCAACAAAAAAAACAAACTATTTTTGATTTTTAAATTTTTTTATTGTTTTTGGGGGGGATTTGTATTTTTACTTTTTTTTTTTACTTTTTTTTTCAAACTTTAAACATTTTTAAAACAGATGGTCGGGTCTCTCCAAATGCGATAGCCAGTTTTCTGACTACCTAACATCTTTCGAGACCCTGTGTAAATGTGCCCTGAACTGTGCCGTGCTGTACCCTATATTAATAGTTCACTAGTGTATGGTAGAGGCGGAAGCAGCGCTGCCCACATTGATTTATGTCTATTCTGAGAGCAAGTTCCTGTTGCTGTCAGAATAAACAGGTCAGTGTTGCAGCTGAAAGCATTCCTACAAACAGAAATGATTAACAATAAAACAGTAACAATAAAACAGTAAAAGTAGAAGAATCACAAAAAATGACAACAAAAAAACTAACTATTTTTGATTTTTACATTTTTTATTTTTTGGGGGGATTTGTATTTTTAATTTTTTTTTTTTTACTTTTTTTTTCACGTCCACGTATAAGTGGTACCCCATATGGAAAAAGGATGACACCAAGTCCCAAACTATCTTGCCACTGCTCCCCATGTAGTCTGGGCATCCGGGGGGCTCCACGTGACTATCTTTTCCCTCATAAATCTGAAACTTACATGTATAGCCTGTTGCCCTCTCACAGGTCTTATACATCTTGACCCCATATCTGGCACGCTTGCTGGGGAGAAACTGTTTGATTACAAGGCAGCCAGAAAATTGAATGAGGGACTCATCGATGCAGATGTTTTTATGGGGAGTATACATATCTGCCAATTTTTGGTTAAAGTGATTTACGAGGGGTCGAATTTTGTGGAGCCGGACAAATTCAGGGTCACCCCGAGGACTACTGAGTGTGGTCGTAGAAGTGCATAAAACGCATTATCGTCTCATATCTATGCCTGGCCATGGCAGTAGAGAACACGGACATATGAACAAGCGGGCCTGTGGACCAATACAACCGCAATTGATATTTTTTATTAATGCCCATGTTGCAGGCAATCTGACGCTATCTGGGAGGGGCGCTAACTGGCGCTAACACTATCGGAAGTCACCGGTGACACTAATACAGTGATCAGTAAAAATCTGTTCACTGTAATCAATGACACTGGTGACAGGGCAGTGAGGGCGTTAACTGGGGGGGGGGGGAGGCGATCAAGGGGTTAAATGGGATTACTGGTGTACTAGCGGGAAAACTGGCGCTATCTGGGATGGGCGCTAACACTATTGGAAGTCGCCAGGGACACTGATACAGTGATCAGTAAACATGTGTTCACTGATCAATGACACAGGTGACAGGGAATTGAAGGGGTTAACTGGGGGGGGGTGAGGAGAGGGTTAAATGTGTCCTAGGTGTGTTCTATCTGTGGGTTAGTGCTGTTTTACTCACATTTCTTCTGTCTTCTTCTCTGAAAACTTAGCCACTCATGTGTGCTCCGTCCTGTAGTCCAATGCAACGTTGTGTAAGAGTGATGGTTTCAGCCTCATTGTCGAACTCTGGAATAATCCTCAGTCTTCAAAACCTCCTGGCTAACCTATGACAAAAAAAACACAACACCTATATCAATATTACTGTATTGGGAGCAAGTAGTCAATCATCTACTTAACATAAATTACACTAAAAATGGAAAAACATGTTTACACCCACAACCACACACATATTAATATATAAAGTTATACACATGTATGTTTTGAGTCTTAAAATGTGGAAAGAAAACTTAGCCATTTTAGTGTGCTCCGTCCTGTAGTCCAATGCAACGTTGTGCAAGAGTGATGGTTTCAGCCTCATTGTCGAACTTTGGAATAATCCTCAGTCTTTAAAACCTCTTGGCTAACCTATGACAAAAAAGAAAACAACACATATATAAATATTTCTGCATTTGGACCAAGTAACCAATCATCTACTTAACAAAAATTACGCTAAATATGTAAAAACATGCAAAGACCCACAACCACACACATATTAATATATAAAGTTATACACATGTATGTTTTGAGTCTTAAAATGTGGAAGGAAAACTTAGCATCCACCCACTTCTAATGGTGGGCACACATGAAATGTGCCAACAGATATAAAATATGTATGCCGAAGCATAGGGTCCATCCACCGATTGGCCACCCCAGGCCCCCATGCTTTGGCATATATTCTCTTTTTTTAACTGCGGATGAAAAATCTCATCCAACAGCACTGCCCACATTGATTTATGTCTATTCTGAGAGCAAGTTCCTGTTGCTGTCAGAATAAAACGGTCAGTGTTGCAGCTGAAAACATTCCTACAAACAGAAATGATTAACAATAAAACAGTAACAATAAAACAGTAAAAGTAGAAGAATCACAAAAAATGACAGCAACAAAAAAAACTAACTATTTTTGATTTTTAAATTTTTTTATTTTTTGGGAAGGGTTTGTACTTTTAATTTTTTTTTTTTTTACTTTTTTTTTCAAACTTTAAACATTTTTAAAACAGATGGTCGGGTCTCTCCAAATGCGATAGCCAGTTTCCTGGCTACCTAACATCTTTTGAGACCCTGTGTAAATGTGCCCTGAACTGTGCCATGCTGTACCCTATATTAATAGTTCACTAGTGTATGGTAGAGGTGGAAGCAGTGCTGCCCACATTGATTTATGTCTATTCTGAGAGCAAGTTCCTGTTGCTGTCAGAATAAACAGGTCAGTGTTGCAGCTGAAAGCATTCCTACAAACAGAAATGATTAACAATAAAACAGTAACAGTAAAACAGTAAAAGTAGAAGAATCACAAAAAATGAAAGCAACAAAAAAAACTAACTATTTTTGATTTTTAAATTTTTTTATTTTTTGGGGGGATTTGTATTTTTACTTTTTTTTTTTTTACTTTTTTTTCAAACTTTAAACATTTTTAAAACAGATGGTCGGGTCTCTCCAAATGCGATAGCCAGTTTCCTGACTACCTAACATCTTTCGAGACCCTGTGTAAATGTGCCCTGAACTGTGCCGTGCTGTACCCTATATTAATAGATCACTAGTGTATGGTAGAGGCGGAAGCAGCGCTGCCCACATTGATTTATGTCTATTCTGAGAGCAAGTTCCTGTTGCTGTCAGAATAAACAGGTCAGTGTTGCAGCTGAAAGCATTCCTACAAACAGAAATGATTAACAATAAAACAGTAACAATAAAACAGTAAAAGTAGAAGAATCACAAAAAATGACAGCAACAAAAAAAACTAACTATTTTTGATTTTTAAATTTTTTTATTTTTTGGGAAGGATTTGTACTTTTAATTTTTTTTTTTTTTACTTTTTTTTCAAACTTTAAACATTTTTAAAACAGATGGTCGGGTCTCTCCAAATGCGATAGCCAGTTTCCTGGCAACCTAACATCTTTTGAGACCTTGTGTAAATGTGCCCTGAACTGTGCCGTGCTGTACCCTATATTAATAGTTCACTAGTGTATGGTAGAGGTGGAAGCAGCGCTGCCCACATTGATTTATGTCTATTCTGAGAGCAAGTTCCTGTTGCTGTCAGAATAAACAGGTCAGTGTTGCAGCTGAAAGCATTCCTACAAACAGAAATGATTAACAATAAAACAGTAACAATAAAACAGTAAAAGTAGAAGAATCACAAAAAATGACAGCAACAAAAAAAACAAACTATTTTTGATTTTTAAATTTTTTTATTTTTTTGGGGGGGATTTGTATTTTTACTTTTTTTTTTTACTTTTTTTTTCAAACTTTAAACATTTTTAAAACAGATGGTCGGGTCTCTCCAAATGCGATAGCCAGTTTTCTGACTACCTAACATCTTTCGAGACCCTGTGTAAATGTGCCCTGAACTGTGCCGTGCTGTACCCTATATTAATAGTTCACTAGTGTATGGTAGAGGCGGAAGCAGCGCTGCCCACATTGATTTATGTCTATTCTGAGAGCAAGTTCCTGTTGCTGTCAGAATAAACAGGTCAGTGTTGCAGCTGAAAGCATTCCTACAAACAGAAATGATTAACAATAAAACAGTAACAATAAAACAGTAAAAGTAGAAGAATCACAAAAAATGACAACAAAAAAACTAACTATTTTTGATTTTTACATTTTTTATTTTTTGGGGGGATTTGTATTTTTAATTTTTTTTTTTTTACTTTTTTTTTCACGTCCACGTATAAGTGGTACCCCATATGGAAAAAGGATGACACCAAGTCCCAAACTATCTTGCCACTGCTCCCCATGTAGTCTGGGCATCCGGGGGGCTCCACGTGACTATCTTTTCCCTCATAAATCTGAAACTTACATGTATAGCCTGTTGCCCTCTCACAGGTCTTATACATCTTGACCCCATATCTGGCACGCTTGCTGGGGAGAAACTGTTTGATTACAAGGCAGCCAGAAAATTGAATGAGGGACTCATCGATGCAGATGTTTTTATGGGGAGTATACATATCTGCCAATTTTTGGTTAAAGTGATTTACGAGGGGTCGAATTTTGTGGAGCCGGACAAATTCAGGGTCACCCCGAGGACTACTGAGTGTGGTCGTAGAAGTGCATAAAACGCATTATCGTCTCATATCTATGCCTGGCCATGGCAGTAGAGAACACGGACATATGAACAAGCGGGTCTGTGGACCAATACAACCGCAATTGATATTTTTTATTAATGCCCATGTTGCAGGCAATCTGACGCTATCTGGGAGGGGCGCTAACTGGCGCTAACACTATCGGAAGTCACCGGTGACACTAATACAGTGATCAGTAAAAATCTGTTCACTGTAATCAATGACACTGGTGACAGGGCAGTGAGGGCGTTAACTGGGGGGGGAGGCGATCAAGGGGTTAAATGGGATTACTGGTGTACTAGCGGGAAAACTGGCGCTATCTGGGATGGGCTCTAACACTATTGGAAGTCGCCAGGGACACTGATACAGTGATCAGTAAACATGTGTTCACTGATCAATGACACAGGTGACAGGGAATTGAAGGGGTTAACTGGGGGGGGGTGAAGAGAGGGTTAAATGTGTCCTAGGTGTGTTCTATCTGTGGGTTAGTGCTGTTTTACTCACATTTCTTCTGTCTTCTTCTCTGAAAACTTAGCCACTCATGTGTGCTCCGTCCTGTAGTCCAATGCAACGTTGTGTAAGAGTGATGGTTTCAGCCTCATTGTCGAACTCTGGAATAATCCTCAGTCTTCAAAACCTCCTGGCTAACCTATGACAAAAAAAACACAACACCTATATCAATATTACTGTATTGGGAGCAAGTAGTCAATCATCTACTTAACATAAATTACACTAAAAATGGAAAAACATGTTTACACCCACAACCACACACATATTAATATATAAAGTTATACACATGTATGTTTTGAGTCTTAAAATGTGGAAAGAAAACTTAGCCATTTTAGTGTGCTCCGTCCTGTAGTCCAATGCAACGTTGTGCAAGAGTGATGGTTTCAGCCTCATTGTCGAACTTTGGAATAATCCTCAGTCTTTAAAACCTCTTGGCTAACCTATGACAAAAAAGAAAACAACACATATATAAATATTTCTGCATTTGGACCAAGTAACCAATCATCTACTTAACAAAAATTACGCTAAATATGTAAAAACATGCAAAGACCCACAACCACACACATATTAATATATAAAGTTATACACATGTATGTTTTGAGTCTTAAAATGTGGAAGGAAAACTTAGCATCCACCCACTTCTAATGGTGGGCACACATGAAATGTGCCAACAGATATAAAATATGTATGCCGAAGCATAGGGTCCATCCACCGATTGGCCACCCCAGGCCCCCATGCTTTGGCATATATTCTCTTTTTTTAACTGCGGATGAAAAATCTCATCCAACAGCACTGCCCACATTGATTTATGTCTATTCTGAGAGCAAGTTCCTGTTGCTGTCAGAATAAAACGGTCAGTGTTGCAGCTGAAAACATTCCTACAAACAGAAATGATTAACAATAAAACAGTAACAATAAAACAGTAAAAGTAGAAGAATCACAAAAAATGACAGCAACAAAAAAAACTAACTATTTTTGATTTTTAAATTTTTTTATTTTTTGGGAAGGATTTGTACTTTTAATTTTTTTTTTTTTTACTTTTTTTTTCAAACTTTAAACATTTTTAAAACAGATGGTTGGGTCTCTCCAAATGCGATAGCCAGTTTCCTGGCTACCTAACATCTTTTGAGACCCTGTGTAAATGTGCCCTGAACTGTGCCATGCTGTACCCTATATTAATAGTTCACTAGTGTATGGTAGAGGTGGAAGCAGCGCTGCCCACATTGATTTATGTCTATTCTGAGAGCAAGTTCCTGTTGCTGTCAGAATAAACAGGTCAGTGTTGCAGCTGAAAGCATTCCTACAAACAGAAATGATTAACAATAAAACAGTAACAGTAAAACAGTAAAAGTAGAAGAATCACAAAAAATGACAGCAACAAAAAAAACTAACTATTTTTGATTTTTAAATTTTTTTATTTTTTGGGGGGATTTGTATTTTTACTTTTTTTTTTTTTACTTTTTTTTCAAACTTTAAACATTTTTAAAACAGATGGTCGGGTCTCTCCAAATGCGATAGCCAGTTTCCTGAGTACCTAACATCTTTCGAGACCCTGTGTAAATGTGCCCTGAACTGTGCCGTGCTGTACCCTATATTAATAGTTCACTAGTGTATGGTAGAGGCGGAAGCAGCGCTGCCCACATTGATTTATGTCTATTCTGAGAGCAAGTTCCTGTTGCTGTCAGAATAAACAGGTCAGTGTTGCAGCTGAAGGCATTCCTACAAACAGAAATGATTAACAATAAAACAGTAACAATAAAACAGTAAAAGTAGAAGAATCACAAAAAATGACAGCAACAAAAAAAACTAACTATTTTTGATTTTTAAATTTTTTTATTTTTTGGGAAGGATTTGTACTTTTAATTTTTTTTTTTTTTACTTTTTTTTTCAAACTTTAAACATTTTTAAAACAGATGGTCGGGTCTCTCCAAATGCGATAGCCAGTTTCCTGGCTACCTAACATCTTTTGAGACCCTGTGTAAATGTGCCCTGAACTGTGCCGTGCTGTACCCTATATTAATAGTTCACTAGTGTATGGTAGAGGCGGAAGCAGCGCTGCCCACATTGATTTATGTCTATTCTGAGAGCAAGTTCCTGTTGCTGTCAGAATAAACAGGTCAGTGTTGCAGCTGAAAGCATTCCTACAAACAGAAATGATTAACAATAAAACAGTAACAATAAAACAGTAAAAGTAGAAGAATCACAAAAAATGACAACAAAAAAACTAACTATTTTTGATTTTTACATTTTTTATTTTTTGGGGGGGATTTGTATTTTTAATTTTTTTTTTTTTACTTTTTTTTTCACGTCCACGTATAAGTGGTACCTCATATGGAAAAAGGATGACACCAAGTCCCAAACTATCTTGCCACTGCTCCCCATGTAGTCTGGGCATCCGGGGGGCTCCACGTGACTATATTTTTCCTCATAAATCTGAAACTTACATGTATAGCCTGTTGCCCTCTCACAGGTCTTATACATCTTGACCCCATATCTGGCACGCTTGCTGGGGAGAAACTGTTTGATTACAAGGCAGCCAGAAAATTGAATGAGGGACTCATCAATGCAGATGTTTTTATGGGGAGTATACATATCTGCAAATTTTTGGTTAAAGTGATTTACGAGGGGCCGAATTTTGTGGAGCCGGTCAAATTCAGGGTCACCCCGAGGACGACTGAGTGTGTTGTCGTAGAAGTGCATAAAACGCATTATCGTCTCATATCTATGCCTGGCCATGGCAGTAGAGAACACGGACATATGAACAAGCGGGCCTGTGGACCAATACAACCGCAATTGATATTTTTTATTAATGCCCATGTTGCAGGCAATCTGACGCTATCTGGGAGGGGCGCTAACTGGCGCTAACACTATCGGAAGTCACCGGTGACACTAATACAGTGATCAGTAAAAATCTGTTCACTGTAATCAATGACACTGGTGACAGGGCAGTGAGGGCGTTAACTGGGGGGGGGGGGGAGGCGATCAAGGGGTTAAATGGGATTACTGGTGTACTAGCGGGAAAACTGGCGCTATCTGGGATGGGCGCTAACACTATTGGAAGTCGCCAGGGACACTGATACAGTGATCAGTAAACATGTGTTCACTGATCAATGACACAGGTGACAGGGAATTGAAGGGGTTAACTGGGGGGGGGTGAGGAGAGGGTTAAATGTGTCCTAGGTGTGTTCTATCTGTGGGTTAGTGCTGTTTTACTCACATTTCTTCTGTCTTCTTCTCTGAAAACTTAGCCACTCATGTGTGCTCCGTCCTGTAGTCCAATGCAACGTTGTGTAAGAGTGATGGTTTCAGCCTCATTGTCGAACTCTGGAATAATCCTCAGTCTTCAAAACCTCCTGGCTAACCTATGACAAAAAAAACACAACACCTATATCAATATTACTGTATTGGGAGCAAGTAGTCAATCATCTACTTAACATAAATTACACTAAAAATGGAAAAACATGTTTACACCCACAACCACACACATATTAATATATAAAGTTATACACATGTATGTTTTGAGTCTTAAAATGTGGAAAGAAAACTTAGCCATTATAGTGTGCTCCGTCCTGTAGTCCAATGCAACGTTGTGCAAGAGTGATGGTTTCAGCCTCATTGTCGAACTTTGGAATAATCCTCAGTCTTTAAAACCTCTTGGCTAACCTATGACAAAAAAGAAAACAACACATATATAAATATTTCTGCATTTGGACCAAGTAACCAATCATCTACTTAACAAAAATTACGCTAAATATGTAAAAACATGCAAAGACCCACAACCACACACATATTAATATATAAAGTTATACACATGTATGTTTTGAGTCTTAAAATGTGGAAGGAAAACTTAGCATCCACCCACTTCTAATGGTGGGCACACATGAAATGTGCCAACAGATATAAAATATGTATGCCGAAGCATAGGGTCCATCCACCGATTGGCCACCCCAGGCCCCCATGCTTTGGCATATATTCTCTTTTTTTAACTGCGGATGAAAAATCTCATCCAACAGCACTGCCCACATTGATTTATGTCTATTCTGAGAGCAAGTTCCTGTTGCTGTCAGAATAAAATGGTCAGTGTTGCAGCTGAAAACATTCCTACAAACAGAAATTATTAACAATAAAACAGTAAAAGTAGAAGAATCACAAAAAATGACAGCAACAAAAAAAACTAACTATTTTTGATTTTTAAATTTTTTTATTTTTTGGGAAGGATTTGTACTTTTAATTTTTTTTTTTTTTACTTTTTTTTTCAAACTTTAAACATTTTTAAAACAGATGGTCGGGTCTCTCCAAATGCGATAGCCAGTTTCCTGGCTACCTAACATCTTTTGAGACCCTGTGTAAATGTGCCCTGAACTGTGCCATGCTGTACCCTATATTAATAGTTCACTAGTGTATGGTAGAGGTGGAAGCAGCGCTGCCCACATTGATTTATGTCTATTCTGAGAGCAAGTTCCTGTTGCTGTCAGAATAAACAGGTCAGTGTTGCAGCTGAAAGCATTCCTACAAACAGAAATGATTAACAATAAAACAGTAACAGTAAAACAGTAAAAGTAGAAGAATCACAAAAAATGACAGCAACAAAAAAAACTAACTATTTTTGATTTTTAAATTTTTTTATTTTTTGGGGGGATTTGTATTTTTACTTTTTTTACTTTTTTTTTCAAACTTTAAACATTTTTAAAACAGATGGTCGGGTCTCTCCAAATGCGATAGCCAGTTTCCTGACTACCTAACATCTTTCGAGACCCTGTGTAAATGTGCCCTGAACTGTGCCGTGCTGTACCCTATATTAATAGTTCACTAGTGTATGGTAGAGGCGGAAGCAGCGCTGCCCACATTGATTTATGTCTATTCTGAGAGCAAGTTCCTGTTGCTGTCAGAATAAACAGGTCAGTGTTGCAGCTGAAAGCATTCCTACAAACAGAAATGATTAACAATAAAACAGTAACAATAAAACAGTAAAAGTAGAAGAATCACAAAAAATGACAGCAACAAAAAAAACTAACTATTTTTGATTTTTAAATTTTTTTATTTTTTGGGAAGGATTTGTACTTTTAATTTTTTTTTTTTTTACTTTTTTTTCAAACTTTAAACATTTTTAAAACAGATGGTCGGGTCTCTCCAAATGCGATAGCCAGTTTCCTGGCTACCTAACATCTTTTGAGACCCTGTGTAAATGTGCCCTGAACTGTGCCGTGCTGTACCCTATATTAATAGTTCACTAGTGTATGGTAGATGTGGAAGCAGCGCTGCCCACATTGATTTATGTCTATTCTGAGAGCAAGTTCCTGTTGCTGTCAGAATAAACAGGTCAGTGTTGCAGCTGAAAGCATTCCTACAAACAGAAATGATTAACAATAAAACAGTAACAATAAAACAGTAAAAGTAGAAGAATCACAAAAAATGACAGCAACAAAAAAAACAAACTATTTTTGATTTTTAAATTTTTTTATTTTTTTGGGGGGATTTGTATTTTTACTTTTTTTTTTTACTTTTTTTTTTCAAACTTTAAACATTTTTAAAACAGATGGTCGGGTCTCTCCAAATGCGATAGCCAGTTTTCTGACTACCTAACATCTTTCGAGACCCTGTGTAAATGTGCCCTGAACTGTGCCGTGCTGTACCCTATATTAATAGTTCACTAGTGTATGGTAGAGGCGGAAGCAGCGCTGCCCACATTGATTTATGTCTATTCTGAGAGCAAGTTCCTGTTGCTGTCAGAATAAACAGGTCAGTGTTGCAGCTGAAAGCATTCCTACAAACAGAAATGATTAACAATAAAACAGTAACAATAAAACAGTAAAAGTAGAAGAATCACAAAAAATGACAACAAAAAAACTAACTATTTTTGATTTTTACATTTTTTTATTTTTTGGGGGGATTTGTATTTTTAATTTTTTTTTTTTTACTTTTTTTTTCACGTCCACGTATAAGTGGTACCCCATATGGAAAAAGGATGACACCAAGTCCCAAACTATCTTGCCACTGCTCCCCATGTAGTCTGGGCATCTGGGGGGCTCCACGTGACTATCTTTTCCCTCATAAATCTGAAACTTACATGTATAGCCTGTTGCCCTCTCACAGGTCTTATACATCTTGACCCCATATCTGGCACGCTTGCTGGGGAGAAACTGTTTGATTACAAGGCAGCCAGAAAATTGAATGAGGGACTCATCGATGCAGATGTTTTTATGGGGAGTATACATATCTGCCAATTTTTGGTTAAAGTGATTTACGAGGGGTCGAATTTTGTGGAGCCGGACAAATTCAGGGTCACCCCGAGGACTACTGAGTGTGGTCGTAGAAGTGCATAAAACGCATTATCGTCTCATATCTATGCCTGGCCATGGCAGTAGAGAACACGGACATATGAACAAGCGGGCCTGTGGACCAATACAACCGCAATTGATATTTTTTATTAATGCCCATGTTGCAGGCAATCTGACGCTATCTGGGAGGGGCGCTAACTGGCGCTAACACTATCGGAAGTCACCGGTGACACTAATACAGTGATCAGTAAAAATCTGTTCACTGTAATCAATGACACTGGTGACAGGGCAGTGAGGGCGTTAACTGGGGGGGGAGGCGATCAAGGGGTTAAATGGGATTACTGGTGTACTAGCGGGAAAACTGGCGCTATCTGGGATGGGCGCTAACACTATTGGAAGTCGCCAGGGACACTGATACAGTGATCAGTAAACATGTGTTCACTGATCAATGACACAGGTGACAGGGAATTGAAGGGGTTAACTGGGGGGGGGGGGTGAAGAGAGGGTTAAATGTGTCCTAGGTGTGTTCTATCTGTGGGTTAGTGCTGTTTTACTCACATTTCTTCTGTCTTCTTCTCTGAAAACTTAGCCACTCATGTGTGCTCCGTCCTGTAGTCCAATGCAACGTTGTGTAAGAGTGATGGTTTCAGCCTCATTGTCGAACTCTGGAATAATCCTCAGTCTTCAAAACCTCCTGGCTAACCTATGACAAAAAAAACACAACACCTATATCAATATTACTGTATTGGGAGCAAGTAGTCAATCATCTACTTAACATAAATTACACTAAAAATGGAAAAACATGTTTACACCCACAACCACACACATATTAATATATAAAGTTATACACATGTATGTTTTGAGTCTTAAAATGTGGAAAGAAAACTTAGCCATTATAGTGTGCTCCGTCCTGTAGTCCAATGCAACGTTGTGCAAGAGTGATGGTTTCAGCCTCATTGTCGAACTTTGGAATAATCCTCAGTCTTTAAAACCTCTTGGCTAACCTATGACAAAAAAGAAAACAACACATATATAAATATTTCTGCATTTGGACCAAGTAACCAATCATCTACTTAACAAAAATTACGCTAAATATGTAAAAACATGCAAAGACCCACAACCACACACATATTAATATATAAAGTTATACACATGTATGATTTGAGTCTTAAAATGTGGAAGGAAAACTTAGCATCCACCCACTTCTAATGGTGGGCACACATGAAATGTGCCAACAGATATAAAATATGTATGCCGAAGCATAGGGTCCATCCACCGATTGGCCACCCCAGGCCCCCATGCTTTGGCATATATTCTCTTTTTTTAACTGCGGATGAAAAATCTCATCCAACAGCACTGCCCACATTGATTTATGTCTATTCTGAGAGCAAGTTCCTGTTGCTGTCAGAATAAAACGGTCAGTGTTGCAGCTGAAAACATTCCTACAAACAGAAATGATTAACAATAAAACAGTAACAATAAAACAGTAAAAGTAGAAGAATCACAAAAAATGACAGCAACAAAAAAAACTATTTTTGATTTTTAAATTTTTTTATTTTTTGGGAAGGATTTGTACTTTTAATTTTTTTTTTTTTTACTTTTTTTTTCAAACTTTAAACATTTTTAAAACAGATGGTCGGGTCTCTCCAAATGCGATAGCCAGTTTCCTGGCTACCTAACATCTTTTGAGACCCTGTGTAAATGTGCCCTGAACTGTGCCGTGCTGTACCCTATATTAATAGTTCACTAGTGTATGGTAGAGGCGGAAGCAGCGCTGCCCACATTGATTTATGTCTATTCTGAGAGCAAGTTCCTGTTGCTGTCAGAATAAACAGGTCAGTGTTGCAGCTGAAAGCATTCCTACAAACAGAAATGATTAACAATAAAACAGTAACAATAAAACAGTAAAAGTAGAAGAATCACAAAAAATGACAACAAAAAAACTAACTATTTTTGATTTTTACATTTTTTATTTTTTGGGGGGGATTTGTATTTTTAATTTTTTTTTTTTTACTTTTTTTTTCACGTCCACGTATAAGTGGTACCTCATATGGAAAAAGGATGACACCAAGTCCCAAACTATCTTGCCACTGCTCCCCATGTAGTCTGGGCATCCGGGGGGCTCCACGTGACTATATTTTTCCTCATAAATCTGAAACTTACATGTATAGCCTGTTGCCCTCTCACAGGTCTTATACATCTTGACCCCATATCTGGCACGCTTGCTGGGGAGAAACTGTTTGATTACAAGGCAGCCAGAAAATTGAATGAGGGACTCATCAATGCAGATGTTTTTATGGGGAGTATACATATCTGCAAATTTTTGGTTAAAGTGATTTACGAGGGGCCGAATTTTGTGGAGCCGGTCAAATTCAGGGTCACCCCGAGGACGACTGAGTGTGTTGTCGTAGAAGTGCATAAAACGCATTATCGTCTCATATCTATGCCTGGCCATGGCAGTAGAGAACACGGACATATGAACAAGCGGGCCTGTGGACCAATACAACCGCAATTGATATTTTTTATTAATGCCCATGTTGCAGGCAATCTGACGCTATCTGGGAGGGGCGCTAACTGGCGCTAACACTATCGGAAGTCACCGGTGACACTAATACAGTGATCAGTAAAAATCTGTTCACTGTAATCAATGACACTGGTGACAGGGCAGTGAGGGCGTTAACTGGGGGGGGGGGAGGCGATCAAGGGGTTAAATGGGATTACTGGTGTACTAGCGGGAAAACTGGCGCTATCTGGGATGGGCGCTAACACTATTGGAAGTCGCCAGGGACACTGATACAGTGATCAGTAAACATGTGTTCACTGATCAATGACACAGGTGACAGGGAATTGAAGGGGTTAACTGGGGGGGGGTGAGGAGAGGGTTAAATGTGTCCTAGGTGTGTTCTATCTGTGGGTTAGTGCTGTTTTACTCACATTTCTTCTGTCTTCTTCTCTGAAAACTTAGCCACTCATGTGTGCTCCGTCCTGTAGTCCAATGCAACGTTGTGTAAGAGTGATGGTTTCAGCCTCATTGTCGAACTCTGGAATAATCCTCAGTCTTCAAAACCTCCTGGCTAACCTATGACAAAAAAAACACAACACCTATATCAATATTACTGTATTGGGAGCAAGTAGTCAATCATCTACTTAACATAAATTACACTAAAAATGGAAAAACATGTTTACACCCACAACCACACACATATTAATATATAAAGTTATACACATGTATGTTTTGAGTCTTAAAATGTGGAAAGAAAACTTAGCCATTTTAGTGTGCTCCGTCCTGTAGTCCAATGCAACGTTGTGCAAGAGTGATGGTTTCAGCCTCATTGTCGAACTTTGGAATAATCCTCAGTCTTTAAAACCTCTTGGCTAACCTATGACAAAAAAGAAAACAACACATATATAAATATTTCTGCATTTGGACCAAGTAACCAATCATCTACTTAACAAAAATTACGCTAAATATGTAAAAACATGCAAAGACCCACAACCACACACATATTAATATATAAAGTTATACACATGTATGTTTTGAGTCTTAAAATGTGGAAGGAAAACTTAGCATCCACCCACTTCTAATGGTGGGCACACATGAAATGTGCCAACAGATATAAAATATGTATGCCGAAGCATAGGGTCCATCCACCGATTGGCCACCCCAGGCCCCCATGCTTTGGCATATATTCTCTTTTTTTAACTGCGGATGAAAAATCTCATCCAACAGCACTGCCCACATTGATTTATGTCTATTCTGAGAGCAAGTTCCTGTTGCTGTCAGAATAAAACGGTCAGTGTTGCAGCTGAAAACATTCCTACAAACAGAAATGATTAACAATAAAACAGTAACAATAAAACAGTAAAAGTAGAAGAATCACAAAAAATGACAGCAACAAAAAAAACTAACTATTTTTGATTTTTAAATTTTTTTATTTTTTGGGAAGGGTTTGTACTTTTAATTTTTTTTTTTTTTACTTTTTTTTTCAAACTTTAAACATTTTTAAAACAGATGGTCGGGTCTCTCCAAATGCGATAGCCAGTTTCCTGGCTACCTAACATCTTTTGAGACCCTGTGTAAATGTGCCCTGAACTGTGCCATGCTGTACCCTATATTAATAGTTCACTAGTGTATGGTAGAGGTGGAAGCAGTGCTGCCCACATTGATTTATGTCTATTCTGAGAGCAAGTTCCTGTTGCTGTCAGAATAAACAGGTCAGTGTTGCAGCTGAAAGCATTCCTACAAACAGAAATGATTAACAATAAAACAGTAACAGTAAAACAGTAAAAGTAGAAGAATCACAAAAAATGAAAGCAACAAAAAAAACTAACTATTTTTGATTTTTAAATTTTTTTATTTTTTGGGGGGATTTGTATTTTTACTTTTTTTTTTTTTACTTTTTTTTCAAACTTTAAACATTTTTAAAACAGATGGTCGGGTCTCTCCAAATGCGATAGCCAGTTTCCTGACTACCTAACATCTTTCGAGACCCTGTGTAAATGTGCCCTGAACTGTGCCGTGCTGTACCCTATATTAATAGATCACTAGTGTATGGTAGAGGCGGAAGCAGCGCTGCCCACATTGATTTATGTCTATTCTGAGAGCAAGTTCCTGTTGCTGTCAGAATAAACAGGTCAGTGTTGCAGCTGAAAGCATTCCTACAAACAGAAATGATTAACAATAAAACAGTAACAATAAAACAGTAAAAGTAGAAGAATCACAAAAAATGACAGCAACAAAAAAAACTAACTATTTTTGATTTTTAAATTTTTTTATTTTTTGGGAAGGATTTGTACTTTTAATTTTTTTTTTTTTTACTTTTTTTTCAAACTTTAAACATTTTTAAAACAGATGGTCGGGTCTCTCCAAATGCGATAGCCAGTTTCCTGGCAACCTAACATCTTTTGAGACCTTGTGTAAATGTGCCCTGAACTGTGCCGTGCTGTACCCTATATTAATAGTTCACTAGTGTATGGTAGAGGTGGAAGCAGTGCTGCCCACATTGATTTATGTCTATTCTGAGAGCAAGTTCCTGTTGCTGTCAGAATAAACAGGTCAGTGTTGCAGCTGAAAGCATTCCTACAAACAGAAATGATTAACAATAAAACAGTAACAGTAAAACAGTAAAAGTAGAAGAATCACAAAAAATGAAAGCAACAAAAAAAACTAACTATTTTTGATTTTTAAATTTTTTTATTTTTTGGGGGGATTTGTATTTTTACTTTTTTTTTTTTTACTTTTTTTTCAAACTTTAAACATTTTTAAAACAGATGGTCGGGTCTCTCCAAATGCGATAGCCAGTTTCCTGACTACCTAACATCTTTCGAGACCCTGTGTAAATGTGCCCTGAACTGTGCCGTGCTGTACCCTATATTAATAGATCACTAGTGTATGGTAGAGGCGGAAGCAGCGCTGCCCACATTGATTTATGTCTATTCTGAGAGCAAGTTCCTGTTGCTGTCAGAATAAACAGGTCAGTGTTGCAGCTGAAAGCATTCCTACAAACAGAAATGATTAACAATAAAACAGTAACAATAAAACAGTAAAAGTAGAAGAATCACAAAAAATGACAGCAACAAAAAAAACTAACTATTTTTGATTTTTAAATTTTTTTATTTTTTGGGAAGGATTTGTACTTTTAATTTTTTTTTTTTTTACTTTTTTTTCAAACTTTAAACATTTTTAAAACAGATGGTCGGGTCTCTCCAAATGCGATAGCCAGTTTCCTGGCAACCTAACATCTTTTGAGACCTTGTGTAAATGTGCCCTGAACTGTGCCGTGCTGTACCCTATATTAATAGTTCACTAGTGTATGGTAGAGGTGGAAGCAGCGCTGCCCACATTGATTTATGTCTATTCTGAGAGCAAGTTCCTGTTGCTGTCAGAATAAACAGGTCAGTGTTGCAGCTGAAAGCATTCCTACAAACAGAAATGATTAACAATAAAACAGTAACAATAAAACAGTAAAAGTAGAAGAATCACAAAAAATGACAGCAACAAAAAAAACAAACTATTTTTGATTTTTAAATTTTTTTATTTTTTT
The DNA here is from genome assembly GCF_062004578.1 of Staurois parvus. Lineage (NCBI taxonomy): Eukaryota > Metazoa > Chordata > Amphibia > Anura > Ranidae > Staurois > Staurois parvus. Next base: position 4,828,201 of record NW_028319601.1, on the reverse strand, counting down.
GGGGGGGATTTGTATTTTTACTTTTTTTTTTTACTTTTTTTTTCAAACTTTAAACATTTTTAAAACAGATGGTCGGGTCTCTCCAAATGCGATAGCCAGTTTTCTGACTACCTAACATCTTTCGAGACCCTGTGTAAATGTGCCCTGAACTGTGCCGTGCTGTACCCTATATTAATAGTTCACTAGTGTATGGTAGAGGCGGAAGCAGCGCTGCCCACATTGATTTATGTCTATTCTGAGAGCAAGTTCCTGTTGCTGTCAGAATAAACAGGTCAGTGTTGCAGCTGAAAGCATTCCTACAAACAGAAATGATTAACAATAAAACAGTAACAATAAAACAGTAAAAGTAGAAGAATCACAAAAAATGACAACAAAAAAACTAACTATTTTTGATTTTTACATTTTTTATTTTTTGGGGGGATTTGTATTTTTAATTTTTTTTTTTTTACTTTTTTTTTCACGTCCACGTATAAGTGGTACCCCATATGGAAAAAGGATGACACCAAGTCCCAAACTATCTTGCCACTGCTCCCCATGTAGTCTGGGCATCCGGGGGGCTCCACGTGACTATCTTTTCCCTCATAAATCTGAAACTTACATGTATAGCCTGTTGCCCTCTCACAGGTCTTATACATCTTGACCCCATATCTGGCACGCTTGCTGGGGAGAAACTGTTTGATTACAAGGCAGCCAGAAAATTGAATGAGGGACTCATCGATGCAGATGTTTTTATGGGGAGTATACATATCTGCCAATTTTTGGTTAAAGTGATTTACGAGGGGTCAAATTTTGTGGAGCCGGACAAATTCAGGGTCACCCCGAGGACTACTGAGTGTGGTCGTAGAAGTGCATAAAACGCATTATCGTCTCATATCTATGCCTGGCCATGGCAGTAGTGAACACGGACATATGAACAAGCGGGTCTGTGGACCAATACAACCGCAATTGATATTTTTTATTAATGCCCATGTTGCAGGCAATCTGACGCTATCTGGGAGGGGCGCTAACTGGCGCTAACACTATCGGAAGTCACCGGTGACACTAATACAGTGATCAGTAAAAATCTGTTCACTGTAATCAATGACACTGGTGACAGGGCAGTGAGGGCGTTAACTGGGGGGGGGGGGAGGCGATCAAGGGGTTAAATGGGATTACTGGTGTACTAGCGGGAAAACTGGCGCTATCTGGGATGGGCGCTAACACTATTGGAAGTCGCCAGGGACACTGATACAGTGATCAGTAAACATGTGTTCACTGATCAATGACACAGGTGACAGGGAATTGAAGGGGTTAACTGGGGGGGGGTGAGGAGAGGGTTAAATGTGTCCTAGGTGTGTTCTATCTGTGGGTTAGTGCTGTTTTACTCACATTTCTTCTGTCTTCTTCTCTGAAAACTTAGCCACTCATGTGTGCTCCGTCCTGTAGTCCAATGCAACGTTGTGTAAGAGTGATGGTTTCAGCCTCATTGTCGAACTCTGGAATAATCCTCAGTCTTCAAAACCTCCTGGCTAACCTATGACAAAAAAAACACAACACCTATATCAATATTACTGTATTGGGAGCAAGTAGTCAATCATCTACTTAACATAAATTACACTAAAAATGGAAAAACATGTTTACACCCACAACCACACACATATTAATATATAAAGTTATACACATGTATGTTTTGAGTCTTAAAATGTGGAAAGAAAACTTAGCCATTTTAGTGTGCTCCGTCCTGTAGTCCAATGCAACGTTGTGCAAGAGTGATGGTTTCAGCCTCATTGTCGAACTTTGGAATAATCCTCAGTCTTTAAAACCTCTTGGCTAACCTATGACAAAAAAGAAAACAACACATATATAAATATTTCTGCATTTGGACCAAGTAACCAATCATCTACTTAACAAAAATTACGCTAAATATGTAAAAACATGCAAAGACCCACAACCACACACATATTAATATATAAAGTTATACACATGTATGTTTTGAGTCTTAAAATGTGGAAGGAAAACTTAGCATCCACCCACTTCTAATGGTGGGCACACATGAAATGTGCCAACAGATATAAAATATGTATGCCGAAGCATAGGGTCCATCCACCGATTGGCCACCCCAGGCCCCCATGCTTTGGCATATATTCTCTTTTTTTAACTGCGGATGAAAAATCTCATCCAACAGCACTGCCCACATTGATTTATGTCTATTCTGAGAGCAAGTTCCTGTTGCTGTCAGAATAAAACGGTCAGTGTTGCAGCTGAAAACATTCCTACAAACAGAAATGATTAACAATAAAACAGTAACAATAAAACAGTAAAAGTAGAAGAATCACAAAAAATGACAGCAACAAAAAAAACTATTTTTGATTTTTAAATTTTTTTATTTTTTGGGAAGGATTTGTACTTTTAATTTTTTTTTTTTTTACTTTTTTTTTCAAACTTTAAACATTTTTAAAACAGATGGTCGGGTCTCTCCAAATGCGATAGCCAGTTTCCTGGCTACCTAACATCTTTTGAGACCCTGTGTAAATGTGCCCTGAACTGTGCCGTGCTGTACCCTATATTAATAGTTCACTAGTGTATGGTAGAGGCGGAAGCAGCGCTGCCCACATTGATTTATGTCTATTCTGAGAGCAAGTTCCTGTTGCTGTCAGAATAAACAGGTCAGTGTTGCAGCTGAAAGCATTCCTACAAACAGAAATGATTAACAATAAAACAGTAACAATAAAACAGTAAAAGTAGAAGAATCACAAAAAATGACAACAAAAAAACTAACTATTTTTGATTTTTACATTTTTTATTTTTTGGGGGGGATTTGTATTTTTAATTTTTTTTTTTTTACTTTTTTTTTCACGTCCACGTATAAGTGGTACCTCATATGGAAAAAGGATGACACCAAGTCCCAAACTATCTTGCCACTGCTCCCCATGTAGTCTGGGCATCCGGGGGGCTCCACGTGACTATATTTTTCCTCATAAATCTGAAACTTACATGTATAGCCTGTTGCCCTCTCACAGGTCTTATACATCTTGACCCCATATCTGGCACGCTTGCTGGGGAGAAACTGTTTGATTACAAGGCAGCCAGAAAATTGAATGAGGGACTCATCAATGCAGATGTTTTTATGGGGAGTATACATATCTGCAAATTTTTGGTTAAAGTGATTTACGAGGGGCCGAATTTTGTGGAGCCGGTCAAATTCAGGGTCACCCCGAGGACGACTGAGTGTGTTGTCGTAGAAGTGCATAAAACGCATTATCGTCTCATATCTATGCCTGGCCATGGCAGTAGAGAACACGGACATATGAACAAGCGGGCCTGTGGACCAATACAACCGCAATTGATATTTTTTATTAATGCCCATGTTGCAGGCAATCTGACGCTATCTGGGAGGGGCGCTAACTGGCGCTAACACTATCGGAAGTCACCGGTGACACTAATACAGTGATCAGTAAAAATCTGTTCACTGTAATCAATGACACTGGTGACAGGGCAGTGAGGGCGTTAACTGGGGGGGGGGGAGGCGATCAAGGGGTTAAATGGGATTACTGGTGTACTAGCGGGAAAACTGGCGCTATCTGGGATGGGCGCTAACACTATTGGAAGTCGCCAGGGACACTGATACAGTGATCAGTAAACATGTGTTCACTGATCAATGACACAGGTGACAGGGAATTGAAGGGGTTAACTGGGGGGGGGTGAGGAGAGGGTTAAATGTGTCCTAGGTGTGTTCTATCTGTGGGTTAGTGCTGTTTTACTCACATTTCTTCTGTCTTCTTCTCTGAAAACTTAGCCACTCATGTGTGCTCCGTCCTGTAGTCCAATGCAACGTTGTGTAAGAGTGATGGTTTCAGCCTCATTGTCGAACTCTGGAATAATCCTCAGTCTTCAAAACCTCCTGGCTAACCTATGACAAAAAAAACACAACACCTATATCAATATTACTGTATTGGGAGCAAGTAGTCAATCATCTACTTAACATAAATTACACTAAAAATGGAAAAACATGTTTACACCCACAACCACACACATATTAATATATAAAGTTATACACATGTATGTTTTGAGTCTTAAAATGTGGAAAGAAAACTTAGCCATTTTAGTGTGCTCCGTCCTGTAGTCCAATGCAACGTTGTGCAAGAGTGATGGTTTCAGCCTCATTGTCGAACTTTGGAATAATCCTCAGTCTTTAAAACCTCTTGGCTAACCTATGACAAAAAAGAAAACAACACATATATAAATATTTCTGCATTTGGACCAAGTAACCAATCATCTACTTAACAAAAATTACGCTAAATATGTAAAAACATGCAAAGACCCACAACCACACACATATTAATATATAAAGTTATACACATGTATGTTTTGAGTCTTAAAATGTGGAAGGAAAACTTAGCATCCACCCACTTCTAATGGTGGGCACACATGAAATGTGCCAACAGATATAAAATATGTATGCCGAAGCATAGGGTCCATCCACCGATTGGCCACCCCAGGCCCCCATGCTTTGGCATATATTCTCTTTTTTTAACTGCGGATGAAAAATCTCATCCAACAGCACTGCCCACATTGATTTATGTCTATTCTGAGAGCAAGTTCCTGTTGCTGTCAGAATAAAACGGTCAGTGTTGCAGCTGAAAACATTCCTACAAACAGAAATGATTAACAATAAAACAGTAACAATAAAACAGTAAAAGTAGAAGAATCACAAAAAATGACAGCAACAAAAAAAACTAACTATTTTTGATTTTTAAATTTTTTTATTTTTTGGGAAGGGTTTGTACTTTTAATTTTTTTTTTTTTTACTTTTTTTTTCAAACTTTAAACATTTTTAAAACAGATGGTCGGGTCTCTCCAAATGCGATAGCCAGTTTCCTGGCTACCTAACATCTTTTGAGACCCTGTGTAAATGTGCCCTGAACTGTGCCATGCTGTACCCTATATTAATAGTTCACTAGTGTATGGTAGAGGTGGAAGCAGTGCTGCCCACATTGATTTATGTCTATTCTGAGAGCAAGTTCCTGTTGCTGTCAGAATAAACAGGTCAGTGTTGCAGCTGAAAGCATTCCTACAAACAGAAATGATTAACAATAAAACAGTAACAGTAAAACAGTAAAAGTAGAAGAATCACAAAAAATGAAAGCAACAAAAAAAACTAACTATTTTTGATTTTTAAATTTTTTTATTTTTTGGGGGGATTTGTATTTTTACTTTTTTTTTTTTTACTTTTTTTTCAAACTTTAAACATTTTTAAAACAGATGGTCGGGTCTCTCCAAATGCGATAGCCAGTTTCCTGACTACCTAACATCTTTCGAGACCCTGTGTAAATGTGCCCTGAACTGTGCCGTGCTGTACCCTATATTAATAGATCACTAGTGTATGGTAGAGGCGGAAGCAGCGCTGCCCACATTGATTTATGTCTATTCTGAGAGCAAGTTCCTGTTGCTGTCAGAATAAACAGGTCAGTGTTGCAGCTGAAAGCATTCCTACAAACAGAAATGATTAACAATAAAACAGTAACAATAAAACAGTAAAAGTAGAAGAATCACAAAAAATGACAGCAACAAAAAAAACTAACTATTTTTGATTTTTAAATTTTTTTATTTTTTGGGAAGGATTTGTACTTTTAATTTTTTTTTTTTTTACTTTTTTTTCAAACTTTAAACATTTTTAAAACAGATGGTCGGGTCTCTCCAAATGCGATAGCCAGTTTCCTGGCAACCTAACATCTTTTGAGACCTTGTGTAAATGTGCCCTGAACTGTGCCGTGCTGTACCCTATATTAATAGTTCACTAGTGTATGGTAGAGGTGGAAGCAGTGCTGCCCACATTGATTTATGTCTATTCTGAGAGCAAGTTCCTGTTGCTGTCAGAATAAACAGGTCAGTGTTGCAGCTGAAAGCATTCCTACAAACAGAAATGATTAACAATAAAACAGTAACAGTAAAACAGTAAAAGTAGAAGAATCACAAAAAATGAAAGCAACAAAAAAAACTAACTATTTTTGATTTTTAAATTTTTTTATTTTTTGGGGGGATTTGTATTTTTACTTTTTTTTTTTTTTACTTTTTTTTCAAACTTTAAACATTTTTAAAACAGATGGTCGGGTCTCTCCAAATGCGATAGCCAGTTTCCTGACTACCTAACATCTTTCGAGACCCTGTGTAAATGTGCCCTGAACTGTGCCGTGCTGTACCCTATATTAATAGATCACTAGTGTATGGTAGAGGCGGAAGCAGCGCTGCCCACATTGATTTATGTCTATTCTGAGAGCAAGTTCCTGTTGCTGTCAGAATAAACAGGTCAGTGTTGCAGCTGAAAGCATTCCTACAAACAGAAATGATTAACAATAAAACAGTAACAATAAAACAGTAAAAGTAGAAGAATCACAAAAAATGACAGCAACAAAAAAAACTAACTATTTTTGATTTTTAAATTTTTTTATTTTTTGGGAAGGATTTGTACTTTTAATTTTTTTTTTTTTTACTTTTTTTTCAAACTTTAAACATTTTTAAAACAGATGGTCGGGTCTCTCCAAATGCGATAGCCAGTTTCCTGGCAACCTAACATCTTTTGAGACCTTGTGTAAATGTGCCCTGAACTGTGCCGTGCTGTACCCTATATTAATAGTTCACTAGTGTATGGTAGAGGTGGAAGCAGCGCTGCCCACATTGATTTATGTCTATTCTGAGAGCAAGTTCCTGTTGCTGTCAGAATAAACAGGTCAGTGTTGCAGCTGAAAGCATTCCTACAAACAGAAATGATTAACAATAAAACAGTAACAATAAAACAGTAAAAGTAGAAGAATCACAAAAAATGACAGCAACAAAAAAAACAAACTATTTTTGATTTTTAAATTTTTTTATTTTTTTGGGGGGGATTTGTATTTTTACTTTTTTTTTTTACTTTTTTTTTCAAACTTTAAACATTTTTAAAACAGATGGTCGGGTCTCTCCAAATGCGATAGCCAGTTTTCTGACTACCTAACATCTTTCGAGACCCTGTGTAAATGTGCCCTGAACTGTGCCGTGCTGTACCCTATATTAATAGTTCACTAGTGTATGGTAGAGGCGGAAGCAGCGCTGCCCACATTGATTTATGTCTATTCTGAGAGCAAGTTCCTGTTGCTGTCAGAATAAACAGGTCAGTGTTGCAGCTGAAAGCATTCCTACAAACAGAAATGATTAACAATAAAACAGTAACAATAAAACAGTAAAAGTAGAAGAATCACAAAAAATGACAACAAAAAAACTAACTATTTTTGATTTTTACATTTTTTATTTTTTGGGGGGATTTGTATTTTTAATTTTTTTTTTTTTACTTTTTTTTTCACGTCCACGTATAAGTGGTACCCCATATGGAAAAAGGATGACACCAAGTCCCAAACTATCTTGCCACTGCTCCCCATGTAGTCTGGGCATCCGGGGGGCTCCACGTGACTATCTTTTCCCTCATAAATCTGAAACTTACATGTATAGCCTGTTGCCCTCTCACAGGTCTTATACATCTTGACCCCATATCTGGCACGCTTGCTGGGGAGAAACTGTTTGATTACAAGGCAGCCAGAAAATTGAATGAGGGACTCATCGATGCAGATGTTTTTATGGGGAGTATACATATCTGCCAATTTTTGGTTAAAGTGATTTACGAGGGGTCAAATTTTGTGGAGCCGGACAAATTCAGGGTCACCCCGAGGACTACTGAGTGTGGTCGTAGAAGTGCATAAAACGCATTATCGTCTCATATCTATGCCTGGCCATGGCAGTAGTGAACACGGACATATGAACAAGCGGGTCTGTGGACCAATACAACCGCAATTGATATTTTTTATTAATGCCCATGTTGCAGGCAATCTGACGCTATCTGGGAGGGGCGCTAACTGGCGCTAACACTATCGGAAGTCACCGGTGACACTAATACAGTGATCAGTAAAAATCTGTTCACTGTAATCAATGACACTGGTGACAGGGCAGTGAGGGCGTTAACTGGGGGGGGGGGGAGGCGATCAAGGGGTTAAATGGGATTACTGGTGTACTAGCGGGAAAACTGGCGCTATCTGGGATGGGCGCTAACACTATTGGAAGTCGCCAGGGACACTGATACAGTGATCAGTAAACATGTGTTCACTGATCAATGACACAGGTGACAGGGAATTGAAGGGGTTAACTGGGGGGGGGTGAGGAGAGGGTTAAATGTGTCCTAGGTGTGTTCTATCTGTGGGTTAGTGCTGTTTTACTCACATTTCTTCTGTCTTCTTCTCTGAAAACTTAGCCACTCATGTGTGCTCCGTCCTGTAGTCCAATGCAACGTTGTGTAAGAGTGATGGTTTCAGCCTCATTGTCGAACTCTGGAATAATCCTCAGTCTTCAAAACCTCCTGGCTAACCTATGACAAAAAAAACACAACACCTATATCAATATTACTGTATTGGGAGCAAGTAGTCAATCATCTACTTAACATAAATTACACTAAAAATGGAAAAACATGTTTACACCCACAACCACACACATATTAATATATAAAGTTATACACATGTATGTTTTGAGTCTTAAAATGTGGAAAGAAAACTTAGCCATTTTAGTGTGCTCCGTCCTGTAGTCCAATGCAACGTTGTGCAAGAGTGATGGTTTCAGCCTCATTGTCGAACTTTGGAATAATCCTCAGTCTTTAAAACCTCTTGGCTAACCTATGACAAAAAAGAAAACAACACATATATAAATATTTCTGCATTTGGACCAAGTAACCAATCATCTACTTAACAAAAATTACGCTAAATATGTAAAAACATGCAAAGACCCACAACCACACACATATTAATATATAAAGTTATACACATGTATGTTTTGAGTCTTAAAATGTGGAAGGAAAACTTAGCATCCACCCACTTCTAATGGTGGGCACACATGAAATGTGCCAACAGATATAAAATATGTATGCCGAAGCATAGGGTCCATCCACCGATTGGCCACCCCAGGCCCCCATGCTTTGGCATATATTCTCTTTTTTTAACTGCGGATGAAAAATCTCATCCAACAGCACTGCCCACATTGATTTATGTCTATTCTGAGAGCAAGTTCCTGTTGCTGTCAGAATAAAACGGTCAGTGTTGCAGCTGAAAACATTCCTACAAACAGAAATGATTAACAATAAAACAGTAACAATAAAACAGTAAAAGTAGAAGAATCACAAAAAATGACAGCAACAAAAAAAACTAACTATTTTTGATTTTTAAATTTTTTTATTTTTTGGGAAGGGTTTGTACTTTTAATTTTTTTTTTTTTTACTTTTTTTTTCAAACTTTAAACATTTTTAAAACAGATGGTCGGGTCTCTCCAAATGCGATAGCCAGTTTCCTGGCTACCTAACATCTTTTGAGACCCTGTGTAAATGTGCCCTGAACTGTGCCATGCTGTACCCTATATTAATAGTTCACTAGTGTATGGTAGAGGTGGAAGCAGTGCTGCCCACATTGATTTATGTCTATTCTGAGAGCAAGTTCCTGTTGCTGTCAGAATAAACAGGTCAGTGTTGCAGCTGAAAGCATTCCTACAAACAGAAATGATTAACAATAAAACAGTAACAGTAAAACAGTAAAAGTAGAAGAATCACAAAAAATTAAAGCAACAAAAAAAACTAACTATTTTTGATTTTTAAATTTTTTTATTTTTTGGGGGGATTTGTATTTTTACTTTTTTTTTTTTTACTTTTTTTTCAAACTTTAAACATTTTTAAAACAGATGGTCGGGTCTCTCCAAATGCGATAGCCAGTTTCCTGACTACCTAACATCTTTCGAGACCCTGTGTAAATGTGCCCTGAACTGTGCCGTGCTGTACCCTATATTAATAGATCACTAGTGTATGGTAGAGGCGGAAGCAGCGCTGCCCACATTGATTTATGTCTATTCTGAGAGCAAGTTCCTGTTGCTGTCAGAATAAACAGGTCAGTGTTGCAGCTGAAAGCATTCCTACAAACAGAAATGATTAACAATAAAACAGTAACAATAAAACAGTAAAAGTAGAAGAATCACAAAAAATGACAGCAACAAAAAAAACTAACTATTTTTGATTTTTAAATTTTTTTATTTTTTGGGAAGGATTTGTACTTTTAATTTTTTTTTTTTTTACTTTTTTTTCAAACTTTAAACATTTTTAAAACAGATGGTCGGGTCTCTCCAAATGCGATAGCCAGTTTCCTGGCAACCTAACATCTTTTGAGACCTTGTGTAAATGTGCCCTGAACTGTGCCGTGCTGTACCCTATATTAATAGTTCACTAGTGTATGGTAGAGGTGGAAGCAGTGCTGCCCACATTGATTTATGTCTATTCTGAGAGCAAGTTCCTGTTGCTGTCAGAATAAACAGGTCAGTGTTGCAGCTGAAAGCATTCCTACAAACAGAAATGATTAACAATAAAACAGTAACAGTAAAACAGTAAAAGTAGAAGAATCACAAAAAATGAAAGCAACAAAAAAAACTAACTATTTTTGATTTTTAAATTTTTTTATTTTTTGGGGGGATTTGTATTTTTACTTTTTTTTTTTTTACTTTTTTTTCAAACTTTAAACATTTTTAAAACAGATGGTCGGGTCTCTCCAAATGCGATAGCCAGTTTCCTGACTACCTAACATCTTTCGAGACCCTGTGTAAATGTGCCCTGAACTGTGCCGTGCTGTACCCTATATTAATAGATCACTAGTGTATGGTAGAGGCGGAAGCAGCGCTGCCCACATTGATTTATGTCTATTCTGAGAGCAAGTTCCTGTTGCTGTCAGAATAAACAGGTCAGTGTTGCAGCTGAAAGCATTCCTACAAACAGAAATGATTAACAATAAAACAGTAACAATAAAACAGTAAAAGTAGAAGAATCACAAAAAATGACAGCAACAAAAAAAACTAACTATTTTTGATTTTTAAATTTTTTTATTTTTTGGGAAGGATTTGTACTTTTAATTTTTTTTTTTTTTACTTTTTTTTCAAACTTTAAACATTTTTAAAACAGATGGTCGGGTCTCTCCAAATGCGATAGCCAGTTTCCTGGCAACCTAACATCTTTTGAGACCTTGTGTAAATGTGCCCTGAACTGTGCCGTGCTGTACCCTATATTAATAGTTCACTAGTGTATGGTAGAGGTGGAAGCAGCGCTGCCCACATTGATTTATGTCTATTCTGAGAGCAAGTTCCTGTTGCTGTCAGAATAAACAGGTCAGTGTTGCAGCTGAAAGCATTCCTACAAACAGAAATGATTAACAATAAAACAGTAACAATAAAACAGTAAAAGTAGAAGAATCACAAAAAATGACAGCAACAAAAAAAACAAACTATTTTTGATTTTTAAATTTTTTTATTTTTTTGGGGGGGATTTGTATTTTTACTTTTTTTTTTTACTTTTTTTTTCAAACTTTAAACATTTTTAAAACAGATGGTCGGGTCTCTCCAAATGCGATAGCCAGTTTTCTGACTACCTAACATCTTTCGAGACCCTGTGTAAATGTGCCCTGAACTGTGCCGTGCTGTACCCTATATTAATAGTTCACTAGTGTATGGTAGAGGCGGAAGCAGCGCTGCCCACATTGATTTATGTCTATTCTGAGAGCAAGTTCCTGTTGCTGTCAGAATAAACAGGTCAGTGTTGCAGCTGAAAGCATTCCTACAAACAGAAATGATTAACAATAAAACAGTAACAATAAAACAGTAAAAGTAGAAGAATCACAAAAAATGACAACAAAAAAACTAACTATTTTTGATTTTTACATTTTTTATTTTTTGGGGGGATTTGTATTTTTAATTTTTTTTTTTTTACTTTTTTTTTCACGTCCACGTATAAGTGGTACCCCATATGGAAAAAGGATGACACCAAGTCCCAAACTATCTTGCCACTGCTCCCCATGTAGTCTGGGCATCCGGGGGGCTCCACGTGACTATCTTTTCCCTCATAAATCTGAAACTTACATGTATAGCCTGTTGCCCTCTCACAGGTCTTATACATCTTGACCCCATATCTGGCACGCTTGCTGGGGAGAAACTGTTTGATTACAAGGCAGCCAGAAAATTGAATGAGGGACTCATCGATGCAGATGTTTTTATGGGGAGTATACATATCTGCCAATTTTTGGTTAAAGTGATTTACGAGGGGTCGAATTTTGTGGAGCCGGACAAATTCAGGGTCACCCCGAGGACTACTGAGTGTGGTCGTAGAAGTGCATAAAACGCATTATCGTCTCATATCTATGCCTGGCCATGGCAGTAGTGAACACGGACATATGAACAAGCGGGTCTGTGGACCAATACAACCGCAATTGATATTTTTTATTAATGCCCATGTTGCAGGCAATCTGACGCTATCTGGGAGGGGCGCTAACTGGCGCTAACACTATCGGAAGTCACCGGTGACACTAATACAGTGATCAGTAAAAATCTGTTCACTGTAATCAATGACACTGGTGACAGGGCAGTGAGGGCGTTAACTGGGGGGGGGGGGAGGCGATCAAGGGGTTAAATGGGATTACTGGTGTACTAGCGGGAAAACTGGCGCTATCTGGGATGGGCGCTAACACTATTGGAAGTCGCCAGGGACACTGATACAGTGATCAGTAAACATGTGTTCACTGATCAATGACACAGGTGACAGGGAATTGAAGGGGTTAACTGGGGGGGGGTGAGGAGAGGGTTAAATGTGTCCTAGGTGTGTTCTATCTGTGGGTTAGTGCTGTTTTACTCACATTTCTTCTGTCTTCTTCTCTGAAAACTTAGCCACTCATGTGTGCTCCGTCCTGTAGTCCAATGCAACGTTGTGTAAGAGTGATGGTTTCAGCCTCATTGTCGAACTCTGGAATAATCCTCAGTCTTCAAAACCTCCTGGCTAACCTATGACAAAAAAAACACAACACCTATATCAATATTACTGTATTGGGAGCAAGTAGTCAATCATCTACTTAACATAAATTACACTAAAAATGGAAAAACATGTTTACACCCACAACCACACACATATTAATATATAAAGTTATACACATGTATGTTTTGAGTCTTAAAATGTGGAAAGAAAACTTAGCCATTTTAGTGTGCTCCGTCCTGTAGTCCAATGCAACGTTGTGCAAGAGTGATGGTTTCAGCCTCATTGTCGAACTTTGGAATAATCCTCAGTCTTTAAAACCTCTTGGCTAACCTATGACAAAAAAGAAAACAACACATATATAAATATTTCTGCATTTGGACCAAGTAACCAATCATCTACTTAACAAAAATTACGCTAAATATGTAAAAACATGCAAAGACCCACAACCACACACATATTAATATATAAAGTTATACACATGTATGTTTTGAGTCTTAAAATGTGGAAGGAAAACTTAGCATCCACCCACTTCTAATGGTGGGCACACATGAAATGTGCCAACAGATATAAAATATGTATGCCGAAGCATAGGGTCCATCCACCGATTGGCCACCCCAGGCCCCCATGCTTTGGCATATATTCTCTTTTTTTAACTGCGGATGAAAAATCTCATCCAACAGCACTGCCCACATTGATTTATGTCTATTCTGAGAGCAAGTTCCTGTTGCTGTCAGAATAAAACGGTCAGTGTTGCAGCTGAAAACATTCCTACAAACAGAAATGATTAACAATAAAACAGTAACAATAAAACAGTAAAAGTAGAAGAATCACAAAAAATGACAGCAACAAAAAAAACTAACTATTTTTGATTTTTAAATTTTTTTATTTTTTGGGAAGGGTTTGTACTTTTAATTTTTTTTTTTTTTACTTTTTTTTTCAAACTTTAAACATTTTTAAAACAGATGGTCGGGTCTCTCCAAATGCGATAGCCAGTTTCCTGGCTACCTAACATCTTTTGAGACCCTGTGTAAATGTGCCCTGAACTGTGCCATGCTGTACCCTATATTAATAGTTCACTAGTGTATGGTAGAGGTGGAAGCAGTGCTGCCCACATTGATTTATGTCTATTCTGAGAGCAAGTTCCTGTTGCTGTCAGAATAAACAGGTCAGTGTTGCAGCTGAAAGCATTCCTACAAACAGAAATGATTAACAATAAAACAGTAACAGTAAAACAGTAAAAGTAGAAGAATCACAAAAAATGAAAGCAACAAAAAAAACTAACTATTTTTGATTTTTAAATTTTTTTATTTTTTGGGGGGATTTGTATTTTTACTTTTTTTTTTTTTACTTTTTTTTCAAACTTTAAACATTTTTAAAACAGATGGTCGGGTCTCTCCAAATGCGATAGCCAGTTTCCTGACTACCTAACATCTTTCGAGACCCTGTGTAAATGTGCCCTGAACTGTGCCGTGCTGTACCCTATATTAATAGATCACTAGTGTATGGTAGAGGCGGAAGCAGCGCTGCCCACATTGATTTATGTCTATTCTGAGAGCAAGTTCCTGTTGCTGTCAGAATAAACAGGTCAGTGTTGCAGCTGAAAGCATTCCTACAAACAGAAATGATTAACAATAAAACAGTAACAATAAAACAGTAAAAGTAGAAGAATCACAAAAAATGACAGCAACAAAAAAAACTAACTATTTTTGATTTTTAAATTTTTTTATTTTTTGGGAAGGATTTGTACTTTTAATTTTTTTTTTTTTTACTTTTTTTTCAAACTTTAAACATTTTTAAAACAGATGGTCGGGTCTCTCCAAATGCGATAGCCAGTTTCCTGGCAACCTAACATCTTTTGAGACCTTGTGTAAATGTGCCCTGAACTGTGCCGTGCTGTACCCTATATTAATAGTTCACTAGTGTATGGTAGAGGTGGAAGCAGCGCTGCCCACATTGATTTATGTCTATTCTGAGAGCAAGTTCCTGTTGCTGTCAGAATAAACAGGTCAGTGTTGCAGCTGAAAGCATTCCTACAAACAGAAATGATTAACAATAAAACAGTAACAATAAAACAGTAAAAGTAGAAGAATCACAAAAAATGACAGCAACAAAAAAAACAAACTATTTTTGATTTTTAAATTTTTTTATTTTTTTGGGGGGGATTTGTATTTTTACTTTTTTTTTTTACTTTTTTTTTCAAACTTTAAACATTTTTAAAACAGATGGTCGGGTCTCTCCAAATGCGATAGCCAGTTTTCTGACTACCTAACATCTTTCGAGACCCTGTGTAAATGTGCCCTGAACTGTGCCGTGCTGTACCCTATATTAATAGTTCACTAGTGTATGGTAGAGGCGGAAGCAGCGCTGCCCACATTGATTTATGTCTATTCTGAGAGCAAGTTCCTGTTGCTGTCAGAATAAACAGGTCAGTGTTGCAGCTGAAAGCATTCCTACAAACAGAAATGATTAACAATAAAACAGTAACAATAAAACAGTAAAAGTAGAAGAATCACAAAAAATGACAACAAAAAAACTAACTATTTTTGATTTTTACATTTTTTATTTTTTGGGGGGATTTGTATTTTTAATTTTTTTTTTTTTACTTTTTTTTTCACGTCCACGTATAAGTGGTACCCCATATGGAAAAAGGATGACACCAAGTCCCAAACTATCTTGCCACTGCTCCCCATGTAGTCTGGGCATCCGGGGGGCTCCACGTGACTATCTTTTCCCTCATAAATCTGAAACTTACATGTATAGCCTGTTGCCCTCTCACAGGTCTTATACATCTTGACCCCATATCTGGCACGCTTGCTGGGGAGAAACTGTTTGATTACAAGGCAGCCAGAAAATTGAATGAGGGACTCATCGATGCAGATGTTTTTATGGGGAGTATACATATCTGCCAATTTTTGGTTAAAGTGATTTACGAGGGGTCGAATTTTGTGGAGCCGGACAAATTCAGGGTCACCCCGAGGACTACTGAGTGTGGTCGTAGAAGTGCATAAAACGCATTATCGTCTCATATCTATGCCTGGCCATGGCAGTAGAGAACACGGACATATGAACAAGCGGGTCTGTGGACCAATACAACCGCAATTGATATTTTTTATTAATGCCCATGTTGCAGGCAATCTGACGCTATCTGGGAGGGGCGCTAACTGGCGCTAACACTATCGGAAGTCACCGGTGACACTAATACAGTGATCAGTAAAAATCTGTTCACTGTAATCAATGACACTGGTGACAGGGCAGTGAGGGCGTTAACTGGGGGGGGAGGCGATCAAGGGGTTAAATGGGATTACTGGTGTACTAGCGGGAAAACTGGCGCTATCTGGGATGGGCTCTAACACTATTGGAAGTCGCCAGGGACACTGATACAGTGATCAGTAAACATGTGTTCACTGATCAATGACACAGGTGACAGGGAATTGAAGGGGTTAACTGGGGGGGGGTGAAGAGAGGGTTAAATGTGTCCTAGGTGTGTTCTATCTGTGGGTTAGTGCTGTTTTACTCACATTTCTTCTGTCTTCTTCTCTGAAAACTTAGCCACTCATGTGTGCTCCGTCCTGTAGTCCAATGCAACGTTGTGTAAGAGTGATGGTTTCAGCCTCATTGTCGAACTCTGGAATAATCCTCAGTCTTCAAAACCTCCTGGCTAACCTATGACAAAAAAAACACAACACCTATATCAATATTACTGTATTGGGAGCAAGTAGTCAATCATCTACTTAACATAAATTACACTAAAAATGGAAAAACATGTTTACACCCACAACCACACACATATTAATATATAAAGTTATACACATGTATGTTTTGAGTCTTAAAATGTGGAAAGAAAACTTAGCCATTTTAGTGTGCTCCGTCCTGTAGTCCAATGCAACGTTGTGCAAGAGTGATGGTTTCAGCCTCATTGTCGAACTTTGGAATAATCCTCAGTCTTTAAAACCTCTTGGCTAACCTATGACAAAAAAGAAAACAACACATATATAAATATTTCTGCATTTGGACCAAGTAACCAATCATCTACTTAACAAAAATTACGCTAAATATGTAAAAACATGCAAAGACCCACAACCACACACATATTAATATATAAAGTTATACACATGTATGTTTTGAGTCTTAAAATGTGGAAGGAAAACTTAGCATCCACCCACTTCTAATGGTGGGCACACATGAAATGTGCCAACAGATATAAAATATGTATGCCGAAGCATAGGGTCCATCCACCGATTGGCCACCCCAGGCCCCCATGCTTTGGCATATATTCTCTTTTTTTAACTGCGGATGAAAAATCTCATCCAACAGCACTGCCCACATTGATTTATGTCTATTCTGAGAGCAAGTTCCTGTTGCTGTCAGAATAAAACGGTCAGTGTTGCAGCTGAAAACATTCCTACAAACAGAAATGATTAACAATAAAACAGTAACAATAAAACAGTAAAAGTAGAAGAATCACAAAAAATGACAGCAACAAAAAAAACTAACTATTTTTGATTTTTAAATTTTTTTATTTTTTGGGAAGGATTTGTACTTTTAATTTTTTTTTTTTTTACTTTTTTTTTCAAACTTTAAACATTTTTAAAACAGATGGTTGGGTCTCTCCAAATGCGATAGCCAGTTTCCTGGCTACCTAACATCTTTTGAGACCCTGTGTAAATGTGCCCTGAACTGTGCCATGCTGTACCCTATATTAATAGTTCACTAGTGTATGGTAGAGGTGGAAGCAGCGCTGCCCACATTGATTTATGTCTATTCTGAGAGCAAGTTCCTGTTGCTGTCAGAATAAACAGGTCAGTGTTGCAGCTGAAAGCATTCCTACAAACAGAAATGATTAACAATAAAACAGTAACAGTAAAACAGTAAAAGTAGAAGAATCACAAAAAATGACAGCAACAAAAAAAACTAACTATTTTTGATTTTTAAATTTTTTTATTTTTTGGGGGGATTTGTATTTTTACTTTTTTTTTTTTTACTTTTTTTTCAAACTTTAAACATTTTTAAAACAGATGGTCGGGTCTCTCCAAATGCGATAGCCAGTTTCCTGAGTACCTAACATCTTTCGAGACCCTGTGTAAATGTGCCCTGAACTGTGCCGTGCTGTACCCTATATTAATAGTTCACTAGTGTATGGTAGAGGCGGAAGCAGCGCTGCCCACATTGATTTATGTCTATTCTGAGAGCAAGTTCCTGTTGCTGTCAGAATAAACAGGTCAGTGTTGCAGCTGAAGGCATTCCTACAAACAGAAATGATTAACAATAAAACAGTAACAATAAAACAGTAAAAGTAGAAGAATCACAAAAAATGACAGCAACAAAAAAAACTAACTATTTTTGATTTTTAAATTTTTTTATTTTTTGGGAAGGATTTGTACTTTTAATTTTTTTTTTTTTTACTTTTTTTTTCAAACTTTAAACATTTTTAAAACAGATGGTCGGGTCTCTCCAAATGCGATAGCCAGTTTCCTGGCTACCTAACATCTTTTGAGACCCTGTGTAAATGTGCCCTGAACTGTGCCGTGCTGTACCCTATATTAATAGTTCACTAGTGTATGGTAGAGGCGGAAGCAGCGCTGCCCACATTGATTTATGTCTATTCTGAGAGCAAGTTCCTGTTGCTGTCAGAATAAACAGGTCAGTGTTGCAGCTGAAAGCATTCCTACAAACAGAAATGATTAACAATAAAACAGTAACAATAAAACAGTAAAAGTAGAAGAATCACAAAAAATGACAACAAAAAAACTAACTATTTTTGATTTTTACATTTTTTATTTTTTGGGGGGGATTTGTATTTTTAATTTTTTTTTTTTTACTTTTTTTTTCACGTCCACGTATAAGTGGTACCTCATATGGAAAAAGGATGACACCAAGTCCCAAACTATCTTGCCACTGCTCCCCATGTAGTCTGGGCATCCGGGGGGCTCCACGTGACTATATTTTTCCTCATAAATCTGAAACTTACATGTATAGCCTGTTGCCCTCTCACAGGTCTTATACATCTTGACCCCATATCTGGCACGCTTGCTGGGGAGAAACTGTTTGATTACAAGGCAGCCAGAAAATTGAATGAGGGACTCATCAATGCAGATGTTTTTATGGGGAGTATACATATCTGCAAATTTTTGGTTAAAGTGATTTACGAGGGGCCGAATTTTGTGGAGCCGGTCAAATTCAGGGTCACCCCGAGGACGACTGAGTGTGTTGTCGTAGAAGTGCATAAAACGCATTATCGTCTCATATCTATGCCTGGCCATGGCAGTAGAGAACACGGACATATGAACAAGCGGGCCTGTGGACCAATACAACCGCAATTGATATTTTTTATTAATGCCCATGTTGCAGGCAATCTGACGCTATCTGGGAGGGGCGCTAACTGGCGCTAACACTATCGGAAGTCACCGGTGACACTAATACAGTGATCAGTAAAAATCTGTTCACTGTAATCAATGACACTGGTGACAGGGCAGTGAGGGCGTTAACTGGGGGGGGGGGGGAGGCGATCAAGGGGTTAAATGGGATTACTGGTGTACTAGCGGGAAAACTGGCGCTATCTGGGATGGGCGCTAACACTATTGGAAGTCGCCAGGGACACTGATACAGTGATCAGTAAACATGTGTTCACTGATCAATGACACAGGTGACAGGGAATTGAAGGGGTTAACTGGGGGGGGGTGAGGAGAGGGTTAAATGTGTCCTAGGTGTGTTCTATCTGTGGGTTAGTGCTGTTTTACTCACATTTCTTCTGTCTTCTTCTCTGAAAACTTAGCCACTCATGTGTGCTCCGTCCTGTAGTCCAATGCAACGTTGTGTAAGAGTGATGGTTTCAGCCTCATTGTCGAACTCTGGAATAATCCTCAGTCTTCAAAACCTCCTGGCTAACCTATGACAAAAAAAACACAACACCTATATCAATATTACTGTATTGGGAGCAAGTAGTCAATCATCTACTTAACATAAATTACACTAAAAATGGAAAAACATGTTTACACCCACAACCACACACATATTAATATATAAAGTTATACACATGTATGTTTTGAGTCTTAAAATGTGGAAAGAAAACTTAGCCATTATAGTGTGCTCCGTCCTGTAGTCCAATGCAACGTTGTGCAAGAGTGATGGTTTCAGCCTCATTGTCGAACTTTGGAATAATCCTCAGTCTTTAAAACCTCTTGGCTAACCTATGACAAAAAAGAAAACAACACATATATAAATATTTCTGCATTTGGACCAAGTAACCAATCATCTACTTAACAAAAATTACGCTAAATATGTAAAAACATGCAAAGACCCACAACCACACACATATTAATATATAAAGTTATACACATGTATGTTTTGAGTCTTAAAATGTGGAAGGAAAACTTAGCATCCACCCACTTCTAATGGTGGGCACACATGAAATGTGCCAACAGATATAAAATATGTATGCCGAAGCATAGGGTCCATCCACCGATTGGCCACCCCAGGCCCCCATGCTTTGGCATATATTCTCTTTTTTTAACTGCGGATGAAAAATCTCATCCAACAGCACTGCCCACATTGATTTATGTCTATTCTGAGAGCAAGTTCCTGTTGCTGTCAGAATAAAATGGTCAGTGTTGCAGCTGAAAACATTCCTACAAACAGAAATTATTAACAATAAAACAGTAAAAGTAGAAGAATCACAAAAAATGACAGCAACAAAAAAAACTAACTATTTTTGATTTTTAAATTTTTTTATTTTTTGGGAAGGATTTGTACTTTTAATTTTTTTTTTTTTTACTTTTTTTTTCAAACTTTAAACATTTTTAAAACAGATGGTCGGGTCTCTCCAAATGCGATAGCCAGTTTCCTGGCTACCTAACATCTTTTGAGACCCTGTGTAAATGTGCCCTGAACTGTGCCATGCTGTACCCTATATTAATAGTTCACTAGTGTATGGTAGAGGTGGAAGCAGCGCTGCCCACATTGATTTATGTCTATTCTGAGAGCAAGTTCCTGTTGCTGTCAGAATAAACAGGTCAGTGTTGCAGCTGAAAGCATTCCTACAAACAGAAATGATTAACAATAAAACAGTAACAGTAAAACAGTAAAAGTAGAAGAATCACAAAAAATGACAGCAACAAAAAAAACTAACTATTTTTGATTTTTAAATTTTTTTATTTTTTGGGGGGATTTGTATTTTTACTTTTTTTACTTTTTTTTTCAAACTTTAAACATTTTTAAAACAGATGGTCGGGTCTCTCCAAATGCGATAGCCAGTTTCCTGACTACCTAACATCTTTCGAGACCCTGTGTAAATGTGCCCTGAACTGTGCCGTGCTGTACCCTATATTAATAGTTCACTAGTGTATGGTAGAGGCGGAAGCAGCGCTGCCCACATTGATTTATGTCTATTCTGAGAGCAAGTTCCTGTTGCTGTCAGAATAAACAGGTCAGTGTTGCAGCTGAAAGCATTCCTACAAACAGAAATGATTAACAATAAAACAGTAACAATAAAACAGTAAAAGTAGAAGAATCACAAAAAATGACAGCAACAAAAAAAACTAACTATTTTTGATTTTTAAATTTTTTTATTTTTTGGGAAGGATTTGTACTTTTAATTTTTTTTTTTTTTACTTTTTTTTCAAACTTTAAACATTTTTAAAACAGATGGTCGGGTCTCTCCAAATGCGATAGCCAGTTTCCTGGCTACCTAACATCTTTTGAGACCCTGTGTAAATGTGCCCTGAACTGTGCCGTGCTGTACCCTATATTAATAGTTCACTAGTGTATGGTAGATGTGGAAGCAGCGCTGCCCACATTGATTTATGTCTATTCTGAGAGCAAGTTCCTGTTGCTGTCAGAATAAACAGGTCAGTGTTGCAGCTGAAAGCATTCCTACAAACAGAAATGATTAACAATAAAACAGTAACAATAAAACAGTAAAAGTAGAAGAATCACAAAAAATGACAGCAACAAAAAAAACAAACTATTTTTGATTTTTAAATTTTTTTATTTTTTTGGGGGGATTTGTATTTTTACTTTTTTTTTTTACTTTTTTTTTTCAAACTTTAAACATTTTTAAAACAGATGGTCGGGTCTCTCCAAATGCGATAGCCAGTTTTCTGACTACCTAACATCTTTCGAGACCCTGTGTAAATGTGCCCTGAACTGTGCCGTGCTGTACCCTATATTAATAGTTCACTAGTGTATGGTAGAGGCGGAAGCAGCGCTGCCCACATTGATTTATGTCTATTCTGAGAGCAAGTTCCTGTTGCTGTCAGAATAAACAGGTCAGTGTTGCAGCTGAAAGCATTCCTACAAACAGAAATGATTAACAATAAAACAGTAACAATAAAACAGTAAAAGTAGAAGAATCACAAAAAATGACAACAAAAAAACTAACTATTTTTGATTTTTACATTTTTTTATTTTTTGGGGGGATTTGTATTTTTAATTTTTTTTTTTTTACTTTTTTTTTCACGTCCACGTATAAGTGGTACCCCATATGGAAAAAGGATGACACCAAGTCCCAAACTATCTTGCCACTGCTCCCCATGTAGTCTGGGCATCTGGGGGGCTCCACGTGACTATCTTTTCCCTCATAAATCTGAAACTTACATGTATAGCCTGTTGCCCTCTCACAGGTCTTATACATCTTGACCCCATATCTGGCACGCTTGCTGGGGAGAAACTGTTTGATTACAAGGCAGCCAGAAAATTGAATGAGGGACTCATCGATGCAGATGTTTTTATGGGGAGTATACATATCTGCCAATTTTTGGTTAAAGTGATTTACGAGGGGTCGAATTTTGTGGAGCCGGACAAATTCAGGGTCACCCCGAGGACTACTGAGTGTGGTCGTAGAAGTGCATAAAACGCATTATCGTCTCATATCTATGCCTGGCCATGGCAGTAGAGAACACGGACATATGAACAAGCGGGCCTGTGGACCAATACAACCGCAATTGATATTTTTTATTAATGCCCATGTTGCAGGCAATCTGACGCTATCTGGGAGGGGCGCTAACTGGCGCTAACACTATCGGAAGTCACCGGTGACACTAATACAGTGATCAGTAAAAATCTGTTCACTGTAATCAATGACACTGGTGACAGGGCAGTGAGGGCGTTAACTGGGGGGGGAGGCGATCAAGGGGTTAAATGGGATTACTGGTGTACTAGCGGGAAAACTGGCGCTATCTGGGATGGGCGCTAACACTATTGGAAGTCGCCAGGGACACTGATACAGTGATCAGTAAACATGTGTTCACTGATCAATGACACAGGTGACAGGGAATTGAAGGGGTTAACTGGGGGGGGGGGGTGAAGAGAGGGTTAAATGTGTCCTAGGTGTGTTCTATCTGTGGGTTAGTGCTGTTTTACTCACATTTCTTCTGTCTTCTTCTCTGAAAACTTAGCCACTCATGTGTGCTCCGTCCTGTAGTCCAATGCAACGTTGTGTAAGAGTGATGGTTTCAGCCTCATTGTCGAACTCTGGAATAATCCTCAGTCTTCAAAACCTCCTGGCTAACCTATGACAAAAAAAACACAACACCTATATCAATATTACTGTATTGGGAGCAAGTAGTCAATCATCTACTTAACATAAATTACACTAAAAATGGAAAAACATGTTTACACCCACAACCACACACATATTAATATATAAAGTTATACACATGTATGTTTTGAGTCTTAAAATGTGGAAAGAAAACTTAGCCATTATAGTGTGCTCCGTCCTGTAGTCCAATGCAACGTTGTGCAAGAGTGATGGTTTCAGCCTCATTGTCGAACTTTGGAATAATCCTCAGTCTTTAAAACCTCTTGGCTAACCTATGACAAAAAAGAAAACAACACATATATAAATATTTCTGCATTTGGACCAAGTAACCAATCATCTACTTAACAAAAATTACGCTAAATATGTAAAAACATGCAAAGACCCACAACCACACACATATTAATATATAAAGTTATACACATGTATGATTTGAGTCTTAAAATGTGGAAGGAAAACTTAGCATCCACCCACTTCTAATGGTGGGCACACATGAAATGTGCCAACAGATATAAAATATGTATGCCGAAGCATAGGGTCCATCCACCGATTGGCCACCCCAGGCCCCCATGCTTTGGCATATATTCTCTTTTTTTAACTGCGGATGAAAAATCTCATCCAACAGCACTGCCCACATTGATTTATGTCTATTCTGAGAGCAAGTTCCTGTTGCTGTCAGAATAAAACGGTCAGTGTTGCAGCTGAAAACATTCCTACAAACAGAAATGATTAACAATAAAACAGTAACAATAAAACAGTAAAAGTAGAAGAATCACAAAAAATGACAGCAACAAAAAAAACTATTTTTGATTTTTAAATTTTTTTATTTTTTGGGAAGGATTTGTACTTTTAATTTTTTTTTTTTTTACTTTTTTTTTCAAACTTTAAACATTTTTAAAACAGATGGTCGGGTCTCTCCAAATGCGATAGCCAGTTTCCTGGCTACCTAACATCTTTTGAGACCCTGTGTAAATGTGCCCTGAACTGTGCCGTGCTGTACCCTATATTAATAGTTCACTAGTGTATGGTAGAGGCGGAAGCAGCGCTGCCCACATTGATTTATGTCTATTCTGAGAGCAAGTTCCTGTTGCTGTCAGAATAAACAGGTCAGTGTTGCAGCTGAAAGCATTCCTACAAACAGAAATGATTAACAATAAAACAGTAACAATAAAACAGTAAAAGTAGAAGAATCACAAAAAATGACAACAAAAAAACTAACTATTTTTGATTTTTACATTTTTTATTTTTTGGGGGGGATTTGTATTTTTAATTTTTTTTTTTTTACTTTTTTTTTCACGTCCACGTATAAGTGGTACCTCATATGGAAAAAGGATGACACCAAGTCCCAAACTATCTTGCCACTGCTCCCCATGTAGTCTGGGCATCCGGGGGGCTCCACGTGACTATATTTTTCCTCATAAATCTGAAACTTACATGTATAGCCTGTTGCCCTCTCACAGGTCTTATACATCTTGACCCCATATCTGGCACGCTTGCTGGGGAGAAACTGTTTGATTACAAGGCAGCCAGAAAATTGAATGAGGGACTCATCAATGCAGATGTTTTTATGGGGAGTATACATATCTGCAAATTTTTGGTTAAAGTGATTTACGAGGGGCCGAATTTTGTGGAGCCGGTCAAATTCAGGGTCACCCCGAGGACGACTGAGTGTGTTGTCGTAGAAGTGCATAAAACGCATTATCGTCTCATATCTATGCCTGGCCATGGCAGTAGAGAACACGGACATATGAACAAGCGGGCCTGTGGACCAATACAACCGCAATTGATATTTTTTATTAATGCCCATGTTGCAGGCAATCTGACGCTATCTGGGAGGGGCGCTAACTGGCGCTAACACTATCGGAAGTCACCGGTGACACTAATACAGTGATCAGTAAAAATCTGTTCACTGTAATCAATGACACTGGTGACAGGGCAGTGAGGGCGTTAACTGGGGGGGGGGGAGGCGATCAAGGGGTTAAATGGGATTACTGGTGTACTAGCGGGAAAACTGGCGCTATCTGGGATGGGCGCTAACACTATTGGAAGTCGCCAGGGACACTGATACAGTGATCAGTAAACATGTGTTCACTGATCAATGACACAGGTGACAGGGAATTGAAGGGGTTAACTGGGGGGGGGTGAGGAGAGGGTTAAATGTGTCCTAGGTGTGTTCTATCTGTGGGTTAGTGCTGTTTTACTCACATTTCTTCTGTCTTCTTCTCTGAAAACTTAGCCACTCATGTGTGCTCCGTCCTGTAGTCCAATGCAACGTTGTGTAAGAGTGATGGTTTCAGCCTCATTGTCGAACTCTGGAATAATCCTCAGTCTTCAAAACCTCCTGGCTAACCTATGACAAAAAAAACACAACACCTATATCAATATTACTGTATTGGGAGCAAGTAGTCAATCATCTACTTAACATAAATTACACTAAAAATGGAAAAACATGTTTACACCCACAACCACACACATATTAATATATAAAGTTATACACATGTATGTTTTGAGTCTTAAAATGTGGAAAGAAAACTTAGCCATTTTAGTGTGCTCCGTCCTGTAGTCCAATGCAACGTTGTGCAAGAGTGATGGTTTCAGCCTCATTGTCGAACTTTGGAATAATCCTCAGTCTTTAAAACCTCTTGGCTAACCTATGACAAAAAAGAAAACAACACATATATAAATATTTCTGCATTTGGACCAAGTAACCAATCATCTACTTAACAAAAATTACGCTAAATATGTAAAAACATGCAAAGACCCACAACCACACACATATTAATATATAAAGTTATACACATGTATGTTTTGAGTCTTAAAATGTGGAAGGAAAACTTAGCATCCACCCACTTCTAATGGTGGGCACACATGAAATGTGCCAACAGATATAAAATATGTATGCCGAAGCATAGGGTCCATCCACCGATTGGCCACCCCAGGCCCCCATGCTTTGGCATATATTCTCTTTTTTTAACTGCGGATGAAAAATCTCATCCAACAGCACTGCCCACATTGATTTATGTCTATTCTGAGAGCAAGTTCCTGTTGCTGTCAGAATAAAACGGTCAGTGTTGCAGCTGAAAACATTCCTACAAACAGAAATGATTAACAATAAAACAGTAACAATAAAACAGTAAAAGTAGAAGAATCACAAAAAATGACAGCAACAAAAAAAACTAACTATTTTTGATTTTTAAATTTTTTTATTTTTTGGGAAGGGTTTGTACTTTTAATTTTTTTTTTTTTTACTTTTTTTTTCAAACTTTAAACATTTTTAAAACAGATGGTCGGGTCTCTCCAAATGCGATAGCCAGTTTCCTGGCTACCTAACATCTTTTGAGACCCTGTGTAAATGTGCCCTGAACTGTGCCATGCTGTACCCTATATTAATAGTTCACTAGTGTATGGTAGAGGTGGAAGCAGTGCTGCCCACATTGATTTATGTCTATTCTGAGAGCAAGTTCCTGTTGCTGTCAGAATAAACAGGTCAGTGTTGCAGCTGAAAGCATTCCTACAAACAGAAATGATTAACAATAAAACAGTAACAGTAAAACAGTAAAAGTAGAAGAATCACAAAAAATGAAAGCAACAAAAAAAACTAACTATTTTTGATTTTTAAATTTTTTTATTTTTTGGGGGGATTTGTATTTTTACTTTTTTTTTTTTTACTTTTTTTTCAAACTTTAAACATTTTTAAAACAGATGGTCGGGTCTCTCCAAATGCGATAGCCAGTTTCCTGACTACCTAACATCTTTCGAGACCCTGTGTAAATGTGCCCTGAACTGTGCCGTGCTGTACCCTATATTAATAGATCACTAGTGTATGGTAGAGGCGGAAGCAGCGCTGCCCACATTGATTTATGTCTATTCTGAGAGCAAGTTCCTGTTGCTGTCAGAATAAACAGGTCAGTGTTGCAGCTGAAAGCATTCCTACAAACAGAAATGATTAACA
The DNA here is from genome assembly GCF_062004578.1 of Staurois parvus. Classification (NCBI taxonomy): domain Eukaryota; kingdom Metazoa; phylum Chordata; class Amphibia; order Anura; family Ranidae; genus Staurois; species Staurois parvus. The sequence goes on along the minus strand of NW_028319601.1, from coordinate 4,800,901 downwards.
ATAAAACAGTAACAATAAAACAGTAAAAGTAGAAGAATCACAAAAAATGACAGCAACAAAAAAAACTAACTATTTTTGATTTTTAAATTTTTTTATTTTTTGGGAAGGATTTGTACTTTTAATTTTTTTTTTTTTTACTTTTTTTTCAAACTTTAAACATTTTTAAAACAGATGGTCGGGTCTCTCCAAATGCGATAGCCAGTTTCCTGGCAACCTAACATCTTTTGAGACCTTGTGTAAATGTGCCCTGAACTGTGCCGTGCTGTACCCTATATTAATAGTTCACTAGTGTATGGTAGAGGTGGAAGCAGTGCTGCCCACATTGATTTATGTCTATTCTGAGAGCAAGTTCCTGTTGCTGTCAGAATAAACAGGTCAGTGTTGCAGCTGAAAGCATTCCTACAAACAGAAATGATTAACAATAAAACAGTAACAGTAAAACAGTAAAAGTAGAAGAATCACAAAAAATGAAAGCAACAAAAAAAACTAACTATTTTTGATTTTTAAATTTTTTTATTTTTTGGGGGGATTTGTATTTTTACTTTTTTTTTTTTTACTTTTTTTTCAAACTTTAAACATTTTTAAAACAGATGGTCGGGTCTCTCCAAATGCGATAGCCAGTTTCCTGACTACCTAACATCTTTCGAGACCCTGTGTAAATGTGCCCTGAACTGTGCCGTGCTGTACCCTATATTAATAGATCACTAGTGTATGGTAGAGGCGGAAGCAGCGCTGCCCACATTGATTTATGTCTATTCTGAGAGCAAGTTCCTGTTGCTGTCAGAATAAACAGGTCAGTGTTGCAGCTGAAAGCATTCCTACAAACAGAAATGATTAACAATAAAACAGTAACAATAAAACAGTAAAAGTAGAAGAATCACAAAAAATGACAGCAACAAAAAAAACTAACTATTTTTGATTTTTAAATTTTTTTATTTTTTGGGAAGGATTTGTACTTTTAATTTTTTTTTTTTTTACTTTTTTTTCAAACTTTAAACATTTTTAAAACAGATGGTCGGGTCTCTCCAAATGCGATAGCCAGTTTCCTGGCAACCTAACATCTTTTGAGACCTTGTGTAAATGTGCCCTGAACTGTGCCGTGCTGTACCCTATATTAATAGTTCACTAGTGTATGGTAGAGGTGGAAGCAGCGCTGCCCACATTGATTTATGTCTATTCTGAGAGCAAGTTCCTGTTGCTGTCAGAATAAACAGGTCAGTGTTGCAGCTGAAAGCATTCCTACAAACAGAAATGATTAACAATAAAACAGTAACAATAAAACAGTAAAAGTAGAAGAATCACAAAAAATGACAGCAACAAAAAAAACAAACTATTTTTGATTTTTAAATTTTTTTATTTTTTTGGGGGGGATTTGTATTTTTACTTTTTTTTTTTACTTTTTTTTTCAAACTTTAAACATTTTTAAAACAGATGGTCGGGTCTCTCCAAATGCGATAGCCAGTTTTCTGACTACCTAACATCTTTCGAGACCCTGTGTAAATGTGCCCTGAACTGTGCCGTGCTGTACCCTATATTAATAGTTCACTAGTGTATGGTAGAGGCGGAAGCAGCGCTGCCCACATTGATTTATGTCTATTCTGAGAGCAAGTTCCTGTTGCTGTCAGAATAAACAGGTCAGTGTTGCAGCTGAAAGCATTCCTACAAACAGAAATGATTAACAATAAAACAGTAACAATAAAACAGTAAAAGTAGAAGAATCACAAAAAATGACAACAAAAAAACTAACTATTTTTGATTTTTACATTTTTTATTTTTTGGGGGGATTTGTATTTTTAATTTTTTTTTTTTTACTTTTTTTTTCACGTCCACGTATAAGTGGTACCCCATATGGAAAAAGGATGACACCAAGTCCCAAACTATCTTGCCACTGCTCCCCATGTAGTCTGGGCATCCGGGGGGCTCCACGTGACTATCTTTTCCCTCATAAATCTGAAACTTACATGTATAGCCTGTTGCCCTCTCACAGGTCTTATACATCTTGACCCCATATCTGGCACGCTTGCTGGGGAGAAACTGTTTGATTACAAGGCAGCCAGAAAATTGAATGAGGGACTCATCGATGCAGATGTTTTTATGGGGAGTATACATATCTGCCAATTTTTGGTTAAAGTGATTTACGAGGGGTCGAATTTTGTGGAGCCGGACAAATTCAGGGTCACCCCGAGGACTACTGAGTGTGGTCGTAGAAGTGCATAAAACGCATTATCGTCTCATATCTATGCCTGGCCATGGCAGTAGTGAACACGGACATATGAACAAGCGGGTCTGTGGACCAATACAACCGCAATTGATATTTTTTATTAATGCCCATGTTGCAGGCAATCTGACGCTATCTGGGAGGGGCGCTAACTGGCGCTAACACTATCGGAAGTCACCGGTGACACTAATACAGTGATCAGTAAAAATCTGTTCACTGTAATCAATGACACTGGTGACAGGGCAGTGAGGGCGTTAACTGGGGGGGGGGGGAGGCGATCAAGGGGTTAAATGGGATTACTGGTGTACTAGCGGGAAAACTGGCGCTATCTGGGATGGGCGCTAACACTATTGGAAGTCGCCAGGGACACTGATACAGTGATCAGTAAACATGTGTTCACTGATCAATGACACAGGTGACAGGGAATTGAAGGGGTTAACTGGGGGGGGGTGAGGAGAGGGTTAAATGTGTCCTAGGTGTGTTCTATCTGTGGGTTAGTGCTGTTTTACTCACATTTCTTCTGTCTTCTTCTCTGAAAACTTAGCCACTCATGTGTGCTCCGTCCTGTAGTCCAATGCAACGTTGTGTAAGAGTGATGGTTTCAGCCTCATTGTCGAACTCTGGAATAATCCTCAGTCTTCAAAACCTCCTGGCTAACCTATGACAAAAAAAACACAACACCTATATCAATATTACTGTATTGGGAGCAAGTAGTCAATCATCTACTTAACATAAATTACACTAAAAATGGAAAAACATGTTTACACCCACAACCACACACATATTAATATATAAAGTTATACACATGTATGTTTTGAGTCTTAAAATGTGGAAAGAAAACTTAGCCATTTTAGTGTGCTCCGTCCTGTAGTCCAATGCAACGTTGTGCAAGAGTGATGGTTTCAGCCTCATTGTCGAACTTTGGAATAATCCTCAGTCTTTAAAACCTCTTGGCTAACCTATGACAAAAAAGAAAACAACACATATATAAATATTTCTGCATTTGGACCAAGTAACCAATCATCTACTTAACAAAAATTACGCTAAATATGTAAAAACATGCAAAGACCCACAACCACACACATATTAATATATAAAGTTATACACATGTATGTTTTGAGTCTTAAAATGTGGAAGGAAAACTTAGCATCCACCCACTTCTAATGGTGGGCACACATGAAATGTGCCAACAGATATAAAATATGTATGCCGAAGCATAGGGTCCATCCACCGATTGGCCACCCCAGGCCCCCATGCTTTGGCATATATTCTCTTTTTTTAACTGCGGATGAAAAATCTCATCCAACAGCACTGCCCACATTGATTTATGTCTATTCTGAGAGCAAGTTCCTGTTGCTGTCAGAATAAAACGGTCAGTGTTGCAGCTGAAAACATTCCTACAAACAGAAATGATTAACAATAAAACAGTAACAATAAAACAGTAAAAGTAGAAGAATCACAAAAAATGACAGCAACAAAAAAAACTAACTATTTTTGATTTTTAAATTTTTTTATTTTTTGGGAAGGGTTTGTACTTTTAATTTTTTTTTTTTTTACTTTTTTTTTCAAACTTTAAACATTTTTAAAACAGATGGTCGGGTCTCTCCAAATGCGATAGCCAGTTTCCTGGCTACCTAACATCTTTTGAGACCCTGTGTAAATGTGCCCTGAACTGTGCCATGCTGTACCCTATATTAATAGTTCACTAGTGTATGGTAGAGGTGGAAGCAGTGCTGCCCACATTGATTTATGTCTATTCTGAGAGCAAGTTCCTGTTGCTGTCAGAATAAACAGGTCAGTGTTGCAGCTGAAAGCATTCCTACAAACAGAAATGATTAACAATAAAACAGTAACAGTAAAACAGTAAAAGTAGAAGAATCACAAAAAATTAAAGCAACAAAAAAAACTAACTATTTTTGATTTTTAAATTTTTTTATTTTTTGGGGGGATTTGTATTTTTACTTTTTTTTTTTTTACTTTTTTTTCAAACTTTAAACATTTTTAAAACAGATGGTCGGGTCTCTCCAAATGCGATAGCCAGTTTCCTGACTACCTAACATCTTTCGAGACCCTGTGTAAATGTGCCCTGAACTGTGCCGTGCTGTACCCTATATTAATAGATCACTAGTGTATGGTAGAGGCGGAAGCAGCGCTGCCCACATTGATTTATGTCTATTCTGAGAGCAAGTTCCTGTTGCTGTCAGAATAAACAGGTCAGTGTTGCAGCTGAAAGCATTCCTACAAACAGAAATGATTAACAATAAAACAGTAACAATAAAACAGTAAAAGTAGAAGAATCACAAAAAATGACAGCAACAAAAAAAACTAACTATTTTTGATTTTTAAATTTTTTTATTTTTTGGGAAGGATTTGTACTTTTAATTTTTTTTTTTTTTACTTTTTTTTCAAACTTTAAACATTTTTAAAACAGATGGTCGGGTCTCTCCAAATGCGATAGCCAGTTTCCTGGCAACCTAACATCTTTTGAGACCTTGTGTAAATGTGCCCTGAACTGTGCCGTGCTGTACCCTATATTAATAGTTCACTAGTGTATGGTAGAGGTGGAAGCAGTGCTGCCCACATTGATTTATGTCTATTCTGAGAGCAAGTTCCTGTTGCTGTCAGAATAAACAGGTCAGTGTTGCAGCTGAAAGCATTCCTACAAACAGAAATGATTAACAATAAAACAGTAACAGTAAAACAGTAAAAGTAGAAGAATCACAAAAAATGAAAGCAACAAAAAAAACTAACTATTTTTGATTTTTAAATTTTTTTATTTTTTGGGGGGATTTGTATTTTTACTTTTTTTTTTTTTACTTTTTTTTCAAACTTTAAACATTTTTAAAACAGATGGTCGGGTCTCTCCAAATGCGATAGCCAGTTTCCTGACTACCTAACATCTTTCGAGACCCTGTGTAAATGTGCCCTGAACTGTGCCGTGCTGTACCCTATATTAATAGATCACTAGTGTATGGTAGAGGCGGAAGCAGCGCTGCCCACATTGATTTATGTCTATTCTGAGAGCAAGTTCCTGTTGCTGTCAGAATAAACAGGTCAGTGTTGCAGCTGAAAGCATTCCTACAAACAGAAATGATTAACAATAAAACAGTAACAATAAAACAGTAAAAGTAGAAGAATCACAAAAAATGACAGCAACAAAAAAAACTAACTATTTTTGATTTTTAAATTTTTTTATTTTTTGGGAAGGATTTGTACTTTTAATTTTTTTTTTTTTTACTTTTTTTTCAAACTTTAAACATTTTTAAAACAGATGGTCGGGTCTCTCCAAATGCGATAGCCAGTTTCCTGGCAACCTAACATCTTTTGAGACCTTGTGTAAATGTGCCCTGAACTGTGCCGTGCTGTACCCTATATTAATAGTTCACTAGTGTATGGTAGAGGTGGAAGCAGCGCTGCCCACATTGATTTATGTCTATTCTGAGAGCAAGTTCCTGTTGCTGTCAGAATAAACAGGTCAGTGTTGCAGCTGAAAGCATTCCTACAAACAGAAATGATTAACAATAAAACAGTAACAATAAAACAGTAAAAGTAGAAGAATCACAAAAAATGACAGCAACAAAAAAAACAAACTATTTTTGATTTTTAAATTTTTTTATTTTTTTGGGGGGGATTTGTATTTTTACTTTTTTTTTTTACTTTTTTTTTCAAACTTTAAACATTTTTAAAACAGATGGTCGGGTCTCTCCAAATGCGATAGCCAGTTTTCTGACTACCTAACATCTTTCGAGACCCTGTGTAAATGTGCCCTGAACTGTGCCGTGCTGTACCCTATATTAATAGTTCACTAGTGTATGGTAGAGGCGGAAGCAGCGCTGCCCACATTGATTTATGTCTATTCTGAGAGCAAGTTCCTGTTGCTGTCAGAATAAACAGGTCAGTGTTGCAGCTGAAAGCATTCCTACAAACAGAAATGATTAACAATAAAACAGTAACAATAAAACAGTAAAAGTAGAAGAATCACAAAAAATGACAACAAAAAAACTAACTATTTTTGATTTTTACATTTTTTATTTTTTGGGGGGATTTGTATTTTTAATTTTTTTTTTTTTACTTTTTTTTTCACGTCCACGTATAAGTGGTACCCCATATGGAAAAAGGATGACACCAAGTCCCAAACTATCTTGCCACTGCTCCCCATGTAGTCTGGGCATCCGGGGGGCTCCACGTGACTATCTTTTCCCTCATAAATCTGAAACTTACATGTATAGCCTGTTGCCCTCTCACAGGTCTTATACATCTTGACCCCATATCTGGCACGCTTGCTGGGGAGAAACTGTTTGATTACAAGGCAGCCAGAAAATTGAATGAGGGACTCATCGATGCAGATGTTTTTATGGGGAGTATACATATCTGCCAATTTTTGGTTAAAGTGATTTACGAGGGGTCGAATTTTGTGGAGCCGGACAAATTCAGGGTCACCCCGAGGACTACTGAGTGTGGTCGTAGAAGTGCATAAAACGCATTATCGTCTCATATCTATGCCTGGCCATGGCAGTAGTGAACACGGACATATGAACAAGCGGGTCTGTGGACCAATACAACCGCAATTGATATTTTTTATTAATGCCCATGTTGCAGGCAATCTGACGCTATCTGGGAGGGGCGCTAACTGGCGCTAACACTATCGGAAGTCACCGGTGACACTAATACAGTGATCAGTAAAAATCTGTTCACTGTAATCAATGACACTGGTGACAGGGCAGTGAGGGCGTTAACTGGGGGGGGGGGGAGGCGATCAAGGGGTTAAATGGGATTACTGGTGTACTAGCGGGAAAACTGGCGCTATCTGGGATGGGCGCTAACACTATTGGAAGTCGCCAGGGACACTGATACAGTGATCAGTAAACATGTGTTCACTGATCAATGACACAGGTGACAGGGAATTGAAGGGGTTAACTGGGGGGGGGTGAGGAGAGGGTTAAATGTGTCCTAGGTGTGTTCTATCTGTGGGTTAGTGCTGTTTTACTCACATTTCTTCTGTCTTCTTCTCTGAAAACTTAGCCACTCATGTGTGCTCCGTCCTGTAGTCCAATGCAACGTTGTGTAAGAGTGATGGTTTCAGCCTCATTGTCGAACTCTGGAATAATCCTCAGTCTTCAAAACCTCCTGGCTAACCTATGACAAAAAAAACACAACACCTATATCAATATTACTGTATTGGGAGCAAGTAGTCAATCATCTACTTAACATAAATTACACTAAAAATGGAAAAACATGTTTACACCCACAACCACACACATATTAATATATAAAGTTATACACATGTATGTTTTGAGTCTTAAAATGTGGAAAGAAAACTTAGCCATTTTAGTGTGCTCCGTCCTGTAGTCCAATGCAACGTTGTGCAAGAGTGATGGTTTCAGCCTCATTGTCGAACTTTGGAATAATCCTCAGTCTTTAAAACCTCTTGGCTAACCTATGACAAAAAAGAAAACAACACATATATAAATATTTCTGCATTTGGACCAAGTAACCAATCATCTACTTAACAAAAATTACGCTAAATATGTAAAAACATGCAAAGACCCACAACCACACACATATTAATATATAAAGTTATACACATGTATGTTTTGAGTCTTAAAATGTGGAAGGAAAACTTAGCATCCACCCACTTCTAATGGTGGGCACACATGAAATGTGCCAACAGATATAAAATATGTATGCCGAAGCATAGGGTCCATCCACCGATTGGCCACCCCAGGCCCCCATGCTTTGGCATATATTCTCTTTTTTTAACTGCGGATGAAAAATCTCATCCAACAGCACTGCCCACATTGATTTATGTCTATTCTGAGAGCAAGTTCCTGTTGCTGTCAGAATAAAACGGTCAGTGTTGCAGCTGAAAACATTCCTACAAACAGAAATGATTAACAATAAAACAGTAACAATAAAACAGTAAAAGTAGAAGAATCACAAAAAATGACAGCAACAAAAAAAACTAACTATTTTTGATTTTTAAATTTTTTTATTTTTTGGGAAGGGTTTGTACTTTTAATTTTTTTTTTTTTTACTTTTTTTTTCAAACTTTAAACATTTTTAAAACAGATGGTCGGGTCTCTCCAAATGCGATAGCCAGTTTCCTGGCTACCTAACATCTTTTGAGACCCTGTGTAAATGTGCCCTGAACTGTGCCATGCTGTACCCTATATTAATAGTTCACTAGTGTATGGTAGAGGTGGAAGCAGTGCTGCCCACATTGATTTATGTCTATTCTGAGAGCAAGTTCCTGTTGCTGTCAGAATAAACAGGTCAGTGTTGCAGCTGAAAGCATTCCTACAAACAGAAATGATTAACAATAAAACAGTAACAGTAAAACAGTAAAAGTAGAAGAATCACAAAAAATGAAAGCAACAAAAAAAACTAACTATTTTTGATTTTTAAATTTTTTTATTTTTTGGGGGGATTTGTATTTTTACTTTTTTTTTTTTTACTTTTTTTTCAAACTTTAAACATTTTTAAAACAGATGGTCGGGTCTCTCCAAATGCGATAGCCAGTTTCCTGACTACCTAACATCTTTCGAGACCCTGTGTAAATGTGCCCTGAACTGTGCCGTGCTGTACCCTATATTAATAGATCACTAGTGTATGGTAGAGGCGGAAGCAGCGCTGCCCACATTGATTTATGTCTATTCTGAGAGCAAGTTCCTGTTGCTGTCAGAATAAACAGGTCAGTGTTGCAGCTGAAAGCATTCCTACAAACAGAAATGATTAACAATAAAACAGTAACAATAAAACAGTAAAAGTAGAAGAATCACAAAAAATGACAGCAACAAAAAAAACTAACTATTTTTGATTTTTAAATTTTTTTATTTTTTGGGAAGGATTTGTACTTTTAATTTTTTTTTTTTTTACTTTTTTTTCAAACTTTAAACATTTTTAAAACAGATGGTCGGGTCTCTCCAAATGCGATAGCCAGTTTCCTGGCAACCTAACATCTTTTGAGACCTTGTGTAAATGTGCCCTGAACTGTGCCGTGCTGTACCCTATATTAATAGTTCACTAGTGTATGGTAGAGGTGGAAGCAGCGCTGCCCACATTGATTTATGTCTATTCTGAGAGCAAGTTCCTGTTGCTGTCAGAATAAACAGGTCAGTGTTGCAGCTGAAAGCATTCCTACAAACAGAAATGATTAACAATAAAACAGTAACAATAAAACAGTAAAAGTAGAAGAATCACAAAAAATGACAGCAACAAAAAAAACAAACTATTTTTGATTTTTAAATTTTTTTATTTTTTTGGGGGGGATTTGTATTTTTACTTTTTTTTTTTACTTTTTTTTTCAAACTTTAAACATTTTTAAAACAGATGGTCGGGTCTCTCCAAATGCGATAGCCAGTTTTCTGACTACCTAACATCTTTCGAGACCCTGTGTAAATGTGCCCTGAACTGTGCCGTGCTGTACCCTATATTAATAGTTCACTAGTGTATGGTAGAGGCGGAAGCAGCGCTGCCCACATTGATTTATGTCTATTCTGAGAGCAAGTTCCTGTTGCTGTCAGAATAAACAGGTCAGTGTTGCAGCTGAAAGCATTCCTACAAACAGAAATGATTAACAATAAAACAGTAACAATAAAACAGTAAAAGTAGAAGAATCACAAAAAATGACAACAAAAAAACTAACTATTTTTGATTTTTACATTTTTTATTTTTTGGGGGGATTTGTATTTTTAATTTTTTTTTTTTTACTTTTTTTTTCACGTCCACGTATAAGTGGTACCCCATATGGAAAAAGGATGACACCAAGTCCCAAACTATCTTGCCACTGCTCCCCATGTAGTCTGGGCATCCGGGGGGCTCCACGTGACTATCTTTTCCCTCATAAATCTGAAACTTACATGTATAGCCTGTTGCCCTCTCACAGGTCTTATACATCTTGACCCCATATCTGGCACGCTTGCTGGGGAGAAACTGTTTGATTACAAGGCAGCCAGAAAATTGAATGAGGGACTCATCGATGCAGATGTTTTTATGGGGAGTATACATATCTGCCAATTTTTGGTTAAAGTGATTTACGAGGGGTCGAATTTTGTGGAGCCGGACAAATTCAGGGTCACCCCGAGGACTACTGAGTGTGGTCGTAGAAGTGCATAAAACGCATTATCGTCTCATATCTATGCCTGGCCATGGCAGTAGAGAACACGGACATATGAACAAGCGGGTCTGTGGACCAATACAACCGCAATTGATATTTTTTATTAATGCCCATGTTGCAGGCAATCTGACGCTATCTGGGAGGGGCGCTAACTGGCGCTAACACTATCGGAAGTCACCGGTGACACTAATACAGTGATCAGTAAAAATCTGTTCACTGTAATCAATGACACTGGTGACAGGGCAGTGAGGGCGTTAACTGGGGGGGGAGGCGATCAAGGGGTTAAATGGGATTACTGGTGTACTAGCGGGAAAACTGGCGCTATCTGGGATGGGCTCTAACACTATTGGAAGTCGCCAGGGACACTGATACAGTGATCAGTAAACATGTGTTCACTGATCAATGACACAGGTGACAGGGAATTGAAGGGGTTAACTGGGGGGGGGTGAAGAGAGGGTTAAATGTGTCCTAGGTGTGTTCTATCTGTGGGTTAGTGCTGTTTTACTCACATTTCTTCTGTCTTCTTCTCTGAAAACTTAGCCACTCATGTGTGCTCCGTCCTGTAGTCCAATGCAACGTTGTGTAAGAGTGATGGTTTCAGCCTCATTGTCGAACTCTGGAATAATCCTCAGTCTTCAAAACCTCCTGGCTAACCTATGACAAAAAAAACACAACACCTATATCAATATTACTGTATTGGGAGCAAGTAGTCAATCATCTACTTAACATAAATTACACTAAAAATGGAAAAACATGTTTACACCCACAACCACACACATATTAATATATAAAGTTATACACATGTATGTTTTGAGTCTTAAAATGTGGAAAGAAAACTTAGCCATTTTAGTGTGCTCCGTCCTGTAGTCCAATGCAACGTTGTGCAAGAGTGATGGTTTCAGCCTCATTGTCGAACTTTGGAATAATCCTCAGTCTTTAAAACCTCTTGGCTAACCTATGACAAAAAAGAAAACAACACATATATAAATATTTCTGCATTTGGACCAAGTAACCAATCATCTACTTAACAAAAATTACGCTAAATATGTAAAAACATGCAAAGACCCACAACCACACACATATTAATATATAAAGTTATACACATGTATGTTTTGAGTCTTAAAATGTGGAAGGAAAACTTAGCATCCACCCACTTCTAATGGTGGGCACACATGAAATGTGCCAACAGATATAAAATATGTATGCCGAAGCATAGGGTCCATCCACCGATTGGCCACCCCAGGCCCCCATGCTTTGGCATATATTCTCTTTTTTTAACTGCGGATGAAAAATCTCATCCAACAGCACTGCCCACATTGATTTATGTCTATTCTGAGAGCAAGTTCCTGTTGCTGTCAGAATAAAACGGTCAGTGTTGCAGCTGAAAACATTCCTACAAACAGAAATGATTAACAATAAAACAGTAACAATAAAACAGTAAAAGTAGAAGAATCACAAAAAATGACAGCAACAAAAAAAACTAACTATTTTTGATTTTTAAATTTTTTTATTTTTTGGGAAGGATTTGTACTTTTAATTTTTTTTTTTTTTACTTTTTTTTTCAAACTTTAAACATTTTTAAAACAGATGGTTGGGTCTCTCCAAATGCGATAGCCAGTTTCCTGGCTACCTAACATCTTTTGAGACCCTGTGTAAATGTGCCCTGAACTGTGCCATGCTGTACCCTATATTAATAGTTCACTAGTGTATGGTAGAGGTGGAAGCAGCGCTGCCCACATTGATTTATGTCTATTCTGAGAGCAAGTTCCTGTTGCTGTCAGAATAAACAGGTCAGTGTTGCAGCTGAAAGCATTCCTACAAACAGAAATGATTAACAATAAAACAGTAACAGTACAACAGTAAAAGTAGAAGAATCACAAAAAATGACAGCAACAAAAAAAACTAACTATTTTTGATTTTTAAATTTTTTTATTTTTTGGGGGGATTTGTATTTTTACTTTTTTTTTTTTTACTTTTTTTTCAAACTTTAAACATTTTTAAAACAGATGGTCGGGTCTCTCCAAATGCGATAGCCAGTTTCCTGAGTACCTAACATCTTTCGAGACCCTGTGTAAATGTGCCCTGAACTGTGCCGTGCTGTACCCTATATTAATAGTTCACTAGTGTATGGTAGAGGCGGAAGCAGCGCTGCCCACATTGATTTATGTATATTCTGACAGCAAATTCCTGTTGCTGTCAGAATAAACAGGTCAGTGTTGCAGCTGAAGGCATTCCTACAAACAGAAATGATTAACAATAAAACAGTAACAATAAAACAGTAAAAGTAGAAGAATCACAAAAAATGACAGCAACAAAAAAAACTAACTATTTTTGATTTTTAAATTTTTTTATTTTTTGGGAAGGATTTGTACTTTTAATTTTTTTTTTTTTTACTTTTTTTTTCAAACTTTAAACATTTTTAAAACAGATGGTCGGGTCTCTCCAAATGCGATAGCCAGTTTCCTGGCTACCTAACATCTTTTGAGACCCTGTGTAAATGTGCCCTGAACTGTGCCGTGCTGTACCCTATATTAATAGTTCACTAGTGTATGGTAGAGGCGGAAGCAGCGCTGCCCACATTGATTTATGTCTATTCTGAGAGCAAGTTCCTGTTGCTGTCAGAATAAACAGGTCAGTGTTGCAGCTGAAAGCATTCCTACAAACAGAAATGATTAACAATAAAACAGTAACAATAAAACAGTAAAAGTAGAAGAATCACAAAAAATGACAACAAAAAAACTAACTATTTTTGATTTTTACATTTTTTATTTTTTGGGGGGGATTTGTATTTTTAATTTTTTTTTTTTTACTTTTTTTTTCACGTCCACGTATAAGTGGTACCTCATATGGAAAAAGGATGACACCAAGTCCCAAACTATCTTGCCACTGCTCCCCATGTAGTCTGGGCATCCGGGGGGCTCCACGTGACTATATTTTTCCTCATAAATCTGAAACTTACATGTATAGCCTGTTGCCCTCTCACAGGTCTTATACATCTTGACCCCATATCTGGCACGCTTGCTGGGGAGAAACTGTTTGATTACAAGGCAGCCAGAAAATTGAATGAGGGACTCATCAATGCAGATGTTTTTATGGGGAGTATACATATCTGCAAATTTTTGGTTAAAGTGATTTACGAGGGGCCGAATTTTGTGGAGCCGGTCAAATTCAGGGTCACCCCGAGGACGACTGAGTGTGTTGTCGTAGAAGTGCATAAAACGCATTATCGTCTCATATCTATGCCTGGCCATGGCAGTAGAGAACACGGACATATGAACAAGCGGGCCTGTGGACCAATACAACCGCAATTGATATTTTTTATTAATGCCCATGTTGCAGGCAATCTGACGCTATCTGGGAGGGGCGCTAACTGGCGCTAACACTATCGGAAGTCACCGGTGACACTAATACAGTGATCAGTAAAAATCTGTTCACTGTAATCAATGACACTGGTGACAGGGCAGTGAGGGCGTTAACTGGGGGGGGGGGGAGGCGATCAAGGGGTTAAATGGGATTACTGGTGTACTAGCGGGAAAACTGGCGCTATCTGGGATGGGCGCTAACACTATTGGAAGTCGCCAGGGACACTGATACAGTGATCAGTAAACATGTGTTCACTGATCAATGACACAGGTGACAGGGAATTGAAGGGGTTAACTGGGGGGGGGTGAGGAAAGGGTTAAATGTGTCCTAGGTGTGTTCTATCTGTGGGTTAGTGCTGTTTTACTCACATTTCTTCTGTCTTCTTCTCTGAAAACTTAGCCACTCATGTGTGCTCCGTCCTGTAGTCCAATGCAACGTTGTGTAAGAGTGATGGTTTCAGCCTCATTGTCGAACTCTGGAATAATCCTCAGTCTTCAAAACCTCCTGGCTAACCTATGACAAAAAAAACACAACACCTATATCAATATTACTGTATTGGGAGCAAGTAGTCAATCATCTACTTAACATAAATTACACTAAAAATGGAAAAACATGTTTACACCCACAACCACACACATATTAATATATAAAGTTATACACATGTATGTTTTGAGTCTTAAAATGTGGAAAGAAAACTTAGCCATTATAGTGTGCTCCGTCCTGTAGTCCAATGCAACGTTGTGCAAGAGTGATGGTTTCAGCCTCATTGTCGAACTTTGGAATAATCCTCAGTCTTTAAAACCTCTTGGCTAACCTATGACAAAAAAGAAAACAACACATATATAAATATTTCTGCATTTGGACCAAGTAACCAATCATCTACTTAACAAAAATTACGCTAAATATGTAAAAACATGCAAAGACCCACAACCACACACATATTAATATATAAAGTTATACACATGTATGTTTTGAGTCTTAAAATGTGGAAGGAAAACTTAGCATCCACCCACTTCTAATGGTGGGCACACATGAAATGTGCCAACAGATATAAAATATGTATGCCGAAGCATAGGGTCCATCCACCGATTGGCCACCCCAGGCCCCCATGCTTTGGCATATATTCTCTTTTTTTAACTGCGGATGAAAAATCTCATCCAACAGCACTGCCCACATTGATTTATGTCTATTCTGAGAGCAAGTTCCTGTTGCTGTCAGAATAAAATGGTCAGTGTTGCAGCTGAAAACATTCCTACAAACAGAAATGATTAACAATAAAACAGTAAAAGTAGAAGAATCACAAAAAATGACAGCAACAAAAAAAACTATTTTTGATTTTTAAATTTTTTTATTTTTTGGGAAGGATTTGTACTTTTAATTTTTTTTTTTTTTACTTTTTTTTTCAAACTTTAAACATTTTTAAAACAGATGGTCGGGTCTCTCCAAATGCGATAGCCAGTTTCCTGGCTACCTAACATCTTTTGAGACCCTGTGTAAATGTGCCCTGAACTGTGCCATGCTGTACCCTATATTAATAGTTCACTAGTGTATGGTAGAGGTGGAAGCAGCGCTGCCCACATTGATTTATGTCTATTCTGAGAGCAAGTTCCTGTTGCTGTCAGAATAAACAGGTCAGTGTTGCAGCTGAAAGCATTCCTACAAACAGAAATGATTAACAATAAAACAGTAACAGTAAAACAGTAAAAGTAGAAGAATCACAAAAAATGACAGCAACAAAAAAAACTAACTATTTTTGATTTTTAAATTTTTTTATTTTTTGGGGGGATTTGTATTTTTACTTTTTTTACTTTTTTTTTCAAACTTTAAACATTTTTAAAACAGATGGTCGGGTCTCTCCAAATGCGATAGCCAGTTTCCTGACTACCTAACATCTTTCGAGACCCTGTGTAAATGTGCCCTGAACTGTGCCGTGCTGTACCCTATATTAATAGTTCACTAGTGTATGGTAGAGGCGGAAGCAGCGCTGCCCACATTGATTTATGTCTATTCTGAGAGCAAGTTCCTGTTGCTGTCAGAATAAACAGGTCAGTGTTGCAGCTGAAAGCATTCCTACAAACAGAAATGATTAACAATAAAACAGTAACAATAAAACAGTAAAAGTAGAAGAATCACAAAAAATGACAGCAACAAAAAAAACTAACTATTTTTGATTTTTAAATTTTTTTATTTTTTGGGAAGGATTTGTACTTTTAATTTTTTTTTTTTTTACTTTTTTTTCAAACTTTAAACATTTTTAAAACAGATGGTCGGGTCTCTCCAAATGCGATAGCCAGTTTCCTGGCTACCTAACATCTTTTGAGACCCTGTGTAAATGTGCCCTGAACTGTGCCGTGCTGTACCCTATATTAATAGTTCACTAGTGTATGGTAGATGTGGAAGCAGCGCTGCCCACATTGATTTATGTCTATTCTGAGAGCAAGTTCCTGTTGCTGTCAGAATAAACAGGTCAGTGTTGCAGCTGAAAGCATTCCTACAAACAGAAATGATTAACAATAAAACAGTAACAATAAAACAGTAAAAGTAGAAGAATCACAAAAAATGACAGCAACAAAAAAAACAAACTATTTTTGATTTTTAAATTTTTTTATTTTTTTGGGGGGATTTGTATTTTTACTTTTTTTTTTACTTTTTTTTTCAAACTTTAAACATTTTTAAAACAGATGGTCGGGTCTCTCCAAATGCGATAGCCAGTTTTCTGACTACCTAACATCTTTCGAGACCCTGTGTAAATGTGCCCTGAACTGTGCCGTGCTGTACCCTATATTAATAGTTCACTAGTGTATGGTAGAGGCGGAAGCAGCGCTGCCCACATTGATTTATGTCTATTCTGAGAGCAAGTTCCTGTTGCTGTCAGAATAAACAGGTCAGTGTTGCAGCTGAAAGCATTCCTACAAACAGAAATGATTAACAATAAAACAGTAACAATAAAACAGTAAAAGTAGAAGAATCACAAAAAATGACAACAAAAAAACTAACTATTTTTGATTTTTACATTTTTTATTTTTTGGGGGGATTTGTATTTTTAATTTTTTTTTTTTTACTTTTTTTTTCACGTCCACGTATAAGTGGTACCCCATATGGAAAAAGGATGACACCAAGTCCCAAACTATCTTGCCACTGCTCCCCATGTAGTCTGGGCATCTGGGGGGCTCCACGTGACTATCTTTTCCCTCATAAATCTGAAACTTACATGTATAGCCTGTTGCCCTCTCACAGGTCTTATACATCTTGACCCCATATCTGGCACGCTTGCTGGGGAGAAACTGTTTGATTACAAGGCAGCCAGAAAATTGAATGAGGGACTCATCGATGCAGATGTTTTTATGGGGAGTATACATATCTGCCAATTTTTGGTTAAAGTGATTTACGAGGGGTCGAATTTTGTGGAGCCGGACAAATTCAGGGTCACCCCGAGGACTACTGAGTGTGGTCGTAGAAGTGCATAAAACGCATTATCGTCTCATATCTATGCCTGGCCATGGCAGTAGAGAACACGGACATATGAACAAGCGGGCCTGTGGACCAATACAACCGCAATTGATATTTTTTATTAATGCCCATGTTGCAGGCAATCTGACGCTATCTGGGAGGGGCGCTAACTGGCGCTAACACTATCGGAAGTCACCGGTGACACTAATACAGTGATCAGTAAAAATCTGTTCACTGTAATCAATGACACTGGTGACAGGGCAGTGAGGGCGTTAACTGGGGGGGGGAGGCGATCAAGGGGTTAAATGGGATTACTGGTGTACTAGCGGGAAAACTGGCGCTATCTGGGATGGGCGCTAACACTATTGGAAGTCGCCAGGGACACTGATACAGTGATCAGTAAACATGTGTTCACTGATCAATGACACAGGTGACAGGGAATTGAAGGGGTTAACTGGGGGGGGGGGTGAAGAGAGGGTTAAATGTGTCCTAGGTGTGTTCTATCTGTGGGTTAGTGCTGTTTTACTCACATTTCTTCTGTCTTCTTCTCTGAAAACTTAGCCACTCATGTGTGCTCCGTCCTGTAGTCCAATGCAACGTTGTGTAAGAGTGATGGTTTCAGCCTCATTGTCGAACTCTGGAATAATCCTCAGTCTTCAAAACCTCCTGGCTAACCTATGACAAAAAAAACACAACACCTATATCAATATTACTGTATTGGGAGCAAGTAGTCAATCATCTACTTAACATAAATTACACTAAAAATGGAAAAACATGTTTACACCCACAACCACACACATATTAATATATAAAGTTATACACATGTATGTTTTGAGTCTTAAAATGTGGAAAGAAAACTTAGCCATTATAGTGTGCTCCGTCCTGTAGTCCAATGCAACGTTGTGCAAGAGTGATGGTTTCAGCCTCATTGTCGAACTTTGGAATAATCCTCAGTCTTTAAAACCTCTTGGCTAACCTATGACAAAAAAGAAAACAACACATATATAAATATTTCTGCATTTGGACCAAGTAACCAATCATCTACTTAACAAAAATTACGCTAAATATGTAAAAACATGCAAAGACCCACAACCACACACATATTAATATATAAAGTTATACACATGTATGATTTGAGTCTTAAAATGTGGAAGGAAAACTTAGCATCCACCCACTTCTAATGGTGGGCACACATGAAATGTGCCAACAGATATAAAATATGTATGCCGAAGCATAGGGTCCATCCACCGATTGGCCACCCCAGGCCCCCATGCTTTGGCATATATTCTCTTTTTTTAACTGCGGATGAAAAATCTCATCCAACAGCACTGCCCACATTGATTTATGTCTATTCTGAGAGCAAGTTCCTGTTGCTGTCAGAATAAAACGGTCAGTGTTGCAGCTGAAAACATTCCTACAAACAGAAATGATTAACAATAAAACAGTAACAATAAAACAGTAAAAGTAGAAGAATCACAAAAAATGACAGCAACAAAAAAAACTATTTTTGATTTTTAAATTTTTTTATTTTTTGGGAAGGATTTGTACTTTTAATTTTTTTTTTTTTTACTTTTTTTTTCAAACTTTAAACATTTTTAAAACAGATGGTCGGGTCTCTCCAAATGCGATAGCCAGTTTCCTGGCTACCTAACATCTTTTGAGACCCTGTGTAAATGTGCCCTGAACTGTGCCGTGCTGTACCCTATATTAATAGTTCACTAGTGTATGGTAGAGGCGGAAGCAGCGCTGCCCACATTGATTTATGTCTATTCTGAGAGCAAGTTCCTGTTGCTGTCAGAATAAACAGGTCAGTGTTGCAGCTGAAAGCATTCCTACAAACAGAAATGATTAACAATAAAACAGTAACAATAAAACAGTAAAAGTAGAAGAATCACAAAAAATGACAACAAAAAAACTAACTATTTTTGATTTTTACATTTTTTATTTTTTGGGGGGGATTTGTATTTTTAATTTTTTTTTTTTTACTTTTTTTTTCACGTCCACGTATAAGTGGTACCTCATATGGAAAAAGGATGACACCAAGTCCCAAACTATCTTGCCACTGCTCCCCATGTAGTCTGGGCATCCGGGGGGCTCCACGTGACTATATTTTTCCTCATAAATCTGAAACTTACATGTATAGCCTGTTGCCCTCTCACAGGTCTTATACATCTTGACCCCATATCTGGCACGCTTGCTGGGGAGAAACTGTTTGATTACAAGGCAGCCAGAAAATTGAATGAGGGACTCATCAATGCAGATGTTTTTATGGGGAGTATACATATCTGCAAATTTTTGGTTAAAGTGATTTACGAGGGGCCGAATTTTGTGGAGCCGGTCAAATTCAGGGTCACCCCGAGGACGACTGAGTGTGTTGTCGTAGAAGTGCATAAAACGCATTATCGTCTCATATCTATGCCTGGCCATGGCAGTAGAGAACACGGACATATGAACAAGCGGGCCTGTGGACCAATACAACCGCAATTGATATTTTTTATTAATGCCCATGTTGCAGGCAATCTGACGCTATCTGGGAGGGGCGCTAACTGGCGCTAACACTATCGGAAGTCACCGGTGACACTAATACAGTGATCAGTAAAAATCTGTTCACTGTAATCAATGACACTGGTGACAGGGCAGTGAGGGCGTTAACTGGGGGGGGGGGGAGGCGATCAAGGGGTTAAATGGGATTACTGGTGTACTAGCGGGAAAACTGGCGCTATCTGGGATGGGCGCTAACACTATTGGAAGTCGCCAGGGACACTGATACAGTGATCAGTAAACATGTGTTCACTGATCAATGACACAGGTGACAGGGAATTGAAGGGGTTAACTGGGGGGGGTGTGAGGAGAGGGTTAAATGTGTCCTAGGTGTGTTCTATCTGTGGGTTAGTGCTGTTTTACTCACATTTCTTCTGTCTTCTTCTCTGAAAACTTAGCCACTCATGTGTGCTCCGTCCTGTAGTCCAATGCAACGTTGTGTAAGAGTGATGGTTTCAGCCTCATTGTCGAACTCTGGAATAATCCTCAGTCTTCAAAACCTCCTGGCTAACCTATGACAAAAAAAACACAACACCTATATCAATATTACTGTATTGGGAGCAAGTAGTCAATCATCTACTTAACATAAATTACACTAAAAATGGAAAAACATGTTTACACCCACAACCACACACATATTAATATATAAAGTTATACACATGTATGTTTTGAGTCTTAAAATGTGGAAAGAAAACTTAGCCATTTTAGTGTGCTCCGTCCTGTAGTCCAATGCAACGTTGTGCAAGAGTGATGGTTTCAGCCTCATTGTCGAACTTTGGAATAATCCTCAGTCTTTAAAACCTTTTGGCTAACCTATGACAAAAAAGAAAACAACACATATATAAATATTTCTGCATTTGGACCAAGTAACCAATCATCTACTTAACAAAAATTACGCTAAATATGTAAAAACATGCAAAGACCCACAACCACACACATATTAATATATAAAGTTATACACATGTATGTTTTGAGTCTTAAAATGTGGAAGGAAAACTTAGCATCCACTCACTTCTAATGGTGGGCACACATGAAATGTGCCAACAGATATAAAATATGTATGCCGAAGCATAGGGTCCATCCACCGATTGGCCACCCCAGGCCCCCATGCTTTGGCATATATTCTCTTTTTTTAACTGCGGATGAAAAATCTCATCCAACAGCACTGCCCACATTGATTTATGTCTATTCTGAGAGCAAGTTCCTGTTGCTGTCAGAATAAAACGGTCAGTGTTGCAGCTGAAAACATTCCTACAAACAGAAATGATTAACAATAAAACAGTAACAATAAAACAGTAAAAGTAGAAGAATCACAAAAAATGACAGCAACAAAAAAAACTAACTATTTTTGATTTTTAAATTTTTTTATTTTTTGGGAAGGATTTGTACTTTTAATTTTTTTTTTTTTTACTTTTTTTTTCAAACTTTAAACATTTTTAAAACAGATGGTCGGGTCTCTCCAAATGCGATAGCCAGTTTCCTGGCTACCTAACATCTTTTGAGACCCTGTGTAAATGTGCCCTGAACTGTGCCATGCTGTACCCTATATTAATAGTTCACTAGTGTATGGTAGAGGTGGAAGCAGCGCTGCCCACATTGATTTATGTCTATTCTGAGAGCAAGTTCCTGTTGCTGTCAGAATAAACAGGTCAGTGTTGCAGCTGAAAGCATTCCTACAAACAGAAATGATTAACAATAAAACAGTAACAATAAAACAGTAAAAGTAGAAGAATCACAAAAAATGACAGCAACAAAAAAAACTATTTTTGATTTTTAAATTTTTTTATTTTTTGGGAAGGATTTGTACTTTTAATTTTTTTTTTTTTTACTTTTTTTTTCAAACTTTAAACATTTTTAAAACAGATGGTCGGGTCTCTCCAAATGCGATAGCCAGTTTCCTGGCTACCTAACATCTTTTGAGACCCTGTGTAAATGTGCCCTGAACTGTGCCGTGCTGTACCCTATATTAATAGTTCACTAGTGTATGGTAGAGGCGGAAGCAGCGCTGCCCACATTGATTTATGTCTATTCTGAGAGCAAGTTCCTGTTGCTGTCAGAATAAACAGGTCAGTGTTGCAGCTGAAAGCATTCCTACAAACAGAAATGATTAACAATAAAACAGTAACAATAAAACAGTAAAAGTAGAAGAATCACAAAAAATGACAACAAAAAAACTAACTATTTTTGATTTTTACATTTTTTATTTTTTGGGGGGGATTTGTATTTTTAATTTTTTTTTTTTTACTTTTTTTTTCACGTCCACGTATAAGTGGTACCTCATATGGAAAAAGGATGACACCAAGTCCCAAACTATCTTGCCACTGCTCCCCATGTAGTCTGGGCATCCGGGGGGCTCCACGTGACTATATTTTTCCTCATAAATCTGAAACTTACATGTATAGCCTGTTGCCCTCTCACAGGTCTTATACATCTTGACCCCATATCTGGCACGCTTGCTGGGGAGAAACTGTTTGATTACAAGGCAGCCAGAAAATTGAATGAGGGACTCATCAATGCAGATGTTTTTATGGGGAGTATACATATCTGCAAATTTTTGGTTAAAGTGATTTACGAGGGGCCGAATTTTGTGGAGCCGGTCAAATTCAGGGTCACCCCGAGGACGACTGAGTGTGTTGTCGTAGAAGTGCATAAAACGCATTATCGTCTCATATCTATGCCTGGCCATGGCAGTAGAGAACACGGACATATGAACAAGCGGGCCTGTGGACCAATACAACCGCAATTGATATTTTTTATTAATGCCCATGTTGCAGGCAATCTGACGCTATCTGGGAGGGGCGCTAACTGGCGCTAACACTATCGGAAGTCACCGGTGACACTAATACAGTGATCAGTAAAAATCTGTTCACTGTAATCAATGACACTGGTGACAGGGCAGTGAGGGCGTTAACTGGGGGGGGGGGGAGGCGATCAAGGGGTTAAATGGGATTACTGGTGTACTAGCGGGAAAACTGGCGCTATCTGGGATGGGCGCTAACACTATTGGAAGTCGCCAGGGACACTGATACAGTGATCAGTAAACATGTGTTCACTGATCAATGACACAGGTGACAGGGAATTGAAGGGGTTAACTGGGGGGGGGTGAGGAGAGGGTTAAATGTGTCCTAGGTGTGTTCTATCTGTGGGTTAGTGCTGTTTTACTCACATTTCTTCTGTCTTCTTCTCTGAAAACTTAGCCACTCATGTGTGCTCCGTCCTGTAGTCCAATGCAACGTTGTGTAAGAGTGATGGTTTCAGCCTCATTGTCGAACTCTGGAATAATCCTCAGTCTTCAAAACCTCCTGGCTAACCTATGACAAAAAAAACACAACACCTATATCAATATTACTGTATTGGGAGCAAGTAGTCAATCATCTACTTAACATAAATTACACTAAAAATGGAAAAACATGTTTACACCCACAACCACACACATATTAATATATAAAGTTATACACATGTATGTTTTGAGTCTTAAAATGTGGAAAGAAAACTTAGCCATTTTAGTGTGCTCCGTCCTGTAGTCCAATGCAACGTTGTGCAAGAGTGATGGTTTCAGCCTCATTGTCGAACTTTGGAATAATCCTCAGTCTTTAAAACCTCTTGGCTAACCTATGACAAAAAAGAAAACAACACATATATAAATATTTCTGCATTTGGACCAAGTAACCAATCATCTACTTAACAAAAATTACGCTAAATATGTAAAAACATGCAAAGACCCACAACCACACACATATTAATATATAAAGTTATACACATGTATGTTTTGAGTCTTAAAATGTGGAAGGAAAACTTAGCATCCACCCACTTCTAATGGTGGGCACACATGAAATGTGCCAACAGATATAAAATATGTATGCCGAAGCATAGGGTCCATCCACCGATTGGCCACCCCAGGCCCCCATGCTTTGGCATATATTCTCTTTTTTTAACTGCGGATGAAAAATCTCATCCAACAGCACTGCCCACATTGATTTATGTCTATTCTGAGAGCAAGTTCCTGTTGCTGTCAGAATAAAACGGTCAGTGTTGCAGCTGAAAACATTCCTACAAACAGAAATGATTAACAATAAAACAGTAACAATAAAACAGTAAAAGTAGAAGAATCACAAAAAATGACAGCAACAAAAAAAACTAACTATTTTTGATTTTTAAATTTTTTTATTTTTTGGGAAGGGTTTGTACTTTTAATTTTTTTTTTTTTTACTTTTTTTTTCAAACTTTAAACATTTTTAAAACAGATGGTCGGGTCTCTCCAAATGCGATAGCCAGTTTCCTGGCTACCTAACATCTTTTGAGACCCTGTGTAAATGTGCCCTGAACTGTGCCATGCTGTACCCTATATTAATAGTTCACTAGTGTATGGTAGAGGTGGAAGCAGTGCTGCCCACATTGATTTATGTCTATTCTGAGAGCAAGTTCCTGTTGCTGTCAGAATAAACAGGTCAGTGTTGCAGCTGAAAGCATTCCTACAAACAGAAATGATTAACAATAAAACAGTAACAGTAAAACAGTAAAAGTAGAAGAATCACAAAAAATGAAAGCAACAAAAAAAACTAACTATTTTTGATTTTTAAATTTTTTTATTTTTTGGGGGGATTTGTATTTTTACTTTTTTTTTTTTTACTTTTTTTTCAAACTTTAAACATTTTTAAAACAGATGGTCGGGTCTCTCCAAATGCGATAGCCAGTTTCCTGACTACCTAACATCTTTCGAGACCCTGTGTAAATGTGCCCTGAACTGTGCCGTGCTGTACCCTATATTAATAGATCACTAGTGTATGGTAGAGGCGGAAGCAGCGCTGCCCACATTGATTTATGTCTATTCTGAGAGCAAGTTCCTGTTGCTGTCAGAATAAACAGGTCAGTGTTGCAGCTGAAAGCATTCCTACAAACAGAAATGATTAACAATAAAACAGTAACAATAAAACAGTAAAAGTAGAAGAATCACAAAAAATGACAGCAACAAAAAAAACTAACTATTTTTGATTTTTAAATTTTTTTATTTTTTGGGAAGGATTTGTACTTTTAATTTTTTTTTTTTTTACTTTTTTTTCAAACTTTAAACATTTTTAAAACAGATGGTCGGGTCTCTCCAAATGCGATAGCCAGTTTCCTGGCAACCTAACATCTTTTGAGACCTTGTGTAAATGTGCCCTGAACTGTGCCGTGCTGTACCCTATATTAATAGTTCACTAGTGTATGGTAGAGGTGGAAGCAGTGCTGCCCACATTGATTTATGTCTATTCTGAGAGCAAGTTCCTGTTGCTGTCAGAATAAACAGGTCAGTGTTGCAGCTGAAAGCATTCCTACAAACAGAAATGATTAACAATAAAACAGTAACAGTAAAACAGTAAAAGTAGAAGAATCACAAAAAATGAAAGCAACAAAAAAAACTAACTATTTTTGATTTTTAAATTTTTTTATTTTTTGGGGGGATTTGTATTTTTACTTTTTTTTTTTTTACTTTTTTTTCAAACTTTAAACATTTTTAAAACAGATGGTCGGGTCTCTCCAAATGCGATAGCCAGTTTCCTGACTACCTAACATCTTTCGAGACCCTGTGTAAATGTGCCCTGAACTGTGCCGTGCTGTACCCTATATTAATAGATCACTAGTGTATGGTAGAGGCGGAAGCAGCGCTGCCCACATTGATTTATGTCTATTCTGAGAGCAAGTTCCTGTTGCTGTCAGAATAAACAGGTCAGTGTTGCAGCTGAAAGCATTCCTACAAACAGAAATGATTAACAATAAAACAGTAACAATAAAACAGTAAAAGTAGAAGAATCACAAAAAATGACAGCAACAAAAAAAACTAACTATTTTTGATTTTTAAATTTTTTTATTTTTTGGGAAGGATTTGTACTTTTAATTTTTTTTTTTTTTACTTTTTTTTCAAACTTTAAACATTTTTAAAACAGATGGTCGGGTCTCTCCAAATGCGATAGCCAGTTTCCTGGCAACCTAACATCTTTTGAGACCTTGTGTAAATGTGCCCTGAACTGTGCCGTGCTGTACCCTATATTAATAGTTCACTAGTGTATGGTAGAGGTGGAAGCAGCGCTGCCCACATTGATTTATGTCTATTCTGAGAGCAAGTTCCTGTTGCTGTCAGAATAAACAGGTCAGTGTTGCAGCTGAAAGCATTCCTACAAACAGAAATGATTAACAATAAAACAGTAACAATAAAACAGTAAAAGTAGAAGAATCACAAAAAATGACAGCAACAAAAAAAACAAACTATTTTTGATTTTTAAATTTTTTTATTTTTTTGGGGGGGATTTGTATTTTTACTTTTTTTTTTTACTTTTTTTTTCAAACTTTAAACATTTTTAAAACAGATGGTCGGGTCTCTCCAAATGCGATAGCCAGTTTTCTGACTACCTAACATCTTTCGAGACCCTGTGTAAATGTGCCCTGAACTGTGCCGTGCTGTACCCTATATTAATAGTTCACTAGTGTATGGTAGAGGCGGAAGCAGCGCTGCCCACATTGATTTATGTCTATTCTGAGAGCAAGTTCCTGTTGCTGTCAGAATAAACAGGTCAGTGTTGCAGCTGAAAGCATTCCTACAAACAGAAATGATTAACAATAAAACAGTAACAATAAAACAGTAAAAGTAGAAGAATCACAAAAAATGACAACAAAAAAACTAACTATTTTTGATTTTTACATTTTTTATTTTTTGGGGGGATTTGTATTTTTAATTTTTTTTTTTTTACTTTTTTTTTCACGTCCACGTATAAGTGGTACCCCATATGGAAAAAGGATGACACCAAGTCCCAAACTATCTTGCCACTGCTCCCCATGTAGTCTGGGCATCCGGGGGGCTCCACGTGACTATCTTTTCCCTCATAAATCTGAAACTTACATGTATAGCCTGTTGCCCTCTCACAGGTCTTATACATCTTGACCCCATATCTGGCACGCTTGCTGGGGAGAAACTGTTTGATTACAAGGCAGCCAGAAAATTGAATGAGGGACTCATCGATGCAGATGTTTTTATGGGGAGTATACATATCTGCCAATTTTTGGTTAAAGTGATTTACGAGGGGTCGAATTTTGTGGAGCCGGACAAATTCAGGGTCACCCCGAGGACTACTGAGTGTGGTCGTAGAAGTGCATAAAACGCATTATCGTCTCATATCTATGCCTGGCCATGGCAGTAGTGAACACGGACATATGAACAAGCGGGTCTGTGGACCAATACAACCGCAATTGATATTTTTTATTAATGCCCATGTTGCAGGCAATCTGACGCTATCTGGGAGGGGCGCTAACTGGCGCTAACACTATCGGAAGTCACCGGTGACACTAATACAGTGATCAGTAAAAATCTGTTCACTGTAATCAATGACACTGGTGACAGGGCAGTGAGGGCGTTAACTGGGGGGGGGAGGCGATCAAGGGGTTAAATGGGATTACTGGTGTACTAGCGGGAAAACTGGCGCTATCTGGGATGGGCTCTAACACTATTGGAAGTCGCCAGGGACACTGATACAGTGATCAGTAAACATGTGTTCACTGATCAATGACACAGGTGACAGGGAATTGAAGGGGTTAACTGGGGGGGGGTGAAGAGAGGGTTAAATGTGTCCTAGGTGTGTTCTATCTGTGGGTTAGTGCTGTTTTACTCACATTTCTTCTGTCTTCTTCTCTGAAAACTTAGCCACTCATGTGTGCTCCGTCCTGTAGTCCAATGCAACGTTGTGTAAGAGTGATGGTTTCAGCCTCATTGTCGAACTCTGGAATAATCCTCAGTCTTCAAAACCTCCTGGCTAACCTATGACAAAAAAAACACAACACCTATATCAATATTACTGTATTGGGAGCAAGTAGTCAATCATCTACTTAACATAAATTACACTAAAAATGGAAAAACATGTTTACACCCACAACCACACACATATTAATATATAAAGTTATACACATGTATGTTTTGAGTCTTAAAATGTGGAAAGAAAACTTAGCCATTTTAGTGTGCTCCGTCCTGTAGTCCAATGCAACGTTGTGCAAGAGTGATGGTTTCAGCCTCATTGTCGAACTTTGGAATAATCCTCAGTCTTTAAAACCTCTTGGCTAACCTATGACAAAAAAGAAAACAACACATATATAAATATTTCTGCATTTGGACCAAGTAACCAATCATCTACTTAACAAAAATTACGCTAAATATGTAAAAACATGCAAAGACCCACAACCACACACATATTAATATATAAAGTTATACACATGTATGTTTTGAGTCTTAAAATGTGGAAGGAAAACTTAGCATCCACCCACTTCTAATGGTGGGCACACATGAAATGTGCCAACAGATATAAAATATGTATGCCGAAGCATAGGGTCCATCCACCGATTGGCCACCCCAGGCCCCAAAGCTTTGGCATATATTCTCTTTTTTTAACTGCGGATGAAAAATCTCATCCAACAGCACTGCCCACATTGATTTATGTCTATTCTGAGAGCAAGTTCCTGTTGCTGTCAGAATAAAACGGTCAGTGTTGCAGCTGAAAACATTCCTACAAACAGAAATGATTAACAATAAAACAGTAACAGTAAAACAGTAAAAGTAGAAGAATCACAAAAAATGACAGCAACAAAAAAACTAACTATTTTTGATTTTTAAATTTTTTTATTTTTTGGGGGGATTTGTATTTTTACTTTTTTTTTTTTTACTTTTTTTTTCAAACTTTAAACATTTTTAAAACAGATGGTCGGGTCTCTCCAAATGCGATAGCCAGTTTCCTGACTACCTAACATCTTTCGAGACCCTGTGTAAATGTGCCCTAAACTGTGCCGTGCTGTACCCTATATTAATAGTTCACTAGTGTATGGTAGAGGCGGAAGCAGCGCTGCCCACATTGATTTATGTCTATTCTGAGAGCAAGTTCCTGTTGCTGTCAGAATAAACAGGTCAGTGTTGCAGCTGAAGGCATTCCTACAAACAGAAATGATTAACAATAAAACAGTAACAATAAAACAGTAAAAGTAGAAGAATCACAAAAAATGACAGCAACAAAAAAAACTAACTATTTTTGATTTTTAAATTTTTTTATTTTTTGGGAAGGATTTGTACTTTTAATTTTTTTTTTTTTTTACTTTTTTTTTCAAACTTTAAACATTTTTAAAACAGATGGTCGGGTCTCTCCAAATGCGATAGCCAGTTTCCTGGCTACCTAACATCTTTTGAGACCCTGTGTAAATGTGCCCTGAACTGTGCCGTGCTGTACCCTATATTAATAGTTCACTAGTGTATGGTAGAGGTGGAAGCAGCGCTGCCCACATTGATTTATGTCTATTCTGAGAGCAAGTTCCTGTTGCTGTCAGAATAAACAGGTCAGTGTTGCAGCTGAAAGCATTCCTACAAAGAGAAATGATTAACAATAAAACAGTAACAATAAAACAGTAAAAGTAGAAGAATCACAAAAAATGACAGCAACAAAAAAAAAAAACTATTTTTGATTTTTAAATTTTTTTATTTTTTGGGGGGGATTTGTATTTTTACTTTTTTTTTTTTTACTTTTTTTTTCAAACTTTAAACATTTTTAAAACAGATGGTCGGGTCTCTTCAAATGCGATAGCCAGTTTTCTGACTACCTAACATCTTTCGAGACCCTGTGTAAATGTGCCCTGAACTGTGCCGTGCTGTACCCTATATTAATAGTTCACTAGTGTATGGTAGAGGCGGAAGCAGCGCTGCCCACATTGATTTATGTCTATTCTGAGAGCAAGTTCCTGTTGCTGTCAGAATAAACAGGTCAGTGTTGCAGCTGAAAGCATTCCTACAAACAGAAATGATTAACAATAAAACAGTAACAATAAAACAGTAAAAGTAGAAGAATCACAAAAAATGACAACAAAAAAACTAACTTTTTTTGATTTTTACATTTTTTATTTTTTGGGGGGGATTTGTATTTTTAATTTTTTTTTTTTTACTTTTTTTTTTTCACGTCCACGTATAAGTGGTACCTCATATGGAAAAAGGATGACACCAATTCCCAAACTATCTTGCCACTGCACCCCATGTAGTCTAGGCATCCGGGGGGCTCCACGTGACTATATTTTTCCTCATAAATCTGAAACTTACATGTATAGCCTGTTGCCCTCTCACAGGTCTTATACATCTTGACCCCATATCTGGCACGCTTGCTGGGGAGAAACTGTTTGATTACAAGGCAGCCAGAAAATTGAATGAGGGACTCATCAATGCAGATGTTTTTATGGGGAGTATACATATCTGCAAATTTTTGGTTAAAGTGATTTACGAGGGGCCGAATTTTGTGGAGCCGGTCAAATTCAGGGTCACCCCGAGGACGACTGAGTGTGTTGTCGTAGAAGTGCATAAAACGCATTATCGTCTCATATCTATGCCTGGCCATGGCAGTAGAGAACACGGACATATGAACAAGCGGGCCTGTGGACCAATACAACCGCAATTGATATTTTTTATTAATGCCCATGTTGCAGGCAATCTGACGCTATCTGGGAGGGGCGCTAACTGGCGCTAACACTATCGGAAGTCACCGGTGACACTAATACAGTGATCAGTAAAAATCTGTTCACTGTAATCAATGACACTGGTGACAGGGCAGTGAGGGCGTTAACTGGGGGGGGGGAGGCGATCAAGGGGTTAAATGGGATTACTGGTGTACTAGCGGGAAAACTGGCGCTATCTGGGATGGGCGCTAACACTATTGGAAGTCGCCAGGGACACTGATACAGTGATCAGTAAACATGTGTTCACTGATCAATGACACAGGTGACAGGGAATTGAAGGGGTTAACTGGGGGGGGGTGAAGAGAGGGTTAAATGTGTCCTAGGTGTGTTCTATCTGTGGGTTAGTGCTGTTTTACTCACATTTCTTCTGTCTTCTTCTCTGAAAACTTAGCCACTCATGTGTGCTCCGTCCTGTAGTCCAATGCAACGTTGTGTAAGAGTGATGGTTTCAGCCTCATTGTCGAACTCTGGAATAATCCTCAGTCTTCAAAACCTCCTGGCTAACCTATGACAAAAAAAACACAACACCTATATCAATATTACTGTATTGGGAGCAAGTAGTCAATCATCTACTTAACATAAATTACACTAAAAATGGAAAAACATGTTTACACCCACAACCACACACATATTAATATATAAAGTTATACACATGTATGTTTTGAGTCTTAAAATGTGGAAAGAAAACTTAGCCATTTTAGTGTGCTCCGTCCTGTAGTCCAATGCAACGTTGTGCAAGAGTGATGGTTTCAGCCTCATTGTCGAACTTTGGAATAATCCTCAGTCTTTAAAACCTCTTGGCTAACCTATGACAAAAAAGAAAACAACACATATATAAATATTTCTGCATTTGGACCAAGTAACCAATCATCTACTTAACAAAAATTACGCTAAATATGTAAAAACATGCAAAGACCCACAACCACACACATATTAATATATAAAGTTATACACATGTATGTTTTGAGTCTTAAAATGTGGAAGGAAAACTTAGCATCCACCCACTTCTAATGGTGGGCACACATGAAATGTGCCAACAGATATAAAATATGTATGCCGAAGCATAGGGTCCATCCACCGATTGGCCACCCCAGGCCCCCATGCTTTGGCATATATTCTCTTTTTTTAACTGCGGATGAAAAATCTCATCCAACAGCACTGCCCACATTGATTTATGTCTATTCTGAGAGCAAGTTCCTGTTGCTGTCAGAATAAAACGGTCAGTGTTGCAGCTGAAAACATTCCTACAAACAGAAATGATTAACAATAAAACAGTAACAATAAAACAGTAAAAGTAGAAGAATCACAAAAAATGACAGCAACAAAAAAAACTAACTATTTTTGATTTTTAAATTTTTTTATTTTTTGGGAAGGATTTGTACTTTTAATTTTTTTTTTTTTTACTTTTTTTTTCAAACTTTAAACATTTTTAAAACAGATGGTCGGGTCTCTCCAAATGCGATAGCCAGTTTCCTGGCTACCTAACATCTTTTGAGACCCTGTGTAAATGTGCCCTGAACTGTGCCATGCTGTACCCTATATTAATAGTTCACTAGTGTATGGTAGAGGTGGAAGCAGTGCTGCCCACATTGATTTATGTCTATTCTGAGAGCAAGTTCCTGTTGCTGTCAGAATAAACAGGTCAGTGTTGCAGCTGAAAGCATTCCTACAAACAGAAATGATTAACAATAAAACAGTAACAGTAAAACAGTAAAAGTAGAAGAATCACAAAAAATGAAAGCAACAAAAAAAACTAACTATTTTTGATTTTTAAATTTTTTTATTTTTTGGGGGGATTTGTATTTTTACTTTTTTTTTTTTTACTTTTTTTTCAAACTTTAAACATTTTTAAAACAGATGGTCGGGTCTCTCCAAATGCGATAGCCAGTTTCCTGACTACCTAACATCTTTCGAGACCCTGTGTAAATGTGCCCTGAACTGTGCCGTGCTGTACCCTATATTAATAGATCACTAGTGTATGGTAGAGGCGGAAGCAGCGCTGCCCACATTGATTTATGTCTATTCTGAGAGCAAGTTCCTGTTGCTGTCAGAATAAACAGGTCAGTGTTGCAGCTGAAAGCATTCCTACAAACAGAAATGATTAACAATAAAACAGTAACAATAAAACAGTAAAAGTAGAAGAATCACAAAAAATGACAGCAACAAAAAAAACTAACTATTTTTGATTTTTAAATTTTTTTATTTTTTGGGAAGGATTTGTACTTTTAATTTTTTTTTTTTTTACTTTTTTTTCAAACTTTAAACATTTTTAAAACAGATGGTCGGGTCTCTCCAAATGCGATAGCCAGTTTCCTGGCAACCTAACATCTTTTGAGACCTTGTGTAAATGTGCCTTGAACTGTGCCGTGCTGTACCCTATATTAATAGTTCACTAGTGTATGGTAGAGGTGGAAGCAGCGCTGCCCACATTGATTTATGTCTATTCTGAGAGCAAGTTCCTGTTGCTGTCAGAATAAACAGGTCAGTGTTGCAGCTGAAAGCATTCCTACAAACAGAAATGATTAACAATAAAACAGTAACAATAAAACAGTAAAAGTAGAAGAATCACAAAAAATGACAGCAACAAAAAAAACAAACTATTTTTGATTTTTAAATTTTTTTATTT
This sequence comes from Staurois parvus, assembly GCF_062004578.1. Lineage (NCBI taxonomy): Eukaryota > Metazoa > Chordata > Amphibia > Anura > Ranidae > Staurois > Staurois parvus. Next base: position 4,768,084 of record NW_028319601.1, on the reverse strand, counting down.
TTTTGGGGGGGATTTGTATTTTTACTTTTTTTTTTTACTTTTTTTTTCAAACTTTAAACATTTTTAAAACAGATGGTCGGGTCTCTCCAAATGCGATAGCCAGTTTTCTGACTACCTAACATCTTTCGAGACCCTGTGTAAATGTGCCCTGAACTGTGCCGTGCTGTACCCTATATTAATAGTTCACTAGTGTATGGTAGAGGCGGAAGCAGCGCTGCCCACATTGATTTATGTCTATTCTGAGAGCAAGTTCCTGTTGCTGTCAGAATAAACAGGTCAGTGTTGCAGCTGAAAGCATTCCTACAAACAGAAATGATTAACAATAAAACAGTAACAATAAAACAGTAAAAGTAGAAGAATCACAAAAAATGACAACAAAAAAACTAACTATTTTTGATTTTTACATTTTTTATTTTTTGGGGGGATTTGTATTTTTAATTTTTTTTTTTTTACTTTTTTTTTCACGTCCACGTATAAGTGGTACCCCATATGGAAAAAGGATGACACCAAGTCCCAAACTATCTTGCCACTGCTCCCCATGTAGTCTGGGCATCCGGGGGGCTCCACGTGACTATCTTTTCCCTCATAAATCTGAAACTTACATGTATAGCCTGTTGCCCTCTCACAGGTCTTATACATCTTGACCCCATATCTGGCACGCTTGCTGGGGAGAAACTGTTTGATTACAAGGCAGCCAGAAAATTGAATGAGGGACTCATCGATGCAGATGTTTTTATGGGGAGTATACATATCTGCCAATTTTTGGTTAAAGTGATTTACGAGGGGTCGAATTTTGTGGAGCCGGACAAATTCAGGGTCACCCCGAGGACTACTGAGTGTGGTCGTAGAAGTGCATAAAACGCATTATCGTCTCATATCTATGCCTGGCCATGGCAGTAGTGAACACGGACATATGAACAAGCGGGTCTGTGGACCAATACAACCGCAATTGATATTTTTTATTAATGCCCATGTTGCAGGCAATCTGACGCTATCTGGGAGGGGCGCTAACTGGCGCTAACACTATCGGAAGTCACCGGTGACACTAATACAGTGATCAGTAATAATCTGTTCACTGTAATCAATGACACTGGTGACAGGGCAGTGAGGGCGTTAACTGGGGGGGGAGGCGATCAAGGGGTTAAATGGGATTACTGGTGTACTAGCGGGAAAACTGGCGCTATCTGGGATGGGCTCTAACACTATTGGAAGTCGCCAGGGACACTGATACAGTGATCAGTAAACATGTGTTCACTGATCAATGACACAGGTGACAGGGAATTGAAGGGGTTAACTGGGGGGGGGGTGAAGAGAGGGTTAAATGTGTCCTAGGTGTGTTCTATCTGTGGGTTAGTGCTGTTTTACTCACATTTCTTCTGTCTTCTTCTCTGAAAACTTAGCCACTCATGTGTGCTCCGTCCTGTAGTCCAATGCAACGTTGTGTAAGAGTGATGGTTTCAGCCTCATTGTCGAACTCTGGAATAATCCTCAGTCTTCAAAACCTCCTGGCTAACCTATGACAAAAAAAACACAACACCTATATCAATATTACTGTATTGGGAGCAAGTAGTCAATCATCTACTTAACATAAATTACACTAAAAATGGAAAAACATGTTTACACCCACAACCACACACATATTAATATATAAAGTTATACACATGTATGTTTTGAGTCTTAAAATGTGGAAAGAAAACTTAGCCATTTTAGTGTGCTCCGTCCTGTAGTCCAATGCAACGTTGTGCAAGAGTGATGGTTTCAGCCTCATTGTCGAACTTTGGAATAATCCTCAGTCTTTAAAACCTCTTGGCTAACCTATGACAAAAAAGAAAACAACACATATATAAATATTTCTGCATTTGGACCAAGTAACCAATCATCTACTTAACAAAAATTACGCTAAATATGTAAAAACATGCAAAGACCCACAACCACACACATATTAATATATAAAGTTATACACATGTATGTTTTGAGTCTTAAAATGTGGAAGGAAAACTTAGCATCCACCCACTTCTAATGGTGGGCACACATGAAATGTGCCAACAGATATAAAATATGTATGCCGAAGCATAGGGTCCATCCACCGATTGGCCACCCCAGGCCCCCATGCTTTGGCATATATTCTCTTTTTTTAACTGCGGATGAAAAATCTCATCCAACAGCACTGCCCACATTGATTTATGTCTATTCTGAGAGCAAGTTCCTGTTGCTGTCAGAATAAAACGGTCAGTGTTGCAGCTGAAAACATTCCTACAAACAGAAATGATTAACAATAAAACAGTAACAATAAAACAGTAAAAGTAGAAGAATCACAAAAAATGACAGCAACAAAAAAAACTAACTATTTTTGATTTTTAAATTTTTTTATTTTTTGGGAAGGATTTGTACTTTTAATTTTTTTTTTTTTTACTTTTTTTTTCAAACTTTAAACATTTTTAAAACAGATGGTTGGGTCTCTCCAAATGCGATAGCCAGTTTCCTGGCTACCTAACATCTTTTGAGACCCTGTGTAAATGTGCCCTGAACTGTGCCATGCTGTACCCTATATTAATAGTTCACTAGTGTATGGTAGAGGTGGAAGCAGCGCTGCCCACATTGATTTATGTCTATTCTGAGAGCAAGTTCCTGTTGCTGTCAGAATAAACAGGTCAGTGTTGCAGCTGAAAGCATTCCTACAAACAGAAATGATTAACAATAAAACAGTAACAGTAAAACAGTAAAAGTAGAAGAATCACAAAAAATGACAGCAACAAAAAAAACTAACTATTTTTGATTTTTAAATTTTTTTATTTTTTGGGGGGATTTGTATTTTTACTTTTTTTTTTTTACTTTTTTTTCAAACTTTAAACATTTTTAAAACAGATGGTCGGGTCTCTCCAAATGCGATAGCCAGTTTCCTGACTACCTAACATCTTTCGAGACCCTGTGTAAATGTGCCCTGAACTGTGCCGTGCTGTACCCTATATTAATAGTTCACTAGTGTATGGTAGAGGCGGAAGCAGCGCTGCCCACATTGATTTATGTCTATTCTGAGAGCAAGTTCCTGTTGCTGTCAGAATAAACAGGTCAGTGTTGCAGCTGAAGGCATTCCTACAAACAGAAATGATTAACAATAAAACAGTAACAATAAAACAGTAAAAGTAGAAGAATCACAAAAAATGACAGCAACAAAAAAAACTAACTATTTTTGATTTTTAAATTTTTTTATTTTTTGGGAAGGATTTGTACTTTTAATTTTTTTTTTTTTTACTTTTTTTTTCAAACTTTAAACATTTTTAAAACAGATGGTCAGGTCTCTCCAAATGCGATAGCCAGTTTCCTGGCTACCTAACATCTTTTGAGACCCTGTGTAAATGTGCCCTGAACTGTGCCGTGCTGTACCCTATATTAATAGTTCACTAGTGTATGGTAGAGGCGGAAGCAGCGCTGCCCACATTGATTTATGTCTATTCTGAGAGCAAGTTCCTGTTGCTGTCAGAATAAACAGGTCAGTGTTGCAGCTGAAAGCATTCCTACAAACAGAAATGATTAACAATAAAACAGTAACAATAAAACAGTAAAAGTAGAAGAATCACAAAAAATGACAACAAAAAAACTAACTATTTTTGATTTTTACATTTTTTATTTTTTGGGGGGGATTTGTATTTTTAATTTTTTTTTTTTTACTTTTTTTTTCACGTCCACGTATAAGTGGTACCTCATATGGAAAAAGGATGACACCAAGTCCCAAACTATCTTGCCACTGCTCCCCATGTAGTCTGGGCATCCGGGGGGCTCCACGTGACTATATTTTTCCTCATAAATCTGAAACTTACATGTATAGCCTGTTGCCCTCTCACAGGTCTTATACATCTTGACCCCATATCTGGCACGCTTGCTGGGGAGAAACTGTTTGATTACAAGGCAGCCAGAAAATTGAATGAGGGACTCATCAATGCAGATGTTTTTATGGGGAGTATACATATCTGCAAATTTTTGGTTAAAGTGATTTACGAGGGGCCGAATTTTGTGGAGCCGGTCAAATTCAGGGTCACCCCGAGGACGACTGAGTGTGTTGTCGTAGAAGTGCATAAAACGCATTATCGTCTCATATCTATGCCTGGCCATGGCAGTAGAGAACACGGACATATGAACAAGCGGGCCTGTGGACCAATACAACCGCAATTGATATTTTTTATTAATGCCCATGTTGCAGGCAATCTGACGCTATCTGGGAGGGGCGCTAACTGGCGCTAACACTATCGGAAGTCACCGGTGACACTAATACAGTGATCAGTAAAAATCTGTTCACTGTAATCAATGACACTGGTGACAGGGCAGTGAGGGCGTTAACTGGGGGGGGGGGGAGGCGATCAAGGGGTTAAATGGGATTACTGGTGTACTAGCGGGAAAACTGGCGCTATCTGGGATGGGCGCTAACACTATTGGAAGTCGCCAGGGACACTGATACAGTGATCAGTAAACATGTGTTCACTGATCAATGACACAGGTGACAGGGAATTGAAGGGGTTAACTGGGGGGGGGTGAGGAGAGGGTTAAATGTGTCCTAGGTGTGTTCTATCTGTGGGTTAGTGCTGTTTTACTCACATTTCTTCTGTCTTCTTCTCTGAAAACTTAGCCACTCATGTGTGCTCCGTCCTGTAGTCCAATGCAACGTTGTGTAAGAGTGATGGTTTCAGCCTCATTGTCGAACTCTGGAATAATCCTCAGTCTTCAAAACCTCCTGGCTAACCTATGACAAAAAAAACACAACACCTATATCAATATTACTGTATTGGGAGCAAGTAGTCAATCATCTACTTAACATAAATTACACTAAAAATGGAAAAACATGTTTACACCCACAACCACACACATATTAATATATAAAGTTATACACATGTATGTTTTGAGTCTTAAAATGTGGAAAGAAAACTTAGCCATTTTAGTGTGCTCCGTCCTGTAGTCCAATGCAACGTTGTGCAAGAGTGATGGTTTCAGCCTCATTGTCGAACTTTGGAATAATCCTCAGTCTTTAAAACCTCTTGGCTAACCTATGACAAAAAAGAAAACAACACATATATAAATATTTCTGCATTTGGACCAAGTAACCAATCATCTACTTAACAAAAATTACGCTAAATATGTAAAAACATGCAAAGACCCACAACCACACACATATTAATATATAAAGTTATACACATGTATGTTTTGAGTCTTAAAATGTGGAAGGAAAACTTAGCATCCACCCACTTCTAATGGTGGGCACACATGAAATGTGCCAACAGATATAAAATATGTATGCCGAAGCATAGGGTCCATCCACCGATTGGCCACCCCAGGCCCCCATGCTTTGGCATATATTCTCTTTTTTTAACTGCGGATGAAAAATCTCATCCAACAGCACTGCCCACATTGATTTATGTCTATTCTGAGAGCAAGTTCCTGTTGCTGTCAGAATAAAACGGTCAGTGTTGCAGCTGAAAACATTCCTACAAACAGAAATGATTAACAATAAAACAGTAACAATAAAACAGTAAAAGTAGAAGAATCACAAAAAATGACAGCAACAAAAAAAACTAACTATTTTTGATTTTTAAATTTTTTTATTTTTTGGGAAGGGTTTGTACTTTTAATTTTTTTTTTTTTTACTTTTTTTTTCAAACTTTAAACATTTTTAAAACAGATGGTCGGGTCTCTCCAAATGCGATAGCCAGTTTCCTGGCTACCTAACATCTTTTGAGACCCTGTGTAAATGTGCCCTGAACTGTGCCATGCTGTACCCTATATTAATAGTTCACTAGTGTATGGTAGAGGTGGAAGCAGTGCTGCCCACATTGATTTATGTCTATTCTGAGAGCAAGTTCCTGTTGCTGTCAGAATAAACAGGTCAGTGTTGCAGCTGAAAGCATTCCTACAAACAGAAATGATTAACAATAAAACAGTAACAGTAAAACAGTAAAAGTAGAAGAATCACAAAAAATGAAAGCAACAAAAAAAACTAACTATTTTTGATTTTTAAATTTTTTTATTTTTTGGGGGGATTTGTATTTTTACTTTTTTTTTTTTTACTTTTTTTTCAAACTTTAAACATTTTTAAAACAGATGGTCGGGTCTCTCCAAATGCGATAGCCAGTTTCCTGACTACCTAACATCTTTCGAGACCCTGTGTAAATGTGCCCTGAACTGTGCCGTGCTGTACCCTATATTAATAGATCACTAGTGAATGGTAGAGGCGGAAGCAGCGCTGCCCACATTGATTTATGTCTATTCTGAGAGCAAGTTCCTGTTGCTGTCAGAATAAACAGGTCAGTGTTGCAGCTGAAAGCATTCCTACAAACAGAAATGATTAACAATAAAACAGTAACAATAAAACAGTAAAAGTAGAAGAATCACAAAAAATGACAGCAACAAAAAAAACTAACTATTTTTGATTTTTAAATTTTTTTATTTTTTGGGAAGGATTTGTACTTTTAATTTTTTTTTTTTTTACTTTTTTTTCAAACTTTAAACATTTTTAAAACAGATGGTCGGGTCTCTCCAAATGCGATAGCCAGTTTCCTGACTACCTAACATCTTTCGAGACCCTGTGTAAATGTGCCCTGAACTGTGCCGTGCTGTACCCTATATTAATAGATCACTAGTGTATGGTAGAGGCGGAAGCAGCGCTGCCCACATTGATTTATGTCTATTCTGAGAGCAAGTTCCTGTTGCTGTCAGAATAAACAGGTCAGTGTTGCAGCTGAAAGCATTCCTACAAACAGAAATGATTAACAATAAAACAGTAACAATAAAACAGTAAAAGTAGAAGAATCACAAAAAATGACAGCAACAAAAAAAACTAACTATTTTTGATTTTTAAATTTTTTTATTTTTTGGGAAGGATTTGTACTTTTAATTTTTTTTTTTTTTACTTTTTTTTCAAACTTTAAACATTTTTAAAACAGATGGTCGGGTCTCTCCAAATGCGATAGCCAGTTTCCTGGCAACCTAACATCTTTTGAGACCTTGTGTAAATGTGCCCTGAACTGTGCCGTGCTGTACCCTATATTAATAGTTCACTAGTGTATGGTAGAGGTGGAAGCAGCGCTGCCCACATTGATTTATGTCTATTCTGAGAGCAAGTTCCTGTTGCTGTCAGAATAAACAGGTCAGTGTTGCAGCTGAAAGCATTCCTACAAACAGAAATGATTAACAATAAAACAGTAACAATAAAACAGTAAAAGTAGAAGAATCACAAAAAATGACAGCAACAAAAAAAACAAACTATTTTTGATTTTTAAATTTTTTTATTTTTTTGGGGGGGATTTGTATTTTTACTTTTTTTTTTTACTTTTTTTTTCAAACTTTAAACATTTTTAAAACAGATGGTCGGGTCTCTCCAAATGCGATAGCCAGTTTTCTGACTACCTAACATCTTTCGAGACCCTGTGTAAATGTGCCCTGAACTGTGCCGTGCTGTACCCTATATTAATAGTTCACTAGTGTATGGTAGAGGCGGAAGCAGCGCTGCCCACATTGATTTATGTCTATTCTGAGAGCAAGTTCCTGTTGCTGTCAGAATAAACAGGTCAGTGTTGCAGCTGAAAGCATTCCTACAAACAGAAATGATTAACAATAAAACAGTAACAATAAAACAGTAAAAGTAGAAGAATCACAAAAAATGACAACAAAAAAACTAACTATTTTTGATTTTTACATTTTTTATTTTTTGGGGGGATTTGTATTTTTAATTTTTTTTTTTTAACTTTTTTTTTCACGTCCACGTATAAGTGGTACCCCATATGGAAAAAGGATGACACCAAGTCCCAAACTATCTTGCCACTGCTCCCCATGTAGTCTGGGCATCCGGGGGGCTCCACGTGACTATCTTTTCCCTCATAAATCTGAAACTTACATGTATAGCCTGTTGCCCTCTCACAGGTCTTATACATCTTGACCCCATATCTGGCACGCTTGCTGGGGAGAAACTGTTTGATTACAAGGCAGCCAGAAAATTGAATGAGGGACTCATCGATGCAGATGTTTTTATGGGGAGTATACATATCTGCCAATTTTTGGTTAAAGTGATTTACGAGGGGTCGAATTTTGTGGAGCCGGACAAATTCAGGGTCACCCCGAGGACTACTGAGTGTGGTCGTAGAAGTGCATAAAACGCATTATCGTCTCATATCTATGCCTGGCCATGGCAGTAGAGAACACGGACATATGAACAAGCGGGTCTGTGGACCAATACAACCGCAATTGATATTTTTTATTAATGCCCATGTTGCAGGCAATCTGACGCTATCTGGGAGGGGCGCTAACTGGCGCTAACACTATCGGAAGTCACCGGTGACACTAATACAGTGATCAGTAAAAATCTGTTCACTGTAATCAATGACACTGGTGACAGGGCAGTGAGGGCGTTAACTGGGGGGGGAGGCGATCAAGGGGTTAAATGGGATTACTGGTGTACTAGCGGGAAAACTGGCGCTATCTGGGATGGGCTCTAACACTATTGGAAGTCGCCAGGGACACTGATACAGTGATCAGTAAACATGTGTTCACTGATCAATGACACAGGTGACAGGGAATTGAAGGGGTTAACTGGGGGGGGGTGAAGAGAGGGTTAAATGTGTCCTAGGTGTGTTCTATCTGTGGGTTAGTGCTGTTTTACTCACATTTCTTCTGTCTTCTTCTCTGAAAACTTAGCCACTCATGTGTGCTCCGTCCTGTAGTCCAATGCAACGTTGTGTAAGAGTGATGGTTTCAGCCTCATTGTCGAACTCTGGAATAATCCTCAGTCTTCAAAACCTCCTGGCTAACCTATGACAAAAAAAACACAACACCTATATCAATATTACTGTATTGGGAGCAAGTAGTCAATCATCTACTTAACATAAATTACACTAAAAATGGAAAAACATGTTTACACCCACAACCACACACATATTAATATATAAAGTTATACACATGTATGTTTTGAGTCTTAAAATGTGGAAAGAAAACTTAGCCATTTTAGTGTGCTCCGTCCTGTAGTCCAATGCAACGTTGTGCAAGAGTGATGGTTTCAGCCTCATTGTCGAACTTTGGAATAATCCTCAGTCTTTAAAACCTCTTGGCTAACCTATGACAAAAAAGAAAACAACACATATATAAATATTTCTGCATTTGGACCAAGTAACCAATCATCTACTTAACAAAAATTACGCTAAATATGTAAAAACATGCAAAGACCCACAACCACACACATATTAATATATAAAGTTATACACATGTATGTTTTGAGTCTTAAAATGTGGAAGGAAAACTTAGCATCCACCCACTTCTAATGGTGGGCACACATGAAATGTGCCAACAGATATAAAATATGTATGCCGAAGCATAGGGTCCATCCACCGATTGGCCACCCCAGGCCCCCATGCTTTGGCATATATTCTCTTTTTTTAACTGCGGATGAAAAATCTCATCCAACAGCACTGCCCACATTGATTTATGTCTATTCTGAGAGCAAGTTCCTGTTGCTGTCAGAATAAAACGGTCAGTGTTGCAGCTGAAAACATTCCTACAAACAGAAATGATTAACAATAAAACAGTAACAATAAAACAGTAAAAGTAGAAGAATCACAAAAAATGACAGCAACAAAAAAAACTAACTATTTTTGATTTTTAAATTTTTTTATTTTTTGGGAAGGATTTGTACTTTTAATTTTTTTTTTTTTTACTTTTTTTTTCAAACTTTAAACATTTTTAAAACAGATGGTTGGGTCTCTCCAAATGCGATAGCCAGTTTCCTGGCTACCTAACATCTTTTGAGACCCTGTGTAAATGTGCCCTGAACTGTGCCATGCTGTACCCTATATTAATAGTTCACTAGTGTATGGTAGAGGTGGAAGCAGCGCTGCCCACATTGATTTATGTCTATTCTGAGAGCAAGTTCCTGTTGCTGTCAGAATAAACAGGTCAGTGTTGCAGCTGAAAGCATTCCTACAAACAGAAATGATTAACAATAAAACAGTAACAGTAAAACAGTAAAAGTAGAAGAATCACAAAAAATGACAGCAACAAAAAAAACTAACTATTTTTGATTTTTAAATTTTTTTATTTTTTGGGGGGATTTGTATTTTTACTTTTTTTTTTTTTACTTTTTTTTCAAACTTTAAACATTTTTAAAACAGATGGTCGGGTCTCTCCAAATGCGATAGCCAGTTTCCTGAGTACCTAACATCTTTCGAGACCCTGTGTAAATGTGCCCTGAACTGTGCCGTGCTGTACCCTATATTAATAGTTCACTAGTGTATGGTAGAGGCGGAAGCAGCGCTGCCCACATTGATTTATGTCTATTCTGAGAGCAAGTTCCTGTTGCTGTCAGAATAAACAGGTCAGTGTTGCAGCTGAAGGCATTCCTACAAACAGAAATGATTAACAATAAAACAGTAACAATAAAACAGTAAAAGTAGAAGAATCACAAAAAATGACAGCAACAAAAAAAACTAACTATTTTTGATTTTTAAATTTTTTTATTTTTTGGGAAGGATTTGTACTTTTAATTTTTTTTTTTTTTACTTTTTTTTTCAAACTTTAAACATTTTTAAAACAGATGGTTGGGTCTCTCCAAATGCGATAGCCAGTTTCCTGGCTACCTAACATCTTTTGAGACCCTGTGTAAATGTGCCCTGAACTGTGCCATGCTGTACCCTATATTAATAGTTCACTAGTGTATGGTAGAGGTGGAAGCAGCGCTGCCCACATTGATTTATGTCTATTCTGAGAGCAAGTTCCTGTTGCTGTCAGAATAAACAGGTCAGTGTTGCAGCTGAAAGCATTCCTACAAACAGAAATGATTAACAATAAAACAGTAACAGTAAAACAGTAAAAGTAGAAGAATCACAAAAAATGACAGCAACAAAAAAAACTAACTATTTTTGATTTTTAAATTTTTTTATTTTTTGGGGGGATTTGTATTTTTACTTTTTTTTTTTTTACTTTTTTTTCAAACTTTAAACATTTTTAAAACAGATGGTCGGGTCTCTCCAAATGCGATAGCCAGTTTCCTGAGTACCTAACATCTTTCGAGACCCTGTGTAAATGTGCCCTGAACTGTGCCGTGCTGTACCCTATATTAATAGTTCACTAGTGTATGGTAGAGGCGGAAGCAGCGCTGCCCACATTGATTTATGTCTATTCTGAGAGCAAGTTCCTGTTGCTGTCAGAATAAACAGGTCAGTGTTGCAGCTGAAGGCATTCCTACAAACAGAAATGATTAACAATAAAACAGTAACAATAAAACAGTAAAAGTAGAAGAATCACAAAAAATGACAGCAACAAAAAAAACTAACTATTTTTGATTTTTAAATTTTTTTATTTTTTGGGAAGGATTTGTACTTTTAATTTTTTTTTTTTTTACTTTTTTTTTCAAACTTTAAACATTTTTAAAACAGATGGTCGGGTCTCTCCAAATGCGATAGCCAGTTTCCTGGCTACCTAACATCTTTTGAGACCCTGTGTAAATGTGCCCTGAACTGTGCCGTGCTGTACCCTATATTAATAGTTCACTAGTGTATGGTAGAGGTGGAAGCAGCGCTGCCCACATTGATTTATGTCTATTCTGAGAGCAAGTTCCTGTTGCTGTCAGAATAAACAGGTCAGTGTTGCAGCTGAAAGCATTCCTACAAACAGAAATGATTAACAATAAAACAGTAACAATAAAACAGTAAAAGTAGAAGAATCACAAAAAATGACAGCAACAAAAAAAACAAACTATTTTTGATTTTTAAATTTTTTTATTTTTTTTGGGGGGGATTTGTATTTTTACTTTTTTTTTTTACTTTTTTTTTCAAACTTTAAACATTTTTAAAACAGATGGTCGGGTCTCTCCAAATGCGATAGCCAGTTTTCTGACTACCTAACATCTTTCGAGACCCTGTGTAAATGTGCCCTGAACTGTGCCGTGCTGTACCCTATATTAATAGTTCACTAGTGTATGGTAGAGGCGGAAGCAGCGCTGCCCACATTGATTTATGTCTATTCTGAGAGCAAGTTCCTGTTGCTGTCAGAATAAACAGGTCAGTGTTGCAGCTGAAAGCATTCCTACAAACAGAAATGATTAACAATAAAACAGTAACAATAAAACAGTAAAAGTAGAAGAATCACAAAAAATGACAATAAAAAAACTAACTATTTTTGATTTTTACATTTTTTATTTTTTGGGGGGATTTGTATTTTTAATTTTTTTTTTTTTACTTTTTTTTTCACGTCCACGTATAAGTGGTACCCCATATGGAAAAAGGATGACACCAAGTCCCAAACTATCTTGCCACTGCTCCCCATGTAGTCTGGGCATCCGGGGGGCTCCACGTGACTATCTTTTCCCTCATAAATCTGAAACTTACATGTATAGCCTGTTGCCCTCTCACAGGTCTTATACATCTTGACCCCATATCTGGCACGCTTGCTGGGGAGAAACTGTTTGATTACAAGGCAGCCAGAAAATTGAATGAGGGACTCATCGATGCAGATGTTTTTATGGGGAGTATACATATCTGCCAATTTTTGGTTAAAGTGATTTACGAGGGTCGAATTTTGTGGAGCCGGACAAATTCAGGGTCACCCCGAGGACGACTGAGTGTGGTCGTAGAAGTGCATAAAACGCATTATCGTCTCATATCTATGCCTGGCCATGGCAGTAGAGAACACGGACATATGAACAAGCGGGTCTGTGGACCAATACAACCGCAATTGATATTTTTTATTAATGCCCATGTTGCAGGCAATCTGACGCTATCTGGGAGGGGCGCTAACTGGCGCTAACACTATCGGAAGTCACCGGTGACACTAATACAGTGATCAGTAAAAATCTGTTCACTGCAATCAATGACACTGGTGACAGGGCAGTGAGGACGTTAACTGGGGGGGGGAGGTGATCAAGGGGTTAAATGGGATTACTGGTGTACTAGCGGGAAAACTGGCGCTATCTGGGATGGGCGCTAACACTATTGGAAGTCGCCAGGGACACTGATACAGTGATCAGTAAACATGTGTTCACTGATCAATGACACAGGTGACAGGGAATTGAAGGGGTTAACTGGGGGGGGGTGAAGAGAGGGTTAAATGTGTCCTAGGTGTGTTCTATCTGTGGGTTAGTGCTGTTTTACTCACATTTCTTCTGTCTTCTTCTCTGAAAACTTAGCCACTCATGTGTGCTCCGTCCTGTAGTCCAATGCAACGTTGTGTAAGAGTGATGGTTTCAGCCTCATTGTCGAACTCTGGAATAATCCTCAGTCTTCAAAACCTCCTGGCTAACCTATGACAAAAAAAACACAACACCTATATCAATATTACTGTATTGGGAGCAAGTAGTCAATCATCTACTTAACATAAATTACACTAAAAATGGAAAAACATGTTTACACCCACAACCACACACATATTAATATATAAAGTTATACACATGTATGTTTTGAGTCTTAAAATGTGGAAAGAAAACTTAGCCATTTTAGTGTGCTCCGTCCTGTAGTCCAATGCAACGTTGTGCAAGAGTGATGGTTTCAGCCTCATTGTCGAACTTTGGAATAATCCTCAGTCTTTAAAACCTCTTGGCTAACCTATGACAAAAAAGAAAACAACACATATATAAATATTTCTGCATTTGGACCAAGTAACCAATCATCTACTTAACAAAAATTACGCTAAATATGTAAAAACATGCAAAGACCCACAACCACACACATATTAATATATAAAGATATACACATGTATGTTTTGAGTCTTAAAATGTGGAAGGAAAACTTAGCATCCACCCACTTCTAATGGTGGGCACACATGAAATGTGCCAACAGATATAAAATATGTATGCCGAAGCATAGGGTCCATCCACCGATTGGCCACCCCAGGCCCCCATGCTTTGGCATATATTCTCTTTTTTTAACTGCGGATGAAAAATCTCATCCAACAGCACTGCCCACATTGATTTATGTCTATTCTGAGAGCAAGTTCCTGTTGCTGTCAGAATAAAACGGTCAGTGTTGCAGCTGAAAACATTCCTACAAACAGAAATGATTAACAATAAAACAGTAACAGTAAAACAGTAAAAGTAGAAGAATCACAAAAAATGACAGCAACAAAAAAAACTAACTATTTTTGATTTTTAAATTTTTTTATTTTTTGGGGGGATTTGTATTTTTACTTTTTTTTTTTTTACTTTTTTTTTCAAACTTTAAACATTTTTAAAACAGATGGTCGGGTCTCTCCAAATGCAATAGCCAGTTTCCTGACTACCTAACATCTTTCGAGACCCTGTGTAAATGTGCCCTGAACTGTGCCGTGCTGTACCCTATATTAATAGTTCATTAGTGTATGGTAGAGGCGGAAGCAGCGCTGCCCACATTGATTTATGTCTATTCTGAGAGCAAGTTCCAGCTGCTGTCAGAATAAACAGGTCAGTGTTGCAGCTGAAAGCATTCCTACAAACAGAAATGATTAACAATAAAACAGTAACAATAAAACAGTAAAAGTAGAAGAATCACAAAAAATGACAGCAACAAAAAAAACTAACTATTTTTGATTTTTAAATTTTTTTATTTTTTGGGAAGGATTTGTACTTTTAATTTTTTTTTTTTTTACTTTTTTTTCAAACTTTAAACATTTTTAAAACAGATGGTCGGGTCTCTCCAAATGCGATAGCCAGTTTCCTGGCTACCTAACATCTTTTGAGACCCTGTGTAAATGTGCCCTGAACTGTGCCGTGCTGTACCCTATATTAATAGTTCACTAGTGTATGGTAGAGGCGGAAGCAGCGCTGCCCACATTGATTTATGTCTATTCTGAGAGCAAGTTCCTGTTGCTGTCAGAATAAACAGGTCAGTGTTGCAGCTGAAGGCATTCCTACAAACAGAAATGATTAACAATAAAACAGTAACAGTAAAACAGTAAAAGTAGAAGAATCACAAAAAATGACAGCAACAAAAAAAACTAACTATTTTTGATTTTTACATTTTTTTATTTTTTGGGGGGATTTGTATTTTTAATTTTTTTTTTTTTACTTTTTTTTTCACGTCCACGTATAAGTGGTACCCCATATGGAAAAAGGATGACACCAAGTCCCAAACTATCTTGCCACTGCTCCCCATGTAGTCTGGGCATCCGGGGGGCTCCACGTGACTATCTTTTCCCTCATAAATCTGAAACTTACATGTATAGCCTGTTGCCCTCTCACAGGTCTTATACATCTTGACCCCATATCTGGCACGCTTGCTGGGGAGAAACTGTTTGATTACAAGGCAGCCAGAAAATTGAATGAGGGACTCATCGATGCAGATGTTTTTATGGGGAGTATACATATCTGCCAATTTTTGGTTAAAGTGATTTACGAGGGGTCGAATTTTGTGGAGCCGGACAAATTCAGGGTCACCCCGAGGACGACTGAGTGTGTTGTCGTAGAAGTGCATAAAACGCATTATCGTCTCATATCTATGCCTGGCCATGGCAGTAGAGAACACGGACATATGAACAAGCGGGTCTGTGGACCAATACAACCGCAATTGATATTTTTTATTAATGCCCATGTTGCAGGCAATCTGACGCTATCTGGGAGGGGCGCTAACTGGCGCTAACACTATCGGAAGTCACCGGTGACACTAATACAGTGATCAGTAAAAATCTGTTCACTGTAATCAATGACACTGGTGACAGGGCAGTGAGGGCGTTAACTGGGGGG
This sequence comes from Staurois parvus, assembly GCF_062004578.1. Classification (NCBI taxonomy): domain Eukaryota; kingdom Metazoa; phylum Chordata; class Amphibia; order Anura; family Ranidae; genus Staurois; species Staurois parvus. The sequence continues at coordinate 4,752,405 of NW_028319601.1, read as the reverse complement.
GGGGAGGCGATCAAGGGGTTAAATGGGATTACTGGTGTACTAGCGGGAAAACTGGAGCTATCTGGGATGGGCGCTAACACTATTGGAAGTCGCCAGGGACACTGATACAGTGATCAGTAAACATGTGTTCACTGATCAATGACACAGGTGACAGGGAATTGAAGGGGTTAACTGGGGGGGGTGAAGAGAGAGTTAAATGCGTCCTAGGTGTGTTCTATCTGTGGGTTAGTGCTGTTTTACTCACATTTCCTCTGTCTTCTTCTCTGAAAACTTAGCCACTCATGTGTGCTCCGTCCTGTAGTCCAATGCAACGTTGTGTAAGAGTGATGGTTTCAGCCTCATTGTCGAACTCTGGAATAATCCTCAGTCTTCAAAACCTCCTGGCTAACCTATGACAAAAAAAACACAACACCTATATCAATATTACTGTATTGGGAGCAAGTAGTCAATCATCTACTTAACATAAATTACACTAAAAATGGAAAAACATGTTTACACCCACAACCACACACATATTAATATATAAAGTTATACACATGTATGTTTTGAGTCTTAAAATGTGGAAAGAAAACTTAGCCATTTTAGTGTGCTCCGTCCTGTAGTCCAATGCAACGTTGTGCAAGAGTGATGGTTTCAGCCTCATTGTCGAACTTTGGAATAATCCTCAGTCTTTAAAACCTCTTGGCTAACCTATGACAAAAAAGAAAACAACACATATATAAATATTTCTGCATTTGGACCAAGTAACCAATCATCTACTTAACAAAAATTACGCTAAATATGTAAAAACATGCAAAGACCCACAACCACACACATATTAATATATAAAGTTATACACATGTATGTTTTGAGTCTTAAAATGTGGAAGGAAAACTTAGCATCCACCCACTTCTAATGGTGGGCACACATGAAATGTGCCAACAGATATAAAATATGTATGCCGAAGCATAGGGTCCATCCACCGATTGGCCACCCCAGGCCCCCATGCTTTGGCATATATTCTCTTTTTTTAACTGCGGATGAAAAATCTCATCCAACAGCACTGCCCACATTGATTTATGTCTATTCTGAGAGCAAGTTCCTGTTGCTGTCAGAATAAAACGGTCAGTGTTGCAGCTGAAAACATTCCTACAAACAGAAATGATTAACAATAAAACAGTAACAATAAAACAGTAAAAGTAGAAGAATCACAAAAAATGACAGCAACAAAAAAAACTAACTATTTTTGATTTTTAAATTTTTTTATTTTTTGGGAAGGATTTGTACTTTTAATTTTTTTTTTTTTTACTTTTTTTTTCAAACTTTAAACATTTTTAAAACAGATGGTCGGGTCTCTCCAAATGCGATAGCCAGTTTCCTGGCTACCTAACATCTTTTGAGACCCTGTGTAAATGTGCCCTGAACTGTGCCATGCTGTACCCTATATTAATAGTTCACTAGTGTATGGTAGAGGTGGAAGCAGCGCTGCCCACATTGATTTATGTCTATTCTGAGAGCAAGTTCCTGTTGCTGTCAGAATAAACAGGTCAGTGTTGCAGCTGAAAGCATTCCTACAAACAGAAATGATTAACAATAAAACAGTAACAGTAAAACAGTAAAAGTAGAAGAATCACAAAAAATGACAGCAACAAAAAAAACTAACTATTTTTGATTTTTAAATTTTTTTATTTTTTGGGGGATTTGTATTTTTACTTTTTTTTTTTTTACTTTTTTTTTCAAACTTTAAACATTTTTAAAACAGATGGTCGGGTCTCTCCAAATGCGATAGCCAGTTTCCTGACTACCTAACATCTTTCGAGACCCTGTGTAAATGTGCCCTGAACTGTGCCGTGCTGTACCCTATATTAATAGTTCACTAGTGTATGGTAGAGGCGGAAGCAGCGCTGCCCACATTGATTTATGTCTATTCTGAGAGCAAGTTCCTGTTGCTGTCAGAATAAACAGGTCAGTGTTGCAGCTGAAGGCATTCCTACAAACAGAAATGATTAACAATAAAACAGTAACAATAAAACAGTAAAAGTAGAAGAATCACAAAAAATGACAGCAACAAAAAAAACTAACTATTTCTGATTTTTAAATTTTTTTATTTTTTGGGAAGGATTTGTACTTTTAATTTTTTTTTTTTTTACTTTTTTTTTCAAACTTTAAACATTTTTAAAACAGATGGTCGGGTCTCTCCAAATACGATAGCCAGTTTCCTGGCTACCTAACATCTTTTGAGACCCTGTGTAAATGTGCCCTGAACTGTGCCATGCTGTACCCTATATTAATAGTTCACTAGTGTATGGTAGAGGTGGAAGCAGCGCTGCCCACATTGATTTATGTCTATTCTGAGAGCAAGTTCCTGTTGCTGTCAGAATAAACAGGTCAGTGTTGCAGCTGAAAGCATTCCTACAAACAGAAATGATTAACAATAAAACAGTAACAATAAAACAGTAAAAGTAGAAGAATCACAAAAAATGACAGCAACAAAAAAAAAAAACTATTTTTGATTTTTAAATTTTTTTATTTTTTGGGGGGGATTTGTATTTTTACTTTTTTTTTTTTTACTTTTTTTTTCAAACTTTAAACATTTTTAAAACAGATGGTCGGGTCTCTCCAAATGCGATAGCCAGTTTTCTGACTACCTAACATCTTTCGAGACCCTGTGTAAATGTGCCCTGAACTGTGCCGTGCTGTACCCTATATTAATAGTTCACTAGTGTATGGTAGAGGCGGAAGCAGCGCTGCCCACATTGATTTATGTCTATTCTGAGAGCAAGTTCCTGTTGCTGTCAGAATAAACAGGTCAGTGTTGCAGCTGAAAGCATTCCTACAAACAGAAATGATTAACAATAAAACAGTAACAATAAAACAGTAAAAGTAGAAGAATCACAAAAAATGACAGCAACAAAAAAAACTAACTATTTTTAAATTTAAATTTTTTTATTTTTTGGGAAGGATTTGTACTTTTAATTTTTTTTTTTTTACTTTTTTTTCAAACTTTAAACATTTTTAAAACAGATGGTCGGGTCTCTCCAAATGCGATAGCCAGTTTCCTGGCTACCTAACATCTTTCGAGACCCTGTGTAAATGTGCCCTGAACTGTGCCGTGCTGTACCCTATATTAATAGTTCACTAGTGTATGGTAGAGGCGGAAGCAGCGCTGCCCACATTGATTTATGTCTATTCTGAGAGCAAGTTCCTGTTGCTGTCAGAATAAACAGGTCAGTGTTGCAGCTGAAAGCATTCCTACAAACAGAAATGATTAACAATAAAACAGTAACAATAAAACAGTAAAAGTAGAAGAATCACAAAAAATGACAACAAAAAAACTATTTTTGATTTTTAAATTTTTTTATTTTTTGGGGGGGATTTGTATTTTTAATTTTTTTTTTTTTACTTTTTTTTTCACGTCCACGTATAAGTGGTACCTCATATGGAAAAAGGATGACACCAAGTCCCAAACTATCTTGCCACTGCTCCCCATGTAGTCTGGGCATCCGGGGGGCTCCACGTGACTATATTTTTCCTCATAAATCTGAAACTTACATGTATAGCCTGTTGCCCTCTCACAGGTCTTATACATCTTGACCCCATATCTGGCACGCTTGCTGGGGAGAAACTGTTTGATTACAAGGCAGCCAGAAAATTGAATGAGGGACTCATCAATGCAGATGTTTTTATGGGGAGTATACATATCTGCAAATTTTTGGTTAAAGTGATTTACGAGGGGCCGAATTTTGTGGAGCCGGTCAAATTCAGGGTCACCCCGAGGACGACTGAGTGTGTTGTCGTAGAAGTGCATAAAACGCATTATCGTCTCATATCTATGCCTGGCCATGGCAGTAGAGAACACGGACATATGAACAAGCGGGCCTGTGGACCAATACAACCGCAATTGATATTTTTTATTAATGCCCATGTTGCAGGCAATCTGACGCTATCTGGGAGGGGCGCTAACTGGCGCTAACACTATCGGAAGTCACCGGTGACACTAATACAGTGATCAGTAAAAATCTGTTCACTGTAATCAATGACACTGGTGACAGGGCAGTGAGGGCGTTAACTGGGGGGGGGGAGGCGATCAAGGGGTTAAATGGGATTACTGGTGTACTAGCGGGAAAACTGGCGCTATCTGGGATGGGCGCTAACACTATTGGAAGTCGCCAGGGACACTGATACAGTGATCAGTAAACATGTGTTCACTGATCAATGACACAGGTGACAGGGAATTGAAGGGGTTAACTGGGGGGGGGGGTTGAAGAGAGGGTTAAATGTGTTCTAGGTGTGTTCTATCTGTGGGTTAGTGCTGTTTTACTCACATTTCTTCTGTCTTCTTCTCTGAAAACTTAGCCACTCATGTGTGCTCCGTCCTGTAGTCCAATGCAACGTTGTGTAAGAGTGATGGTTTCAGCCTCATTGTCGAACTCTGGAATAATCCTCAGTCTTCAAAACCTCCTGGCTAACCTATGACAAAAAAAACACAACACCTATATCAATATTACTGTATTGGGAGCAAGTAGTCAATCATCTACTTAACATAAATTACACTAAAAATGGAAAAACATGTTTACACCCACAACCACACACATATTATATATAAAGTTATATACATGTATGTTTTGAGTCTTAAAATGTGGAAAGAAAACTTAGCCATTTTAGTGTGCTCCGTCCTGTAGTCCAATGCAACGTTGTGCAAGAGTGATGGTTTCAGCCTCATTGTCGAACTTTGGAATAATCCTCAGTCTTTAAAACCTTTTGGCTAACCTATGACAAAAAAGAAAACAACACATATATAAATATTTCTGCATTTGGACCAAGTAACCAATCATCTACTTAACAAAAATTACGCTAAATATGTAAAAACATGCAAAGACCCACAACCACACACATATTAATATATAAAGTTATACACATGTATGTTTTGAGTCTTAAAATGTGGAAGGAAAACTTAGCATCCACTCACTTCTAATGGTGGGCACACATGAAATGTGCCAACAGATATAAAATATGTATGCCGAAGCATAGGGTCCATCCACCGATTGGCCACCCCAGGCCCCCATGCTTTGGCATATATTCTCTTTTTTTAACTGCGGATGAAAAATCTCATCCAACAGCACTGCCCACATTGATTTATGTCTATTCTGAGAGCAAGTTCCTGTTGCTGTCAGAATAAAACGGTCAGTGTTGCAGCTGAAAACATTCCTACAAACAGAAATGATTAACAATAAAACAGTAACAATAAAACAGTAAAAGTAGAAGAATCACAAAAAATGACAGCAACAAAAAAAACTAACTATTTTTGATTTTTAAATTTTTTTATTTTTTGGGAAGGATTTGTACTTTTAATTTTTTTTTTTTTACTTTTTTTTCAAACTTTAAACATTTTTAAAACAGATGGTCGGGTCTCTCCAAATGCGATAGCCAGTTTCCTGGCTACCTAACATCTTTCGAGACCCTGTGTAAATGTGCCCTGAACTGTGCCGTGCTGTACCCTATATTAATAGTTCACTAGTGTATGGTAGAGGCGGAAGCAGCGCTGCCCACATTGATTTATGTCTATTCTGAGAGCAAGTTCCTGTTGCTGTCAGAATAAACAGGTCAGTGTTGCAGCTGAAAGCATTCCTACAAACAGAAATGATTAACAATAAAACAGTAACAATAAAACAGTAAAAGTAGAAGAATCACAAAAAATGACAACAAAAAAACTATTTTTGATTTTTACATTTTTTTATTTTTTGGGGGGGATTTGTATTTTTAATTTTTTTTTTTTTACTTTTTTTTTCACGTCCACGTATAAGTGGTACCTCATATGGAAAAAGGATGACACCAAGTCCCAAACTATCTTGCCACTGCTCCCCATGTAGTCTGGGCATCCGGGGGGCTCCACGTGACTATATTTTTCCTCATAAATCTGAAACTTACATGTATAGCCTGTTGCCCTCTCACAGGTCTTATACATCTTGACCCCATATCTGGCACGCTTGCTGGGGAGAAACTGTTTGATTACAAGGCAGCCAGAAAATTGAATGAGGGACTCATCAATGCAGATGTTTTTATGGGGAGTATACATATCTGCAAATTTTTGGTTAAAGTGATTTACGAGGGGCCGAATTTTGTGGAGCCGGTCAAATTCAGGGTCACCCCGAGGACGACTGAGTGTGTTGTCGTAGAAGTGCATAAAACGCATTATCGTCTCATATCTATGCCTGGCCATGGCAGTAGAGAACACGGACATATGAACAAGCGGGCCTGTGGACCAATACAACCGCAATTGATATTTTTTATTAATGCCCATGTTGCAGGCAATCTGACGCTATCTGGGAGGGGCGCTAACTGGCGCTAACACTATCGGAAGTCACCGGTGACACTAATACAGTGATCAGTAAAAATCTGTTCACTGTAATCAATGACACTGGTGACAGGGCAGTGAGGGCGTTAACTGGGGGGGGGGAGGCGATCAAGGGGTTAAATGGGATTACTGGTGTACTAGCGGGAAAACTGGCGCTATCTGGGATGGGCGCTAACACTATTGGAAGTCGCCAGGGACACTGATACAGTGATCAGTAAACATGTGTTCACTGATCAATGACACAGGTGACAGGGAATTGAAGGGGTTAACTGGGGGGGGGGTTGAAGAGAGGGTTAAATGTGTTCTAGGTGTGTTCTATCTGTGGGTTAGTGCTGTTTTACTCACATTTCTTCTGTCTTCTTCTCTGAAAACTTAGCCACTCATGTGTGCTCCGTCCTGTAGTCCAATGCAACGTTGTGTAAGAGTGATGGTTTCAGCCTCATTGTCGAACTCTGGAATAATCCTCAGTCTTCAAAACCTCCTGGCTAACCTATGACAAAAAAAACACAACACCTATATCAATATTACTGTATTGGGAGCAAGTAGTCAATCATCTACTTAACATAAATTACACTAAAAATGGAAAAACATGTTTACACCCACAACCACACACATATTATATATAAAGTTATATACATGTATGTTTTGAGTCTTAAAATGTGGAAAGAAAACTTAGCCATTTTAGTGTGCTCCGTCCTGTAGTCCAATGCAACGTTGTGCAAGAGTGATGGTTTCAGCCTCATTGTCGAACTTTGGAATAATCCTCAGTCTTTAAAACCTTTTGGCTAACCTATGACAAAAAAGAAAACAACACATATATAAATATTTCTGCATTTGGACCAAGTAACCAATCATCTACTTAACAAAAATTACGCTAAATATGTAAAAACATGCAAAGACCCACAACCACACACATATTAATATATAAAGTTATACACATGTATGTTTTGAGTCTTAAAATGTGGAAGGAAAACTTAGCATCCACTCACTTCTAATGGTGGGCACACATGAAATGTGCCAACAGATATAAAATATGTATGCCGAAGCATAGGGTCCATCCACCGATTGGCCACCCCAGGCCCCCATGCTTTGGCATATATTCTCTTTTTTTAACTGCGGATGAAAAATCTCATCCAACAGCACTGCCCACATTGATTTATGTCTATTCTGAGAGCAAGTTCCTGTTGCTGTCAGAATAAAACGGTCAGTGTTGCAGCTGAAAACATTCCTACAAACAGAAATGATTAACAATAAAACAGTAACAATAAAACAGTAAAAGTAGAAGAATCACAAAAAATGACAGCAACAAAAAAAACTAACTATTTTTGATTTTTAAATTTTTTTATTTTTTGGGAAGGATTTGTACTTTTAATTTTTTTTTTTTTTACTTTTTTTTTCAAACTTTAAACATTTTTAAAACAGATGGTCGGGTCTCTCCAAATGCGATAGCCAGTTTCCTGGCTACCTAACATCTTTTGAGACCCTGTGTAAATGTGCCCTGAACTGTGCCATGCTGTACCCTATATTAATAGTTCACTAGTGTATGGTAGAGGTGGAAGCAGCGCTGCCCACATTGATTTATGTCTATTCTGAGAGCAAGTTCCTGTTGCTGTCAGAATAAACAGGTCAGTGTTGCAGCTGAAAGCATTCCTACAAACAGAAATGATTAACAATAAAACAGTAACAGTAAAACAGTAAAAGTAGAAGAATCACAAAAAATGACAGCAACAAAAAAAACTAACTATTTTTGATTTTTAAATTTTTTTATTTTTTGGGGGGATTTGTATTTTTACTTTTTTTTTTTTTACTTTTTTTTTCAAACTTTAAACATTTTTAAAACAGATGGTCGGGTCTCTCCAAATGCGATAGCCAGTTTCCTGACTACCTAACATCTTTCGAGACCCTGTGTAAATGTGCCCTGAACTGTGCCGTGCTGTACCCTATATTAATAGTTCACTAGTGTATGGTAGAGGCGGAAGCAGCGCTGCCCACATTGATTTATGTCTATTCTGAGAGCAAGTTCCTGTTGCTGTCAGAATAAACAGGTCAGTGTTGCAGCTGAAGGCATTCCTACAAACAGAAATGATTAACAATAAAACAGTAACAATAAAACAGTAAAAGTAGAAGAATCACAAAAAATGACAGCAACAAAAAAAACTAACTATTTCTGATTTTTAAATTTTTTTATTTTTTGGGAAGGATTTGTACTTTTAATTTTTTTTTTTTTTACTTTTTTTTTCAAACTTTAAACATTTTTAAAACAGATGGTCGGGTCTCTCCAAATACGATAGCCAGTTTCCTGGCTACCTAACATCTTTTGAGACCCTGTGTAAATGTGCCCTGAACTGTGCCATGCTGTACCCTATATTAATAGTTCACTAGTGTATGGTAGAGGTGGAAGCAGCGCTGCCCACATTGATTTATGTCTATTCTGAGAGCAAGTTCCTGTTGCTGTCAGAATAAACAGGTCAGTGTTGCAGCTGAAAGCATTCCTACAAACAGAAATGATTAACAATAAAACAGTAACAATAAAACAGTAAAAGTAGAAGAATCACAAAAAATGACAGCAACAAAAAAAAAAAACTATTTTTGATTTTTAAATTTTTTTATTTTTTGGGGGGATTTGTATTTTTACTTTTTTTTTTTTTACTTTTTTTTTCAAACTTTAAACATTTTTAAAACAGATGGTCGGGTCTCTCCAAATGCGATAGCCAGTTTTCTGACTACCTAACATCTTTCGAGACCCTGTGTAAATGTGCCCTGAACTGTGCCGTGCTGTACCCTATATTAATAGTTCACTAGTGTATGGTAGAGGCGGAAGCAGCGCTGCCCACATTGATTTATGTCTATTCTGAGAGCAAGTTCCTGTTGCTGTCAGAATAAACAGGTCAGTGTTGCAGCTGAAAGCATTCCTACAAACAGAAATGATTAACAATAAAACAGTAACAATAAAACAGTAAAAGTAGAAGAATCACAAAAAATGACAGCAACAAAAAAAACTAACTATTTTTAAATTTAAATTTTTTTATTTTTTGGGAAGGATTTGTACTTTTAATTTTTTTTTTTTTACTTTTTTTTCAAACTTTAAACATTTTTAAAACAGATGGTCGGGTCTCTCCAAATGCGATAGCCAGTTTCCTGGCTACCTAACATCTTTCGAGACCCTGTGTAAATGTGCCCTGAACTGTGCCGTGCTGTACCCTATATTAATAGTTCACTAGTGTATGGTAGAGGCGGAAGCAGCGCTGCCCACATTGATTTATGTCTATTCTGAGAGCAAGTTCCTGTTGCTGTCAGAATAAACAGGTCAGTGTTGCAGCTGAAAGCATTCCTACAAACAGAAATGATTAACAATAAAACAGTAACAATAAAACAGTAAAAGTAGAAGAATCACAAAAAATGACAACAAAAAAACTATTTTTGATTTTTACATTTTTTTATTTATTGGGGGGGATTTGTATTTTTAATTTTTTTTTTTTTACTTTTTTTTTCACGTCCACGTATAAGTGGTACCTCATATGGAAAAAGGATGACACCAAGTCCCAAACTATCTTGCCACTGCTCCCCATGTAGTCTGGGCATCCGGGGGGCTCCACGTGACTATATTTTTCCTCATAAATCTGAAACTTACATGTATAGCCTGTTGCCCTCTCACAGGTCTTATACATCTTGACCCCATATCTGGCACGCTTGCTGGGGAGAAACTGTTTGATTACAAGGCAGCCAGAAAATTGAATGAGGGACTCATCAATGCAGATGTTTTTATGGGGAGTATACATATCTGCAAATTTTTGGTTAAAGTGATTTACGAGGGGCCGAATTTTGTGGAGCCGGTCAAATTCAGGGTCACCCCGAGGACGACTGAGTGTGTTGTCGTAGAAGTGCATAAAACGCATTATCGTCTCATATCTATGCCTGGCCATGGCAGTAGAGAACACGGACATATGAACAAGCGGGCCTGTGGACCAATACAACCGCAATTGATATTTTTTATTAATGCCCATGTTGCAGGCAATCTGACGCTATCTGGGAGGGGCGCTAACTGGCGCTAACACTATCGGAAGTCACCGGTGACACTAATACAGTGATCAGTAAAAATCTGTTCACTGTAATCAATGACACTGGTGACAGGGCAGTGAGGGCGTTAACTGGGGGGGGGGAGGCGATCAAGGGGTTAAATGGGATTACTGGTGTACTAGCGGGAAAACTGGCGCTATCTGGGATGGGCGCTAACACTATTGGAAGTCGCCAGGGACACTGATACAGTGATCAGTAAACATGTGTTCACTGATCAATGACACAGGTGACAGGGAATTGAAGGGGTTAACTGGGGGGGGGTTGAAGAGAGGGTTAAATGTGTTCTAGGTGTGTTCTATCTGTGGGTTAGTGCTGTTTTACTCACATTTCTTCTGTCTTCTTCTCTGAAAACTTAGCCACTCATGTGTGCTCCGTCCTGTAGTCCAATGCAACGTTGTGTAAGAGTGATGGTTTCAGCCTCATTGTCGAACTCTGGAATAATCCTCAGTCTTCAAAACCTCCTGGCTAACCTATGACAAAAAAAACACAACACCTATATCAATATTACTGTATTGGGAGCAAGTAGTCAATCATCTACTTAACATAAATTACACTAAAAATGGAAAAACATGTTTACACCCACAACCACACACATATTATATATAAAGTTATATACATGTATGTTTTGAGTCTTAAAATGTGGAAAGAAAACTTAGCCATTTTAGTGTGCTCCGTCCTGTAGTCCAATGCAACGTTGTGCAAGAGTGATGGTTTCAGCCTCATTGTCGAACTTTGGAATAATCCTCAGTCTTTAAAACCTTTTGGCTAACCTATGACAAAAAAGAAAACAACACATATATAAATATTTCTGCATTTGGACCAAGTAACCAATCATCTACTTAACAAAAATTACGCTAAATATGTAAAAACATGCAAAGACCCACAACCACACACATATTAATATATAAAGTTATACACATGTATGTTTTGAGTCTTAAAATGTGGAAGGAAAACTTAGCATCCACTCACTTCTAATGGTGGGCACACATGAAATGTGCCAACAGATATAAAATATGTATGCCGAAGCATAGGGTCCATCCACCGATTGGCCACCCCAGGCCCCCATGCTTTGGCATATATTCTCTTTTTTTAACTGCGGATGAAAAATCTCATCCAACAGCACTGCCCACATTGATTTATGTCTATTCTGAGAGCAAGTTCCTGTTGCTGTCAGAATAAAACGGTCAGTGTTGCAGCTGAAAACATTCCTACAAACAGAAATGATTAACAATAAAACAGTAACAATAAAACAGTAAAAGTAGAAGAATCACAAAAAATGACAGCAACAAAAAAAACTAACTATTTTTGATTTTTAAATTTTTTTATTTTTTGGGAAGGATTTGTACTTTTAATTTTTTTTTTTTTTACTTTTTTTTTCAAACTTTAAACATTTTTAAAACAGATGGTCGGGTCTCTCCAAATGCGATAGCCAGTTTCCTGGCTACCTAACATCTTTTGAGACCCTGTGTAAATGTGCCCTGAACTGTGCCATGCTGTACCCTATATTAATAGTTCACTAGTGTATGGTAGAGGTGGAAGCAGCGCTGCCCACATTGATTTATGTCTATTCTGAGAGCAAGTTCCTGTTGCTGTCAGAATAAACAGGTCAGTGTTGCAGCTGAAGGCATTCCTACAAACAGAAATGATTAACAATAAAACAGTAACAATAAAACAGTAAAAGTAGAAGAATCACAAAAAATGACAGCAACAAAAAAAACTAACTATTTTTGATTTTTAAATTTTTTTATTTTTTGGGAAGGATTTGTACTTTTAATTTTTTTTTTTTTTACTTTTTTTTTCAAACTTTAAACATTTTTAAAACAGATGGTCGGGTCTCTCCAAATGCGATAGCCAGTTTCCTGGCTACCTAACATCTTTTGAGACCCTGTGTAAATGTGCCCTGAACTGTGCCGTGCTGTACCCTATATTAATAGTTCACTAGTGTATGGTAGAGGTGGAAGCAGCGCTGCCCACATTGATTTATGTCTATTCTGAGAGCAAGTTCCTGTTGCTGTCAGAATAAACAGGTCAGTGTTGCAGCTGAAAGCATTCCTACAAACAGAAATGATTAACAATAAAACAGTAACAATAAAACAGTAAAAGTAGAAGAATCACAAAAAATGACAGCAACAAAAAAAAAAAAACTATTTTTGATTTTTAAATTTTTTTATTTTTTGGGGGGGATTTGTATTTTTACTTTTTTTTTTACTTTTTTTTTCAAACTTTAAACATTTTTAAAACAGATGGTCGGGTCTCTCCAAATGCGATAGCCAGTTTTCTGACTACCTAACATCTTTCAAGACCCTGTGTAAATGTGCTCTGAACTGTGCCGTGCTGTACCCTATATTAATAGTTCACTAGTGTATGGTAGAGGCGGAAGCAGCGCTGCCCACATTGATTTATGTCTATTCTGAGAGCAAGTTCCTGTTGCTGTCAGAATAAACAGGTCAGTGTTGCAGCTGAAAGCATTCCTACAAACAGAAATGATTAACAATAAAACAGTAACAATAAAACAGTAAAAGTAGAAGAATCACAAAAAATGACAACAAAAAAACTATTTTATATTTTTACATTTTTTTATTTTTTGGGGGGGATTTGTATTTTTAATTTTTTTTTTTTTACTTTTTTTTTCACGTCCACGTATAAGTGGTACCTCATATGGAAAAAGGATGACACCAAGTCCCAAACTATCTTGCCACTGCTCCCCATGTAGTCTGGGCATCCGGGGGGCTCCACGTGACTATATTTTTCCTCATAAATCTGAAACTTACATGTATAGCCTGTTGCCCTCTCACAGGTCTTATACATCTTGACCCCATATCTGGCACGCTTGCTGGGGAGAAACTGTTTGATTACAAGGCAGCCAGAAAATTGAATGAGGGACTCATCAATGCAGATGTTTTTATGGGGAGTATACATATCTGCAAATTTTTGGTTAAAGTGATTTACGAGGGGCCGAATTTTGTGGAGCCGGTCAAATTCAGGGTCACCCCGAGGACGACTGAGTGTGTTGTCGTAGAAGTGCATAAAACGCATTATCGTCTCATATCTATGCCTGGCCATGGCAGTAGAGAACACGGACATATGAACAAGCGGGCCTGTGGACCAATACAACCGCAATTGATATTTTTTATTAATGCCCATGTTGCAGGCAATCTGACGCTATCTGGGAGGGGCGCTAACTGGCGCTAACACTATCGGAAGTCAATGGTGACACTAATACAGTGATCAGTAAAAATCTGTTCACTGTAATCAATGACACTGGTGACAGGGCAGTGAGGGCGTTAACTGGGGGGGGGGAGGCGATCAAGGGGTTAAATGGTATTACTGGTGTACTAGCGGGAAAACTGGCGCTATCTGGGATGGGCGCTAACACTATTGGAAGTCGCCAGGGACACTGATACAGTGATCAGTAAACATGTGTTCACTGATCAATGACACAGGTGACAGGGAATTGAAGGGGTTAACTGGGGGGGGTGAAGAGAGGGTTAAATGTGTCCTAGGTGTGTTCTATCTGTGGGTTAGTGCTGTTTTACTCACATTTCTTCTGTCTTCTTCTCTGAAAACTTAGCCACTCATGTGTGCTCCGTCCTGTAGTCCAATGCAACGTTGTGTAAGAGTGATGGTTTCAGCCTCATTGTCGAACTCTGGAATAATCCTCAGTCTTCAAAACCTCCTGGCTAACCTATGACAAAAAAAACACAACACCTATATCAATATTACTGTATTGGGAGCAAGTAGTCAATCATCTACTTAACATAAATTACACTAAAAATGGAAAAACATGTTTACACCCACAACCACACACATATTATATATCAAGTTATACACATGTATGTTTTGAGTCTTAAAATGTGGAAAGAAAACTTAGCCATTTTAGTGTGCTCCGTCCTGTAGTCCAATGCAACGTTGTGCAAGAGTGATGGTTTCAGCCTCATTGTCGAACTTTGGAATAATCCTCAGTCTTTAAAACCTCTTGGCTAACCTATGACAAAAAAGAAAACAACACATATATAAATATTTCTGCATTTGGACCAAGTAACCAATCATCTACTTAACAAAAATTACGCTAAATATGTAAAAACATGCAAAGACCCACAACCACACACATATTAATATATAAAGTTATACACATGTATGTTTTGAGTCTTAAAATGTGGAAGGAAAACTTAGCATCCACCCACTTCTAATGGTGGGCACACATGAAATGTGCCAACAGATATAAAATATGTATGCCGAAGCATAGGGTCCATCCACCGATTGGCCACCCCAGGCCCCCATGCTTTGGCATATATTCTCTTTTTTTAACTGCGGATGAAAAATCTCATCCATCAGCACTGCCCACATTGATTTATGTCTATTCTGAGAGCAAGTTCCTGTTGCTGTCAGAATAAACAGGTCAGTGTTGCAGCTGAAAGCATTCCTACAAACAGAAATGATTAACAATAAAACAGTAACAGTAAAACAGTAAAAGTAGAAGAATCACAAAAAATGACAGCAACAAAAAAAACTAACTATTTTTGATTTTTAAATTTTTTTATTTTTTGGGGGGATTTGTATTTTTACTTTTTTTTTTTTTACTTTTTTTTTCAAACTTTAAACATTTTTAAAACAGATGGTCGGGTCTCTCCAAATGCGATAGCCAGTTTCCTGACTACCTAACATCTTTCGAGACCCTGTGTAAATGTGCCCTGAACTGTGCCGTGCTGTACCCTATATTAATAGTTCACTAGTGTATGGTAGAGGCGGAAGCAGCGCTGCCCACATTGATTTATGTCTATTCTGAGAGCAAGTTCCTGTTGCTGTCAGAATAAACAGGTCAGTGTTGCAGCTGAAGGCATTCCTACAAACAGAAATGATTAACAATAAAACAGTAACAATAAAACAGTAAAAGTAGAAGAATCACAAAAAATGACAGCAACAAAAAAAACTAACTATTTTTGATTTTTAAATTTTTTTATTTTTTGGGAAGGATTTGTACTTTTAATTTTTTTTTTTTTTACTTTTTTTATCAAACTTTAAACATTTTTAAAACAGATGGTCGGGTCTCTCCAAATGCGATAGCCAGTTTCCTGGCTACCTAATATCTTTTGAGACCCTGTGTAAATGTGCCCTGAACTGTGCCGTGCTGTACCCTATATTAATAGTTCACTAGTGTATGGTAGAGGCGGAAGCAGCGCTGCCCACATTGATTTATGTCTATTCTGAGAGCAAGTTCCTGTTGCTGTCAGAATAAACAGGTCAGTGTTGCAGCTGAAAGCATTCCTACAAACAGAAATGATTAACAATAAAACAGTAACAATAAAACAGTAAAAGTAGAAGAATCACAAAAAATGACAACAAAAAAAACTAACTATTTTTGATTTTTACATTTTTTATTTTTTGGGGGGGATTTGTATTTTTAATTTTTTTTTTTTTACTTTTTTTTTCACGTCCACGTATAAGTGGTACCTCATATGGAAAAAGGATGACACCAAGTCCCAAACTATCTTGCCACTGCTCCCCATGTAGTCTGGGCATCCGGGGGGCTCCACGTGACTATATTTTTCCTCATAAATCTGAAACTTACATGTATAGCCTGTTGCCCTCTCACAGGTCTTATACATCTTGACCCCATATCTGGCACGCTTGCTGGGGAGAAACTGTTTGATTACAAGGCAGCCAGAAAATTGAATGAGGGACTCATCAATGCAGATGTTTTTATGGGGAGTATACATATCTGCAAATTTTTGGTTAAAGTGATTTACGAGGGGCCGAATTTTGTGGAGCCGGTCAAATTCAGGGTCACCCCGAGGACGACTGAGTGTGTTGTCGTAGAAGTGCATAAAACGCATTATCGTCTCATATCTATGCCTGGCCATGGCAGTAGAGAACACGGACATATGAACAAGCGGGCCTGTGGACCAATACAACCGCAATTGATATTTTTTATTAATGCCCATGTTGCAGGCAATCTGACGCTATCTGGGAGGGGCGCTAACTGGCGCTAACACTATCGGAAGTCACCGGTGACACTAATACAGTGATCAGTAAAAATCTGTTCACTGTAATCAATGACACTGGTGACAGGGCAGTGAGGGCGTTAACTGGGGGGGAGGCGATCAAGGGGTTAAATGGGATTACTGGTGTACTAGCGGGAAAACTGGCGCTATCTGGGATGGGCGCTAACACTATTGGAAGTCGCCAGGGACACTGATACAGTGATCAGTAAACATGTGTTCACTGATCAATGACACAGGTGACAGGGAATTGAAGGGGTTAACTGGGGGGGGGTGAAAAGAGGGTTAAATGTGTCCTAGGTGTGTTCTATCTGTGGGTTAGTGATGTTTTACTCACATTTCTTCTGTCTTCTTCTCTGAAAACTTAGCCACTCATGTGTGCTCCGTCCTGTAGTCCAATGCAAAGTTGTGTAAGAGTGATGGTTTCAGCCTCATTGTCGAACTCTGGAATAATCCTCAGTCTTCAAAACCTCCTGGCTAACCTATGACAAAAAAAAACACAACACCTATATCAATATTACTGTATTGGGAGCAAGTAGTCAATCATCTACTTAACATAAATTACACTAAAAATGGAAAAACATGTTTACACCCACAACCACACACATATTATATATAAAGTTATACACATGTATGTTTTGAGTCTTAAAATGTGGAAAGAAAACTTAGCCATTTTAGTGTGCTCCGTCCTGTAGTCCAATGCAACGTTGTGCAAGAGTGATGGTTTCAGCCTCATTGTCGAACTTTGGAATAATCCTCAGTCTTTAAAACCTCTTGGCTAACCTATGACAAAAAAGAAAACAACACATATATAAATATTTCTGCATTTGGACCAAGTAACCAATCATCTACTTAACAAAAATTACGCTAAATATGTAAAAACATGCAAAGACCCACAACCACACACATATTAATATATAAAGTTATACACATGTATGTTTTGAGTCTTAAAATGTGGAAGGAAAACTTAGCATCCACCCACTTCTAATGGTGGGCACACATGAAATGTGCCAACAGATATAAAATATGTATGCCGAAGCATAGGGTCCATCCACCGATTGGCCACCCCAGGCCCCCATGCTTTGGCATATATTCTCTTTTTTTTAACTGCGGATGAAAAATCTCATCCAACAGCACTGCCCACATTGATTTATGTCTATTCTGAGAGCAAGTTCCTGTTGCTGTCAGAATAAAACGGTCAGTGTTGCAGCTGAAAACATTCCTACAAACAGAAATGATTAACAATAAAACAGTAACAATAAAACAGAAAAGTAGAAGAATCACAAAAAATGACAGCAACAAAAAAAACTAACTATTTTTGATTTTTAAATTTTTTTATTTTTTGGGAAGGATTTGTACTTTTAATTTTTTTTTTTTTTACTTTTTTTTTCAAACTTTAAACATTTTTAAAACAGATGGTCGGGTCTCTCCAAATGCGATAGCCAGTTTCCTGGCTACCTAACATCTTTTGAGACCCTGTGTAAATGTGCCCTGAACTGTGCCATGCTGTACCCTATATTAATAGTTCACTAGTGTATGGTAGAGGTGGAAGCAGCGCTGCCCACATTGATTTATGTCTATTCTGAGAGCAAGTTCCTGTTGCTGTCAGAATAAACAGGTCAGTGTTGCAGCTGAAAGCATTCCTACAAACAGAAATGATTAACAATAAAACAGTAACAGTAAAACAGTAAAAGTAGAAGAATCACAAAAAATGACAGCAACAAAAAAAACTAACTATTTTTGATTTTTAAATTTTTTTATTTTTTGGGGGGATTTGTATTTTTACTTTTTTTTTTTTTACTTTTTTTTTCAAACTTTAAACATTTTTAAAACAGATGGTCGGGTCTCTCCAAATGCGATAGCCAGTTTCCTGACTACCTAACATCTTTTGAGACCCTGTGTAAATGTGCCCTGAACTGTGCCGTGCTGTACCCTATATTAATAGTTCACTAGTGTATGGTAGAGGCGGAAGCAGCGCTGCCCACATTGATTTATGTCTATTCTGAGAGCAAGTTCCTGTTGCTGTCAGAATAAACAGGTCAGTGTTGCAGCTGAAGGCATTCCTACAAACAGAAATGATTAACAATAAAACAGTAACAATAAAACAGTAAAAGTAGAAGAATCACAAAAAATGACAGCAACAAAAAAAACTAACTATTTTTGATTTTTAAATTTTTTTATTTTTTGGGAAGGATTTGTACTTTTAATTTTTTTTTTTTTTACTTTTTTTTTCAAACTTTAAACATTTTTAAAACAGATGGTCGGGTCTCTCCAAATGCGATAGCCAGTTTCCTGGCTACCTAACATCTTTTGAGACCCTGTGTAAATGTGCCCTGAACTGTGCCGTGCTGTACCCTATATTAATAGTTCACTAGTGTATGGTAGAGGTGGAAGCAGCGCTGCCCACATTGATTTATGTCTATTCTGAGAGCAAGTTCCTGTTGCTGTCAGAATAAACAGGTCAGTGTTGCAGCTGAAAGCATTCCTACAAACAGAAATGATTAACAATAAAACAGTAACAAGAAAACAGTAAAAGTAGAAGAATCACAAAAAATGACAGCAACAAAAAAAAAAAAACTATTTTTGATTTTTAAATTTTTTTATTTTTTGGGGGGGATTTGTATTTTTACTTTTTTTTTTTACTTTTTTTTTCAAACTTTAAACATTTTTAAAACAGATGGTCGGGTCTCTCCAAATGCGATAGCCAGTTTTCTGACTACCTAACATCTTTCAAGACCCTGTGTAAATGTGCCCTGAACTGTGCCGTGCTGTACCCTATATTAATAGTTCACTAGTGTATGGTAGAGGCGGAAGCAGCGCTGCCCACATTGATTTATGTCTATTCTGAGAGCAAGTTCCTGTTGCTGTCAGAATAAACAGGTCAGTGTTGCAGCTGAAAGCATTCCTACAAACAGAAATGATTAACAATAAAACAGTAACAATAAAACAGTAAAAGTAGAAGAATCACAAAAAATGACAACAAAAAAACTATTTTTGATTTTTACATTTTTTTATTTTTTGGGGGGGATTTGTATTTTTAATTTTTTTTTTTTTACTTTTTTTTTCACGTCCACGTATAAGTGGTACCTCATATGGAAAAAGGATGACACCAAGTCCCAAACTATCTTGCCACTGCTCCCCATGTAGTCAGGGCATCCGGGGGGCTCCACGTGACTATATTTTTCCTCATAAATCTGAAACTTACATGTATAGCCTGTTGCCCTCTCACAGGTCTTATACATCTTGACCCCATATCTGGCACGCTTGCTGGGGAGAAACTGTTTGATTACAAGGCAGCCAGAAAATTGAATGAGGGACTCATCAATGCAGATGTTTTTATGGGGAGTATACATATCTGCAAATTTTTGGTTAAAGTGATTTACGAGGGGCCGAATTTTGTGGAGCCGGTCAAATTCAGGGTCACCCCGAGGACGACTGAGTGTGTTGTCGTAGAAGTGCATAAAACGCATTATCGTCTCATATCTATGCCTGGCCATGGCAGTAGAGAACACGGACATATGAACAAGCGGGCCTGTGGACCAATACAACCGCAATTGATATTTTTTATTAATGCCCATGTTGCAGGCAATCTGACGCTATCTGGGAGGGGCGCTAACTGGCGCTAACACTATCGGAAGTCACCGGTGACACTAATACAGTGATCAGTAAAAATCTGTTCACTGTAATCAATGACACTGGTGACAGGGCAGTGAGGGCGTTAACTGGGGGGGGGGGAGGCGATCAAGGGGTTAAATGGGATTACTGGTGTACTAGCGGGAAAACTGGCGCTATCTGGGATGGGCGCTAACACTATTGGAAGTCGCCAGGGACACTGATACAGTGATCAGTAAACATGTGTTCACTGATCAATGACACAGGTGACAGGGAATTGAAGGGGTTAACTGGGGGGGGGTGAAGAGAGGGTTAAATGTGTCCTAGGTGTGTTCTATCTGTGGGTTAGTGCTGTTTTACTCACATTTCTTCTGTCTTCTTCTCTGAAAACTTAGCCACTCATGTGTGCTCCATCCTGTAGTCCAATGCAACGTTGTGTAAGAGTGATGGTTTCAGCCTCATTGTCGAACTCTGGAATAATCCTCAGTCTTCAAAACCTCCTGGCTAACCTATGACAAAAAAAACACAACACCTATATCAATATTACTGTATTGGGAGCAAGTAGTCAATCATCTACTTAACATAAATTACACTAAAAATGGAAAAACATGTTTACACCCACAACCACACACATATTAATATATAAAGTTATATACATGTATGTTTTGAGTCTTAAAATGTGGAAAGAAAACTTAGCCATTATAGTGTGCTCCGTCCTGTAGTCCAATGCAACGTTGTGCAAGAGTGATGGTTTCAGCCTCATTGTCGAACTTTGGAATAATCCTCAGTCTTTAAAACCTCTTGGCTAACCTATGACAAAAAAGAAAACAACACATATATAAATATTTCTGCATTTGGACCAAGTAACCAATCATCTACTTAACAAAAATTACGCTAAATATGTAAAAACATGCAAAGACCCACAACCACACACATATTAATATATAAAGTTATACACATGTATGTTTTGAGTCTTAAAATGTGGAAGGAAAACTTAGCATCCACCCACTTCTAATGGTGGGCACACATGAAATGTGCCAACAGATATAAAATATGTATGCCGAAGCATAGGGTCCATCCACCGATTGGCCACCCCAGGCCCCCATGCTTTGGCATATATTCTCTTTTTTTAACTGCGGATGAAAAATCTCATCCAACAGCACTGCCCACATTGATTTATGTCTATTCTGAGAGCAAGTTCCTGTTGCTGTCAGAATAAAACGGTCAGTGTTGCAGCTGAAAACATTCCTACAAACAGAAATGATTAACAATAAAACAGTAACAATAAAACAGTAAAAGTAGAAGAATCACAAAAAATGACAGCAACAAAAAAAACTAACTATTTTTGATTTTTAAATTTTTTTATTTTTTGGGAAGGATTTGTACTTTTAATTTTTTTTTTTTTTACTTTTTTTTTCAAACTTTAAACATTTTTAAAACAGATGGTCGGGTCTCTCCAAATGCGATAGCCAGTTTCCTGGCTACCTAACATCTTTTGAGACCCTGTGTAAATGTGCCCTGAACTGTGCCGTGCTGTACCCTATATTAATAGTTCACTAGTGTATGGTAGAGGCGGAAGCAGCGCTGCCCACATTGATTTATGTCTATTCTGAGAGCAAGTTCCTGTTGCTGTCAGAATAAACAGGTCAGTGTTGCAGCTGAAGGCATTCCTACAAACAGAAATGATTAACAATAAAACAGTAACAATAAAACAGTAAAAGTAGAAGAATCACAAAAAATGACAGCAACAAAAAAAACTAACTATTTTTGATTTTTAAATTTTTTTATTTTTTGGGAAGGATTTGTACTTTTAATTTTTTTTTTTTTTACTTTTTTTATCAAACTTTAAACATTTTTAAAACAGATGGTCGGGTCTCTCCAAATGCGATAGCCAGTTTCCTGGCTACCTAATATCTTTTGAGACCCTGTGTAAATGTGCCCTGAACTGTGCCGTGCTGTACCCTATATTAATAGTTCACTAGTGTATGGTAGAGGCGGAAGCAGCGCTGCCCACATTGATTTATGTCTATTCTGAGAGCAAGTTCCTGTTGCTGTCAGAATAAACAGGTCAGTGTTGCAGCTGAAAGCATTCCTACAAACAGAAATGATTAACAATAAAACAGTAACAATAAAACAGTAAAAGTAGAAGAATCACAAAAAATGACAACAAAAAAAACTAACTATTTTTGATTTTTACATTTTTTATTTTTTGGGGGGGATTTGTATTTTTAATTTTTTTTTTTTTACTTTTTTTTTCACGTCCACGTATAAGTGGTACCTCATATGGAAAAAGGATGACACCAAGTCCCAAACTATCTTGCCACTGCTCCCCATGTAGTCTGGGCATCCGGGGGGCTCCACGTGACTATATTTTTCCTCATAAATCTGAAACTTACATGTATAGCCTGTTGCCCTCTCACAGGTCTTATACATCTTGACCCCATATCTGGCACGCTTGCTGGGGAGAAACTGTTTGATTACAAGGCAGCCAGAAAATTGAATGAGGGACTCATCAATGCAGATGTTTTTATGGGGAGTATACATATCTGCAAATTTTTGGTTAAAGTGATTTACGAGGGGCCGAATTTTGTGGAGCCGGTCAAATTCAGGGTCACCCCGAGGACGACTGAGTGTGTTGTCGTAGAAGTGCATAAAACGCATTATCGTCTCATATCTATGCCTGGCCATGGCAGTAGAGAACACGGACATATGAACAAGCGGGCCTGTGGACCAATACAACCGCAATTGATATTTTTTATTAATGCCCATGTTGCAGGCAATCTGACGCTATCTGGGAGGGGCGCTAACTGGCGCTAACACTATCGGAAGTCACCGGTGACACTAATACAGTGATCAGTAAAAATCTGTTCACTGTAATCAATGACACTGGTGACAGGGCAGTGAGGGCGTTAACTGGGGGGGAGGCGATCAAGGGGTTAAATGGGATTACTGGTGTACTAGCGGGAAAACTGGCGCTATCTGGGATGGGCGCTAACACTATTGGAAGTCGCCAGGGACACTGATACAGTGATCAGTAAACATGTGTTCACTGATCAATGACACAGGTGACAGGGAATTGAAGGGGTTAACTGGGGGGGGGTGAAAAGAGGGTTAAATGTGTCCTAGGTGTGTTCTATCTGTGGGTTAGTGATGTTTTACTCACATTTCTTCTGTCTTCTTCTCTGAAAACTTAGCCACTCATGTGTGCTCCGTCCTGTAGTCCAATGCAACGTTGTGTAAGAGTGATGGTTTCAGCCTCATTGTCGAACTCTGGAATAATCCTCAGTCTTCAAAACCTCCTGGCTAACCTATGACAAAAAAAAACACAACACCTATATCAATATTACTGTATTGGGAGCAAGTAGTCAATCATCTACTTAACATAAATTACACTAAAAATGGAAAAACATGTTTACACCCACAACCACACACATATTATATATAAAGTTATACACATGTATGTTTTGAGTCTTAAAATGTGGAAAGAAAACTTAGCCATTTTAGTGTGCTCCGTCCTGTAGTCCAATGCAACGTTGTGCAAGAGTGATGGTTTCAGCCTCATTGTCGAACTTTGGAATAATCCTCAGTCTTTAAAACCTCTTGGCTAACCTATGACAAAAAAGAAAACAACACATATATAAATATTTCTGCATTTGGACCAAGTAACCAATCATCTACTTAACAAAAATTACGCTAAATATGTAAAAACATGCAAAGACCCACAACCACACACATATTAATATATAAAGTTATACACATGTATGTTTTGAGTCTTAAAATGTGGAAGGAAAACTTAGCATCCACCCACTTCTAATGGTGGGCACACATGAAATGTGCCAACAGATATAAAATATGTATGCCGAAGCATAGGGTCCATCCACCGATTGGCCACCCCAGGCCCCCATGCTTTGGCATATATTCTCTTTTTTTTAACTGCGGATGAAAAATCTCATCCAACAGCACTGCCCACATTGATTTATGTCTATTCTGAGAGCAAGTTCCTGTTGCTGTCAGAATAAAACGGTCAGTGTTGCAGCTGAAAACATTCCTACAAACAGAAATGATTAACAATAAAACAGTAACAATAAAACAGAAAAGTAGAAGAATCACAAAAAATGACAGCAACAAAAAAAACTAACTATTTTTGATTTTTAAATTTTTTTATTTTTTGGGAAGGATTTGTACTTTTAATTTTTTTTTTTTTTACTTTTTTTTCAAACTTTAAACATTTTTAAAACAGATGGTCGGGTCTCTCCAAATGCGATAGCCAGTTTCCTGGCTACCTAACATCTTTTGAGACCCTGTGTAAATGTGCCCTGAACTGTGCCATGCTGTACCCTATATTAATAGTTCACTAGTGTATGGTAGAGGTGGAAGCAGCGCTGCCCACATTGATTTATGTCTATTCTGAGAGCAAGTTCCTGTTGCTGTCAGAATAAACAGGTCAGTGTTGCAGCTGAAAGCATTCCTACAAACAGAAATGATTAACAATAAAACAGTAACAGTAAAACAGTAAAAGTAGAAGAATCACAAAAAATGACAGCAACAAAAAAAACTAACTATTTTTGATTTTTAAATTTTTTTATTTTTTGGGGGGATTTGTATTTTTACTTTTTTTTTTTTTACTTTTTTTTTCAAACTTTAAACATTTTTAAAACAGATGGTCGGGTCTCTCCAAATGCGATAGCCAGTTTCCTGACTACCTAACATCTTTCGAGACCCTGTGTAAATGTGCCCTGAACTGTGCCGTGCTGTACCCTATATTAATAGTTCACTAGTGTATGGTAGAGGCGGAAGCAGCGCTGCCCACATTGATTTATGTCTATTCTGAGAGCAAGTTCCTGTTGCTGTCAGAATAAACAGGTCAGTGTTGCAGCTGAAGGCATTCCTACAAACAGAAATGATTAACAATAAAACAGTAACAATAAAACAGTAAAAGTAGAAGAATCACAAAAAATGACAGCAACAAAAAAAACTAACTATTTTTGATTTTTAAATTTTTTTATTTTTTGGGAAGGATTTGTACTTTTAATTTTTTTTTTTTTTACTTTTTTTTTCAAACTTTAAACATTTTTAAAACAGATGGTCGGGTCTCTCCAAATGCGATAGCCAGTTTCCTGGCTACCTAACATCTTTTGAGACCCTGTGTAAATGTGCCCTGAACTGTGCCGTGCTGTACCCTATATTAATAGTTCACTAGTGTATGGTAGAGGTGGAAGCAGCGCTGCCCACATTGATTTATGTCTATTCTGAGAGCAAGTTCCTGTTGCTGTCAGAATAAACAGGTCAGTGTTGCAGCTGAAAGCATTCCTACAAACAGAAATGATTAACAATAAAACAGTAACAAGAAAACAGTAAAAGTAGAAGAATCACAAAAAATGACAGCAACAAAAGAAAAAAAACTATTTTTGATTTTTAAATTTTTTTATTTTTTGGGGGGGATTTGTATTTTTACTTTTTTTTTTTACTTTTTTTTTCAAACTTTAAACATTTTTAAAACAGATGGTCGGGTCTCTCCAAATGCGATAGCCAGTTTTCTGACTACCTAACATCTTTCAAGACCCTGTGTAAATGTGCCCTGAACTGTGCCGTGCTGTACCCTATATTAATAGTTCACTAGTGTATGGTAGAGGCGGAAGCAGCGCTGCCCACATTGATTTATGTCTATTCTGAGAGCAAGTTCCTGTTGCTGTCAGAATAAACAGGTCAGTGTTGCAGCTGAAAGCATTCCTACAAACAGAAATGATTAACAATAAAACAGTAACAATAAAACAGTAAAAGTAGAAGAATCACAAAAAATGACAACAAAAAAACTATTTTTGATTTTTACATTTTTTTATTTTTTGGGGGGGATTTGTATTTTTAATTTTTTTTTTTTTACTTTTTTTTTCACGTCCACGTATAAGTGGTACCTCATATGGAAAAAGGATGACACCAAGTCCCAAACTATCTTGCCACTGCTCCCCATGTAGTCTGGGCATCCGGGGGGCTCCACGTGACTATATTTTTCCTCATAAATCTGAAACTTACATGTATAGCCTGTTGCCCTCTCACAGGTCTTATACATCTTGACCCCATATCTGGCACGCTTGCTGGGGAGAAACTGTTTGATTACAAGGCAGCCAGAAAATTGAATGAGGGACTCATCAATGCAGATGTTTTTATGGGGAGTATACATATCTGCAAATTTTTGGTTAAAGTGATTTACGAGGGGCCGAATTTTGTGGAGCCGGTCAAATTCAGGGTCACCCCGAGGACGACTGAGTGTGTTGTCGTAGAAGTGCATAAAACGCATTATCGTCTCATATCTATGCCTGGCCATGGCAGTAGAGAACACGGACATATGAACAAGCGGGCCTGTGGACCAATACAACCGCAATTGATATTTTTTATTAATGCCCATGTTGCAGGCAATCTGACGCTATCTGGGAGGGGCGCTAACTGGCGCTAACACTATCGGAAGTCACCGGTGACACTAATACAGTGATCAGTAAAAATCTGTTCACTGTAATCAATGACACTGGTGACAGGGCAGTGAGGGCGTTAACTGGGGGGGGGGAGGCGATCAAGGGGTTAAATGGGATTACTGGTGTACTAGCGGGAAAACTGGCGCTATCTGGGATGGGCGCTAACACTATTGGAAGTCGCCAGGGACACTGATACAGTGATCAGTAAACATGTGTTCACTGATCAATGACACAGGTGACAGGGAATTGAAGGGGTTAACTGGGGGGGGTGAAGAGAGTGTTAAATGTGTCCTAGGTGTGTTCTATCTGTGGGTTAGTGCTGTTTTACTCACATTTCTTCTGTCTTCTTCTCTGAAAACTTAGCCACTCATGTGTGCTCCATCCTGTAGTCCAATGCAACGTTGTGTAAGAGTGATGGTTTCAGCCTCATTGTCGAACTCTGGAATAATCCTCAGTCTTCAAAACCTCCTGGCTAACCTATGACAAAAAAAACACAACACCTATATCAATATTACTGTATTGGGAGCAAGTAGTCAATCATCTACTTAACATAAATTACACTAAAAATGGAAAAACATGTTTACACCCACAACCACACACATATTAATATATAAAGTTATATACATGTATGTTTTGAGTCTTAAAATGTGGAAAGAAAACTTAGCCATTATAGTGTGCTCCGTCCTGTAGTCCAATGCAACGTTGTGCAAGAGTGATGGTTTCAGCCTCATTGTCGAACTTTGGAATAATCCTCAGTCTTTAAAACCTCTTGGCTAACCTATGACAAAAAAGAAAACAACACATATATAAATATTTCTGCATTTGGACCAAGTAACCAATCATCTACTTAACAAAAATTACGCTAAATATGTAAAAACATGCAAAGACCCACAACCACACACATATTAATATATAAAGTTATACACATGTATGTTTTGAGTCTTAAAATGTGGAAGGAAAACTTAGCATCCACCCACTTCTAATGGTGGGCACACATGAAATGTGCCAACAGATATAAAATATGTATGCCGAAGCATAGGGTCCATCCACCGATTGGCCACCCCAGGCCCCCATGCTTTGGCATATATTCTCTTTTTTTAACTGCGGATGAAAAATCTCATCCAACAGCACTGCCCACATTGATTTATGTCTATTCTGAGAGCAAGTTCCTGTTGCTGTCAGAATAAAACGGTCAGTGTTGCAGCTGAAAACATTCCTACAAACAGAAATGATTAACAATAAAACAGTAACAATAAAACAGTAAAAGTAGAAGAATCACAAAAAATGACAGCAACAAAAAAAACTAACTATTTTTGATTTTTAAATTTTTTTATTTTTTGGGAAGGATTTGTACTTTTAATTTTTTTTTTTTTTACTTTTTTTTTCAAACTTTAAACATTTTTAAAACAGATGGTCGGGTCTCTCCAAATGCGATAGCCAGTTTCCTGGCTACCTAACATCTTTTGAGACCCTGTGTAAATGTGCCCTGAACTGTGCCATGCTGTACCCTATATTAATAGTTCACTAGTGTATGGTAGAGGTGGAAGCAGCGCTGCCCACATTGATTTATGTCTATTCTGAGAGCAAGTTCCTGTTGCTGTCAGAATAAACAGGTCAGTGTTGCAGCTGAAAGCATTCCTACAAACAGAAATGATTAACAATAAAACAGCAACAGTAAAACAGTAAAAGTAGAAGAATCACAAAAAATGACAGCAACAAAAAAAACTAACTATTTTTGATTTTTAAATTTTTTTATTTTTTGGGGGGATTTGTATTTTTACTTTTTTTTTTTTTTACTTTTTTTTTCAAACTTTAAACATTTTTAAAACAGATGGTCGGGTCTCTCCAAATGCGATAGCCAGTTTCCTGACTACCTAACATCTTTCGAGACCCTGTGTAAATGTGCCCTGAACTGTGCCGTGCTGTACCCTATATTAATAGTTCACTAGTGTATGGTAGAGGCGGAAGCAGCGCTGCCCACATTGATTTATGTCTATTCTGAGAGCAAGTTCCTGTTGCTGTCAGAATAAACAGGTCAGTGTTGCAGCTGAAGGCATTCCTACAAACAGAAATGATTAACAATAAAACAGTAACAATAAAACAGTAAAAGTAGAAGAATCACAAAAAATGACAGCAACAAAAAAAACTAACTATTTTTGATTTTTAAATTTTTTTATTTTTTGGGAAGGATTTGTACTTTTAATTTTTTTTTTTTTTACTTTTTTTTTCAAACTTTAAACATTTTTAAAACAGATGGTCGGGTCTCTCCAAATGCGATAGCCAGTTTCCTGGCTACCTAATATCTTTTGAGACCCTGTGTAAATGTGCCCTGAACTGTGCCGTGCTGTACCCTATATTAATAGTTCACTAGTGTATGGTAGAGGCGGAAGCAGCGCTGCCCACATTGATTTATGTCTATTCTGAGAGCAAGTTCCTGTTGCTGTCAGAATAAACAGGTCAGTGTTGCAGCTGAAAGCATTCCTACAAACAGAAATGATTAACAATAAAACAGTAACAATAAAACAGTAAAAGTAGAAGAATCACAAAAAATGACAAC
This sequence comes from Staurois parvus, assembly GCF_062004578.1. Taxonomy (NCBI): domain Eukaryota; kingdom Metazoa; phylum Chordata; class Amphibia; order Anura; family Ranidae; genus Staurois; species Staurois parvus. The sequence continues at coordinate 4,723,359 of NW_028319601.1, read as the reverse complement.
AAAAAAAACTAACTATTTTTGATTTTTACATTTTTTATTTTTTGGGGGGGATTTGTATTTTTAATTTTTTTTTTTTTACTTTTTTTTTCACGTCCACGTATAAGTGGTACCTCATATGGAAAAAGGATGACACCAAGTCCCAAACTATCTTGCCACTGCTCCCCATGTAGTCTGGGCATCCGGGGGGCTCCACGTGACTATATTTTTCCTCATAAATCTGAAACTTACATGTATAGCCTGTTGCCCTCTCACAGGTCTTATACATCTTGACCCCATATCTGGCACGCTTGCTGGGGAGAAACTGTTTGATTACAAGGCAGCCAGAAAATTGAATGAGGGACTCATCAATGCAGATGTTTTTATGGGGAGTATACATATCTGCAAATTTTTGGTTAAAGTGATTTACGAGGGGCCGAATTTTGTGGAGCCGGTCAAATTCAGGGTCACCCCGAGGACGACTGAGTGTGTTGTCGTAGAAGTGCATAAAACGCATTATCGTCTCATATCTATGCCTGGCCATGGCAGTAGAGAACACGGACATATGAACAAGCGGGCCTGTGGACCAATACAACCGCAATTGATATTTTTTATTAATGCCCATGTTGCAGGCAATCTGACGCTATCTGGGAGGGGCGCTAACTGGCGCTAACACTATCGGAAGTCACCGGTGACACTAATACAGTGATCAGTAAAAATCTGTTCACTGTAATCAATGACACTGGTGACAGGGCAGTGAGGGCGTTAACTGGGGGGGGAGGCGATCAAGGGGTTAAATGGGATTACTGGTGTACTAGCGGGAAAACTGGCGCTATCTGGGATGGGCGCTAACACTATTGGAAGTCGCCAGGGACACTGATACAGTGATCAGTAAACATGTGTTCACTGATCAATGACACAGGTGACAGGGAATTGAAGGGGTTAACTGGGGGGGGGGTGAAAAGAGGGTTAAATGTGTCCTAGGTGTGTTCTATCTGTGGGTTAGTGCTGTTTTACTCACATTTCTTCTGTCTTCTTCTCTGAAAACTTAGCCACTCATGTGTGCTCCGTCCTGTAGTCCAATGCAACGTTGTGTAAGAGTGATGGTTTCAGCCTCATTGTCGAACTCTGGAATAATCCTCAGTCTTCAAAACCTCCTGGCTAACCTATGACAAAAAAAAACACAACACCTATATCAATATTACTGTATTGGGAGCAAGTAGTCAATCATCTACTTAACATAAATTACACTAAAAATGGAAAAACATGTTTACACCCACAACCACACACATATTATATATAAAGTTATACACATGTATGTTTTGAGTCTTAAAATGTGGAAAGAAAACTTAGCCATTTTAGTGTGCTCCGTCCTGTAGTCCAATGCAACGTTGTGCAAGAGTGATGGTTTCAGCCTCATTGTCGAACTTTGGAATAATCCTCAGTCTTTAAAACCTCTTGGCTAACCTATGACAAAAAAGAAAACAACACATATATACATATTTCTGCATTTGGACCAAGTAACCAATCATCTACTTAACAAAAATTACGCTAAATATGTAAAAACATGCAAAGACCCACAACCACACACATATTAATATATAAAGTTATACACATGTATGTTTTGAGTCTTAAAATGTGGAAGGAAAACTTAGCATCCACCCACTTCTAATGGTGGGCACACATGAAATGTGCCAACAGATATAAAATATGTATGCCGAAGCATAGGGTCCATCCACCGATTGGCCACCCCAGGCCCCCATGCTTTGGCATATATTCTCTTTTTTTTAACTGCGGATGAAAAATCTCATCCAACAGCACTGCCCACATTGATTTATGTCTATTCTGAGAGCAAGTTCCTGTTGCTGTCAGAATAAAACGGTCAGTGTTGCAGCTGAAAACATTCCTACAAACAGAAATGATTAACAATAAAACAGTAACAATAAAACAGAAAAGTAGAAGAATCACAAAAAATGACAGCAACAAAAAAAACTAACTATTTTTGATTTTTAAATTTTTTTATTTTTTGGGAAGGATTTGTACTTTTAATTTTTTTTTTTTTTACTTTTTTTTTCAAACTTTAAACATTTTTAAAACAGATGGTCGGGTCTCTCCAAATGCGATAGCCAGTTTCCTGGCTACCTAACATCTTTTGAGACCCTGTGTAAATGTGCCCTGAACTGTGCCATGCTGTACCCTATATTAATAGTTCACTAGTGTATGGTAGAGGTGGAAGCAGCGCTGCCCACATTGATTTATGTCTATTCTGAGAGCAAGTTCCTGTTGCTGTCAGAATAAACAGGTCAGTGTTGCAGCTGAAAGCATTCCTACAAACAGAAATGATTAACAATAAAACAGTAAAAGTAGAAGAATCACAAAAAATGACAGCAACAAAAAAACTAACTATTTTTGATTTTTAAATTTTTTTATTTTTTGGGGGGATTTGTATTTTTACTTTTTTTTTTTTTACTTTTTTTTTCAAACTTTAAACATTTTTAAAACAGATGGTCGGGTCTCTCCAAATGCGATAGCCAGTTTCCTGACTACCTAACATCTTTTGAGACCCTGTGTAAATGTGCCCTGAACTGTGCCGTGCTGTACCCTATATTAATAGTTCACTAGTGTATGGTAGAGGCGGAAGCAGCGCTGCCCACATTGATTTATGTCTATTCTGAGAGCAAGTTCCTGTTGCTGTCAGAATAAACAGGTCAGTGTTGCAGCTGAAGGCATTCCTACAAACAGAAATGATTAACAATAAAACAGTAACAATAAAACAGTAAAAGTAGAAGAATCACAAAAAATGACAGCAACAAAAAAAACTAACTATTTTTGATTTTTAAATTTTTTTATTTTTTGGGAAGGATTTGTACTTTTAATTTTTTTTTTTTTTACTTTTTTTTTCAAACTTTAAACATTTTTAAAACAGATGCTCGGGTCTCTCCAAATGCGATAGCCAGTTTCCTGGCTACCTAACATCTTTTGAGACCCTGTGTAAATGTGCCCTGAACTGTGCCATGCTGTACCCTATATTAATAGTTCACTAGTGTATGGTAGAGGTGGAAGCAGCGCTGCCCACATTGATTTATGTCTATTCTGAGAGCAAGTTCCTGTTGCTGTCAGAATAAACAGGTCAGTGTTGCAGCTGAAAGCATTCCTACAAACAGAAATGATTAACAATAAAACAGTAACAAGAAAACAGTAAAAGTAGAAGAATCACAAAAAATGACAGCAACAAAAAAAAAAAAAACTATTTTTGATTTTTAAATTTTTTTATTTTTTGGGGGGGATTTGTATTTTTACTTTTTTTTTTTTACTTTTTTTTTCAAACTTTAAACATTTTTAAAACAGATGGTCGGGTCTCTCCAAATGCGATAGCCAGTTTTCTGACTACCTAACATCTTTCGAGACCCTGTGTAAATGTGCCCTGAACTGTGCCGTGCTGTACCCTATATTAATAGTTCACTAGTGTATGGTAGAGGCGGAAGCAGCGCTGCCCACATTGATTTATGTCTATTCTGAGAGCAAGTTCCTGTTGCTGTCAGAATAAACAGGTCAGTGTTGCAGCTGAAAGCATTCCTACAAACAGAAATGATTAACAATAAAACAGTAACAATAAAACAGTAAAAGTAGAAGAATCACAAAAAATGACAACAAAAAAACTATTTTTGATTTTTACATTTTTTGGGGGGGATTTGTATTTTTAATTTTCTTTTTTTTAATTTTTTTTTCACGTCCACGTATAAGTGGTACCTCATATGGAAAAAGGATGACACCAAGTCCCAAACTATCTTGCCACTGCTCCCCATGTAGTCTGGGCATCCGGGGGGCTCCACGTGACTATATTTTTCCTCATAAATCTGAAACTTACATGTATAGCCTGTTGCCCTCTCACAGGTCTTATACATCTTGACCCCATATCTGGCACGCTTGCTGGGGAGAAACTGTTTGATTACAAGGCAGCCAGAAAATTGAATGAGGGACTCATCAATGCAGATGTTTTTATGGGGAGTATACATATCTGCAAATTTTTGGTTAAAGTGATTTACGAGGGGCCGAATTTTGTGGAGCCGGTCAAATTCAGGGTCACCCCGAGGACGACTGAGTGTGTTGTCGTAGAAGTGCATAAAACGCATTATCGTCTCATATCTATGCCTGGCCATGGCAGTAGAGAACACGGACATATGAACAAGCGGGCCTGTGGACCAATACAACCGCAATTGATATTTTTTATTAATGCCCATGTTGCAGGCAATCTGACGCTATCTGGGAGGGGCGCTAACTGGCGCTAACACTATCGGAAGTCACCGGTGACACTAATACAGTGATCAGTAAAAATCTGTTCACTGTAATCAATGACACTGGTGACAGGGCAGTGAGGGCGTTAACTGGGGGGGGAGGCGATCAAGGGGTTAAATGGGATTACTGGTGTACTAGCGGGAAAACTGGCGCTATCTGGGATGGGCGCTAACACTATTGGAAGTCGCCAGGGACACTGATACAGTGATCAGTAAACATGTGTTCACTGATCAATGACACAGGTGACAGGGAATTGAAGGGGTTAACTGGGGGGGGGGTGAAAAGAGGGTTAAATGTGTCCTAGGTGTGTTCTATCTGTGGGTTAGTGCTGTTTTACTCACATTTCTTCTGTCTTCTTTTCTGAAAACTTAGCCACTCATGTGTGCTCCGTCCTGTAGTCCAATGCAACGTTGTGTAAGAGTGATGGTTTCAGCCTCATTGTCGAACTCTGGAATAATCCTCAGTCTTCAAAACCTCCTGGCTAACCTATGACAAAAAAAAACACAACACCTATATCAATATTACTGTATTGGGAGCAAGTAGTCAATCATCTACTTAACATAAATTACACTAAAAATGGAAAAACATGTTTACACCCACAACCACACACATATTATATATAAAGTTATACACATGTATGTTTTGAGTCTTAAAATGTGGAAAGAAAACTTAGCCATTTTAGTGTGCTCCGTCCTGTAGTCCAATGCAACGTTGTGCAAGAGTGATGGTTTCAGCCTCATTGTCGAACTTTGGAATAATCCTCAGTCTTTAAAACCTCTTGGCTAACCTATGACAAAAAAGAAAACAACACATATATAAATATTTCTGCATTTGGACCAAGTAACCAATCATCTACTTAACAAAAATTACGCTAAATATGTAAAAACATGCAAAGACCCACAACCACACACATATTAATATATAAAGTTATACACATGTATGTTTTGAGTCTTAAAATGTGGAAGGAAAACTTAGCATCCACCCACTTCTAATGGTGGGCACACATGAAATGTGCCAACAGATATAAAATATGTATGCCGAAGCATAGGGTCCATCCACCGCTTGGCCACCCCAGGCCCCCATGCTTTGGCATATATTCTCTTTTTTTTAACTGCGGATGAAAAATCTCATCCAACAGCACTGCCCACATTGATTTATGTCTATTCTGAGAGCAAGTTCCTGTTGCTGTCAGAATAAAACGGTCAGTGTTGCAGCTGAAAACATTCCTACAAACAGAAATGATTAACAATAAAACAGTAACAATAAAACAGAAAAGTAGAAGAATCACAAAAAATGACAGCAACAAAAAAAACTAACTATTTTTGATTTTTAAATTTTTTTATTTTTTGGGAAGGATTTGTACTTTTAATTTTTTTTTTTTTTACTTTTTTTTTCAAACTTTAAACATTTTTAAAACAGATGGTCGGGTCTCTCCAAATGCGATAGCCAGTTTCCTGGCTACCTAACATCTTTTGAGACCCTGTGTAAATGTGCCCTGAACTGTGCCATGCTGTACCCTATATTAATAGTTCACTAGTGTATGGTAGAGGTGGAAGCAGCGCTGCCCACATTGATTTATGTCTATTCTGAGAGCAAGTTCCTGTTGCTGTCAGAATAAACAGGTCAGTGTTGCAGCTGAAAGCATTCCTACAAACAGAAATGATTAACAATAAAACAGTAACAGTAAAACAGTAAAAGTAGAAGAATCACAAAAAATGACAGCAACAAAAAAAACTAACTATTTTTGATTTTTAAATTTTTTTATTTTTTGGGGGGATTTGTATTTTTACTTTTTTTTTTTTTACTTTTTTTTTCAAACTTTAAACATTTTTAAAACAGATGGTCGGGTCTCTCCAAATGCGATAGCCAGTTTCCTGACTATCTAACATCTTTTGAGACCCTGTGTAAATGTGCCCTGAACTGTGCCGTGCTGTACCCTATATTAATAGTTCACTAGTGTATGGTAGAGGCGGAAGCAGCGCTGCCCACATTGATTTATGTCTATTCTGAGAGCAAGTTCCTGTTGCTGTCAGAATAAACAGGTCAGTGTTGCAGCTGAAGGCATTCCTACAAACAGAAATGATTAACAATAAAACAGTAACAATAAAACAGTAAAAGTAGAAGAATCACAAAAAATGACAGCAACAAAAAAAACTAACTATTTTTGATTTTTAAATTTTTTTATTTTTTGGGAAGGATTTGTACTTTTAATTTTTTTTTTTTTACTTTTTTTTTCAAACTTTAAACATTTTTAAAACAGATGCTCGGGTCTCTCCAAATGCGATAGCCAGTTTCCTGGCTACCTAACATCTTTTGAGACCCTGTGTAAATGTGCCCTGAACTGTGCCGTGCTGTACCCTATATTAATAGTTCACTAGTGTATGGTAGAGGTGGAAGCAGCGCTGCCCACATTGATTTATGTCTATTCTGAGAGCAAGTTCCTGTTGCTGTCAGAATAAACAGGTCAGTGTTGCAGCTGAAAGCATTCCTACAAACAGAAATGATTAACAATAAAACAGTAACAAGAAAACAGTAAAAGTAGAAGAATCACAAAAAATGACAGCAACAAAAAAAAAAAAACTATTTTTGATTTTTAAATTTTTTTATTTTTTGGGGGGGATTTGTATTTTTACTTTTTTTTTTTACTTTTTTTTTCAAACTTTAAACATTTTTAAAACAGATGGTCGGGTCTCTCCAAATGCGATAGCCAGTTTTCTGACTACCTAACATCTTTCGAGACCCTGTGTAAATGTGCCCTGAACTGTGCCGTGCTGTACCCTATATTAATAGTTCACTAGTGTATGGTAGAGGCGGAAGCAGCGCTGCCCACATTGATTTATGTCTATTCTGAGAGCAAGTTCCTGTTGCTGTCAGAATAAACAGGTCAGTGTTGCAGCTGAAAGCATTCCTACAAACAGAAATGATTAACAATAAAACAGTAACAATAAAACAGTAAAAGTAGAAGAATCACAAAAAATGACAACAAAAAAACTATTTTTGATTTTTACATTTTTTGGGGGGGATTTGTATTTTTAATTTTTTTTTTTTTACTTTTTTTTTCACGTCCACGTATAAGTGGTACCTCATATGGAAAAAGGATGACACCAAGTCCCAAACTATCTTGCCACTGCTCCCCATGTAGTCTGGGCATCCGGGGGGCTCCACGTGACTATATTTTTCCTCATAAATCTGAAACTTACATGTATAGCCTGTTGCCCTCTCACAGGTCTTATACATCTTGACCCCATATCTGGCACGCTTGCTGGGGAGAAACTGTTTGATTACAAGGCAGCCAGAAAATTGAATGAGGGACTCATCAATGCAGATGTTTTTATGGGGAGTATACATATCTGCAAATTTTTGGTTAAAGTGATTTACGAGGGGCCGAATTTTGTGGAGCCGGTCAAATTCAGGGTCACCCCGAGGACGACTGAGTGTGTTGTCGTAGAAGTGCATAAAACGCATTATCGTCTCATATCTATGCCTGGCCATGGCAGTAGAGAACACGGACATATGAACAAGCGGGCCTGTGGACCAATACAACCGCAATTGATATTTTTTATTAATGCCCATGTTGCAGGCAATCTGACGCTATCTGGGAGGGGCGCTAACTGGCGCTAACACTATCGGAAGTCACCGGTGACACTAATGATCAGTAAAAATCTGTTCACTGTAATCAATGACACTGGTGACAGGGCAGTGAGGGCGTTAACTGGGGGGGGGGGGGAGGCGATCAAGGGGTTAAATGGGATTACTGGTGTACTAGCGGGAAAACTGGCGCTATCTGGGATGGGCGCTAACACTATTGGAAGTCGCCAGGGACACTGATACAGTGATCAGTAAACATGTGTTCACTGATCAATGACACAGGTGACAGGGAATTGAAGGGGTTAACTGGGGGGGGTGAAGAGAGGGTTAAATGTGTCCTAGGTGTGTTCTATCTGTGGGTTAGTGCTGTTTTACTCACATTTCTTCTGTCTTCTTCTCTGAAAACTTAGCCACTCATGTGTGCTCCGTCCTGTAGTCCAATGCAACGTTGTGTAAGAGTGATGGTTTCAGCCTCATTGTCGAACTCTGGAATAATCCTCAGTCTTCAAAACCTCCTGGCTAACCTATGACAAAAAAAACACAACACCTATATCAATATTACTGTATTGGGAGCAAGTAGTCAATCATCTACTTAACATAAATTACACTAAAAATGGAAAAACATGTTTACACCCACAACCACACACATATTAATATATAAAGTTATACACATGTATGTTTTGAGTCTTAAAATGTGGAAAGAAAACTTAGCCATTTTAGTGTGCTCCGTCCTGTAGTCCAATGCAACGTTGTGCAAGAGTGATGGTTTCAGCCTCATTGTCGAACTTTGGAATAATCCTCAGTCTTTAAAACCTCTTGGCTAACCTATGACAAAAAAGAAAACAACACATATATAAATATTTCTGCATTTGGACCAAGTAACCAATCATCTACTTAACAAAAATTACGCTAAATATGTAAAAACATGCAAAGACCCACAACCACACACATATTAATATATAAAGTTATACACATGTATGTTTTGAGTCTTAAAATGTGGAAGGAAAACTTAGCATCCACCCACTTCTAATGGTGGGCACACATGAAATGTGCCAACAGATATAAAATATGTATGCCGAAGCATAGGGTCCATCCACCGATTGGCCACCCCAGGCCCCCATGCTTTGGCATATATTCTCTTTTTTTAACTGCGGATGAAAAATCTCATCCAACAGCACTGCCCACATTGATTTATGTCTATTCTGAGAGCAAGTTCCTGTTGCTGTCAGAATAAAACGGTCAGTGTTGCAGCTGAAAACATTCCTACAAACAGAAATGATTAACAATAAAACAGTAACAATAAAACAGAAAAGTAGAAGAATCACAAAAAATGACAGCAACAAAAAAAACTAACTATTTTTGATTTTTAAATTTTTTTATTTTTTGGGAAGGATTTGTACTTTTAATTTTTTTTTTTTTTACTTTTTTTTTCAAACTTTAAACATTTTTAAAACAGATGGTCGGGTCTCTCCAAATGCGATAGCCAGTTTCCTGGCTACCTAACATCTTTTGAGACCCTGTGTAAATGTGCCCTGAACTGTGCCATGCTGTACCCTATATTAATAGTTCACTAGTGTATGGTAGAGGTGGAAGCAGCGCTGCCCACATTGATTTATGTCTATTCTGAGAGCAAGTTCCTGTTGCTGTCAGAATAAACAGGTCAGTGTTGCAGCTGAAAGCATTCCTACAAACAGAAATGATTAACAATAAAACAGTAACAGTAAAACAGTAAAAGTAGAAGAATCACAAAAAATGACAGCAACAAAAAAAACTAACTATTTTTGATTTTTAAATTTTTTTATTTTTTGGGGGGATTTGTATTTTTACTTTTTTTTTTTTTACTTTTTTTTTCAAACTTTAAACATTTTTAAAACAGATGGTCGGGTCTCTCCAAATGCGATAGCCAATTTCCTGACTACCTAACATCTTTCGAGACCCTGTGTAAATGTGCCCTGAACTGTGCCGTGCTGTACCCTATATTAATAGTTCACTAGTGTATGGTAGAGGCGGAAGCAGCGCTGCCCACATTGATTTATGTCTATTCTGAGAGCAAGTTCCTGTTGCTGTCAGAATAAACAGGTCAGTGTTGCAGCTGAAAGCATTCCTACAAACAGAAATGATTAACAATAAAACAGTAACAATAAAACAGTAAAAGTAGAAGAATCACAAAAAATGACAGCAACAAAAAAAACTAACTATTTTTGATTTTTAAATTTTTTTATTTTTTGGGAAGGATTTGTACTTTTAATTTTTTTTTTTTTTACTTTTTTTTTCAAACTTTAAACATTTTTAAAACAGATGGTCGGGTCTCTCCAAATGCGATAGCCAGTTTCCTGGCTACCCAATATCTTTTGAGACCCTGTGTAAATGTGCCCTGAACTGTGCCGTGCTGTACCCTATATTAATAGTTCACTAGTGTATGGTAGAGGCGGAAGCAGCGCTGCCCACATTGATTTATGTCTATTCTGAGAGCAAGTTCCTGTTGCTGTCAGAATAAACAGGTCAGTGTTGCAGCTGAAAGCATTCCTACAAACAGAAATGATTAACAATAAAACAGTAACAATAAAACAGTAAAAGTAGAAGAATTACAAAATATGACAGCAACAAAAAAAACAAACTATTTTTGATTTTTAAATTTTTTTATTTTTTTGGGGGGGGATTTGTATTTTTACTTTTTTTTTTTACTTTTTTTTTCAAACTTTAAACATTTTTAAAACAGATGGTCGGGTCTCTCCAAATGCGATAGCCAGTTTTCTGACTACCTAACATCTTTCGAGACCCTGTGTAAATGTGCCCTGAACTGTGCCGTGCTGTACCCTATATTAATAGTTCACTAGTGTATGGTAGAGGCGGAAGCAGCGCTGCCCACATTGATTTATGTCTATTCTGAGAGCAAGTTCCTGTTGCTGTCAGAATAAACAGGTCAGTGTTGCAGCTGAAAGCATTCCTACAAACAGAAATGATTAACAATAAAACAGTAACAATAAAACAGTAAAAGTAGAAGAATCACAAAAAATGACAACAAAAAAACTAACTTTTTTTGATTTTTACATTTTTTATTTTTTGGGGGGGATTTGTATTTTTAATTTTTTTTTTTTAATTTTTTTTTTTCACGTCCACGTATAAGTGGTACCTCATATGGAAAAAGGATGACACCAATTCCCAAACTATCTTGCCACTGCACCCCATGTAGTCTAGGCATCCGGGGGGCTCCACGTGACTATATTTTTCCTCATAAATCTGAAACTTACATGTATAGCCTGTTGCCCTCTCACAGGTCTTATACATCTTGACCCCATATCTGGCACGCTTGCTGGGGAGAAACTGTTTGATTACAAGGCAGCCAGAAAATTGAATGAGGGACTCATCAATGCAGATGTTTTTATGGGGAGTATACATATCTGCAAATTTTTGGTTAAAGTGATTTACGAGGGGCCGAATTTTGTGGAGCCGGTCAAATTCAGGGTCACCCCGAGGACGACTGAGTGTGTTGTCGTAGAAGTGCATAAAACGCATTATCGTCTCATATCTATGCCTGGCCATGGCAGTAGAGAACACGGACATATGAACAAGCGGGCCTGTGGACCAATACAACCGCAATTGATATTTTTTATTAATGCCCATGTTGCAGGCAATCTGACGCTATCTGGGAGGGGCGCTAACTGGCGCTAACACTATCGGAAGTCACCGGTGACACTAATACAGTGATCAGTAAAAATCTGTTCACTGTAATCAATGACACTGGTGACAGGGCAGTGAGGGCGTTAACTGGGGGGGGGAGGCGATCAAGGGGTTAAATGGGATTACTGGTGTACTAGCGGGAAAACTGGCGCTATCTGGGATGGGCGCTAACACTATTGGAAGTCGCCAGGGACACTGATACAGTGATCAGTAAACATGTGTTCACTGATCAATGACACAGGTGACAGGGAATTGAAGGGGTTAACTGGGGGGGGGGTGAAGAGAGGGTTAAATGTGTCCTAGGTGTGTTCTATCTGTGGGTTAGTGCTGTTTTACTCACATTTCTTCTGTCTTCTTCTCTGAAAACTTAGCCACTCATGTGTGCTCCGTCCTGTAGTCCAATGCAACGTTGTGTAAGAGTGATGGTTTCAGCCTCATTGTCGAACTCTGGAATAATCCTCAGTCTTCAAAACCTCCTGGCTAACCTATGACAAAAAAAACACAACACCTATATCAATATTACTGTATTGGGAGCAAGTAGTCAATCATCTACTTAACATAAATTACACTAAAAATGGAAAAACATGTTTACACCCACAACCACACACATATTAATATATAAAGTTATACACATGTATGTTTTGAGTCTTAAAATGTGGAAAGAAAACTTAGCCATTTTAGTGTGCTCCGTCCTGTAGTCCAATGCAACGTTGTGCAAGAGTGATGGTTTCAGCCTCATTGTCGAACTTTGGAATAATCCTCAGTCTTTAAAACCTCTTGGCTAAAATATGACAAAAAAGAAAACAACACATATATAAATATTTCTGCATTTGGACCAAGTAACCAATCATCTACTTAACAAAAATTACGCTAAATATGTAAAAACATGCAAAGACCCACAACCACACACATATTAATATATAAAGTTATACACATGTATGTTTTGAGTCTTAAAATGTGGAAGGAAAACTTAGCATCCACCCACTTCTAATGGTGGGCACACATGAAATGTGCCAACAGATATAAAATATGTATGCCGAAGCATAGGGTCCATCCACCGATTGGCCACCCCAGGCCCCCATGCTTTGGCATATATTCTCTTTTTTTTAACTGCGGATGAAAAATCTCATCCAACAGCACTGCCCACATTGATTTATGTCTATTCTGAGAGCAAGTTCCTGTTGCTGTCAGAATAAAACGGTCAGTGTTGCAGCTGAAAACATTCCTACAAACAGAAATGATTAACAATAAAACAGTAACAATAAAACAGAAAAGTAGAAGAATCACAAAAAATGACAGCAACAAAAAAAACTAACTATTTTTGATTTTTAAATTTTTTTATTTTTTGGGAAGGATTTGTACTTTTAATTTTTTTTTTTTTTACTTTTTTTTTCAAACTTTAAACATTTTTAAAACAGATGGTCGGGTCTCTCCAAATGCGATAGCCAGTTTCCTGGCTACCTAACATCTTTTGAGACCCTGTGTAAATGTGCCCTGAACTGTGCCATGCTGTACCCTATATTAATAGTTCACTAGTGTATGGTAGAGGTGGAAGCAGCGCTGCCCACATTGATTTATGTCTATTCTGAGAGCAAGTTCCTGTTGCTGTCAGAATAAACAGGTCAGTGTTGCAGCTGAAAGCATTCCTACAAACAGAAATGATTAACAATAAAACAGTAAAAGTAGAAGAATCACAAAAAATGACAGCAACAAAAAAAAAAAACTATTTTTGATTTTTAAATTTTTTTATTTTTTGGGGGGGATTTGTATTTTTACTTTTTTTTTTTTACTTTTTTTTTCAAACTTTAAACATTTTTAAAACAGATGGTCGGGTCTCTCCAAATGCGATAGCCAGTTTTCTGACTACCTAACATCTTTCGAGACCCTGTGTAAATGTGCCCTGAACTGTGCCGTGCTGTACCCTATATTAATAGTTCACTAGTGTATGGTAGAGGCGGAAGCAGCGCTGCCCACATTGATTTATGTCTATTCTGAGAGCAAGTTCCTGTTGCTGTCAGAATAAACAGGTCAGTGTTGCAGCTGAAAGCATTCCTACAAACAGAAATGATTAACAATAAAACAGTAACAATAAAACAGTAAAAGTAGAAGAATCACAAAAAATGACAACAAAAAAACTATTTTTGATTTTTACATTTTTTGGGGGGGATTTGTATTTTTAATTTTTTTTTTTTTACTTTTTTTTTCACGTCCACGTATAAGTGGTACCTCATATGGAAAAAGGATGACACCAAGTCCCAAACTATCTTGCCACTGCTCCCCATGTAGTCTGGGCATCCGGGGGGCTCCACGTGACTATATTTTTCCTCATAAATCTGAAACTTACATGTATAGCCTGTTGCCCTCTCACAGGTCTTATACATCTTGACCCCATATCTGGCACGCTTGCTGGGGAGAAACTGTTTGATTACAAGGCAGCCAGAAAATTGAATGAGGGACTCATCAATGCAGATGTTTTTATGGGGAGTATACATATCTGCAAATTTTTGGTTAAAGTGATTTACGAGGGGCCGAATTTTGTGGAGCCGGTCAAATTCAGGGTCACCCCGAGGACGACTGAGTGTGTTGTCGTAGAAGTGCATAAAACGCATTATCGTCTCATATCTATGCCTGGCCATGGCAGTAGAGAACACGGACATATGAACAAGCGGGCCTGTGGACCAATACAACCGCAATTGATATTTTTTATTAATGCCCATGTTGCAGGCAATCTGACGCTATCTGGGAGGGGCGCTAACTGGCGCTAACACTATCGGAAGTCACCGGTGACACTAATACAGTGATCAGTAAAAATCTGTTCACTGTAATCAATGACACTGGTGACAGGGCAGTGAGGGCGTTAACTGGGGGGGGAGGCGATCAAGGGGTTAAATGGGATTACTGGTGTACTAGCGGGAAAACTGGCGCTATCTGGGATGGGCGCTAACACTATTGGAAGTCGCCAGGGACACTGATACAGTGATCAGTAAACATGTGTTCACTGATCAATGACACAGGTGACAGGGAATTGAAGGGGTTAACTGGGGGGGGGTGAAAAGAGGGTTAAATGTGTCCTAGGTGTGTTCTATCTGTGGGTTAGTGCTGTTTTACTCACATTTCTTCTGTCTTCTTCTCTGAAAACTTAGCCACTCATGTGTGCTCCGTCCTGTAGTCCAATGCAACGTTGTGTAAGAGTGATGGTTTCAGCCTCATTGTCGAACTCTGGAATAATCCTCAGTCTTCAAAACCTCCTGGCTAACCTATGACAAAAAAAAACACAACACCTATATCAATATTACTGTATTGGGAGCAAGTAGTCAATCATCTACTTAACATAAATTACACTAAAAATGGAAAAACATGTTTACACCCACAACCACACACATATTATATATAAAGTTATACACATGTATGTTTTGAGTCTTAAAATGTGGAAAGAAAACTTAGCCATTTTAGTGTGCTCCGTCCTGTAGTCCAATGCAACGTTGTGCAAGAGTGATGGTTTCAGCCTCATTGTCGAACTTTGGAATAATCCTCAGTCTTTAAAACCTCTTGGCTAACCTATGACAAAAAAGAAAACAACACATATATAAATATTTCTGCATTTGGACCAAGTAACCAATCATCTACTTAACAAAAATTACGCTAAATATGTAAAAACATGCAAAGACCCACAACCACACACATATTAATATATAAAGTTATACACATGTATGTTTTGAGTCTTAAAATGTGGAAGGAAAACTTAGCATCCACCCACTTCTAATGGTGGGCACACATGAAATGTGCCAACAGATATAAAATATGTATGCCAAAGCATAGGGTCCATCCACCGCTTGGCCACCCCAGGCCCCCATGCTTTGGCATATATTCTCTTTTTTTTAACTGCGGATGAAAAATCTCATCCAACAGCACTGCCCACATTGATTTATGTCTATTCTGAGAGCAAGTTCCTGTTGCTGTCAGAATAAAACGGTCAGTGTTGCAGCTGAAAACATTCCTACAAACAGAAATGATTAACAATAAAACAGTAACAATAAAACAGAAAAGTAGAAGAATCACAAAAAATGACAGCAACAAAAAAAACTAACTATTTTTGATTTTTAAATTTTTTTATTTTTTGGGAAGGATTTGTACTTTTAATTTTTTTTTTTTTTACTTTTTTTTTCAAACTTTAAACATTTTTAAAACAGATGGTCGGGTCTCTCCAAATGCGATAGCCAGTTTCCTGGCTACCTAACATCTTTTGAGACCCTGTGTAAATGTGCCCTGAACTGTGCCATGCTGTACCCTATATTAATAGTTCACTAGTGTATGGTAGAGGTGGAAGCAGCGCTGCCCACATTGATTTATGTCTATTCTGAGAGCAAGTTCCTGTTGCTGTCAGAATAAACAGGTCAGTGTTGCAGCTGAAAGCATTCCTACAAACAGAAATGATTAACAATAAAACAGTAACAGTAAAACAGTAAAAGTAGAAGAATCACAAAAAATGACAGCAACAAAAAAAACTAACTATTTTTGATTTTTAAATTTTTTTATTTTTTGGGGGGATTTGTATTTTTACTTTTTTTTTTTTTACTTTTTTTTTCAAACTTTAAACATTTTTAAAACAGATGGTCGGGTCTCTCCAAATGCGATAGCCAGTTTCCTGACTACCTAACATCTTTTGAGACCCTGTGTAAATGTGCCCTGAACTGTGCCGTGCTGTACCCTATATTAATAGTTCACTAGTGTATGGTAGAGGCGGAAGCAGCGCTGCCCACATTGATTTATGTCTATTCTGAGAGCAAGTTCCTGTTGCTGTCAGAATAAACAGGTCAGTGTTGCAGCTGAAGGCATTCCTACAAACAGAAATGATTAACAATAAAACAGTAACAATAAAACAGTAAAAGTAGAAGAATCACAAAAAATGACAGCAACAAAAAAAACTAACTATTTTTGATTTTTAAATTTTTTTATTTTTTGGGAAGGATTTGTACTTTTAATTTTTTTTTTTTTTACTTTTTTTTTCAAACTTTAAACATTTTTAAAACAGATGCTCGGGTCTCTCCAAATGCGATAGCCAGTTTCCTGGCTACCTAACATCTTTTGAGACCCTGTGTAAATGTGCCCTGAACTGTGCCGTGCTGTACCCTATATTAATAGTTCACTAGTGTATGGTAGAGGTGGAAGCAGCGCTGCCCACATTGATTTATGTCTATTCTGAGAGCAAGTTCCTGTTGCTGTCAGAATAAACAGGTCAGTGTTGCAGCTGAAAGCATTCCTACAAACAGAAATGATTAACAATAAAACAGTAACAAGAAAACAGTAAAAGTAGAAGAATCACAAAAAATGACAGCAACAAAAAAAAAAAAACTATTTTTGATTTTTAAATTTTTTTATTTTTTGGGGGGGATTTGTATTTTTACTTTTTTTTTTTTACTTTTTTTTTCAAACTTTAAACATTTTTAAAACAGATGGTCGGGTCTCTCCAAATGCAATAGCCAGTTTTCTGACTACCTAACATCTTTCGAGACCCTGTGTAAATGTGCCCTGAACTGTGCCGTGCTGTACCCTATATTAATAGTTCACTAGTGTATGGTAGAGGCGGAAGCAGCGCTGCCCACATTGATTTATGTCTATTCTGAGAGCAAGTTCCTGTTGCTGTCAGAATAAACAGGTCAGTGTTGCAGCTGAAAGCATTCCTACAAACAGAAATGATTAACAATAAAACAGTAACAATAAAACAGTAAAAGTAGAAGAATCACAAAAAATGACAACAAAAAAACTATTTTTGATTTTTACATTTTTTGGGGGGGATTTGTATTTTTAATTTTTTTTTTTTTACTTTTTTTTTCACGTCCACGTATAAGTGGTACCTCATATGGAAAAAGGATGACACCAAGTCCCAAACTATCTTGCCACTGCTCCCCATGTAGTCTGGGCATCCGGGGGGCTCCACGTGACTATATTTTTCCTCATAAATCTGAAACTTACATGTATAGCCTGTTGCCCTCTCACAGGTCTTATACATCTTGACCCCATATCTGGCACGCTTGCTGGGGAGAAACTGTTTGATTACAAGGCAGCCAGAAAATTGAATGAGGGACTCATCAATGCAGATGTTTTTATGGGGAGTATACATATCTGCAAATTTTTGGTTAAAGTGATTTACGAGGGGCCGAATTTTGTGGAGCCGGTCAAATTCAGGGTCACCCCGAGGACGACTGAGTGTGTTGTCGTAGAAGTGCATAAAACGCATTATCGTCTCATATCTATGCCTGGCCATGGCAGTAGAGAACACGGACATATGAACAAGCGGGCCTGTGGACCAATACAACCGCAATTGATATTTTTTATTAATGCCCATGTTGCAGGCAATCTGACGCTATCTGGGAGGGGCGCTAACTGGCGCTAACACTATCGGAAGTCACCGGTGACACTAATACAGTGATCAGTAAAAATCTGTTCACTGTAATCAATGACACTGGTGACAGGGCAGTGAGGGCGTTAACTGGGGGGAGGAGGCGATCAAGGGGTTAAATGGGATTACTGGTGTACTAGCGGGAAAACTGGCGCTATCTGGGATGGGCGCTAACACTATTGGAAGTCGCCAGGGACACTGATACAGTGATCAGTAAACATGTGTTCACTGATCAATGACACAGGTGACAGGGAATTGAAGGGGTTAACTGGGGGGGGTGAAGAGAGGGTTAAATGTGTCCTAGGTGTGTTCTATCTGTGGGTTAGTGCTGTTTTACTCACATTTCTTCTGTCTTCTTCTCTGAAAACTTAGCCACTCATGTGTGCTCCATCCTGTAGTCCAATGCAACGTTGTGTAAGAGTGATGGTTTCAGCCTCATTGTCGAACTCTGGAATAATCCTCAGTCTTCAAAACCTCCTGGCTAACCTATGACAAAAAAAACACAACACCTATATCAATATTACTGTATTGGGAGCAAGTAGTCAATCATCTACTTAACATAAATTACACTAAAAATGGAAAAACATGTTTACACCCACAACCACACACATATTAATATATAAAGTTATACACATGTATGTTTTGAGTCTTAAAATGTGGAAAGAAAACTTAGCCATTATAGTGTGCTCCGTCCTGTAGTCCAATGCAACGTTGTGCAAGAGTGATGGTTTCAGCCTCATTGTCGAACTTTGGAATAATCCTCAGTCTTTAAAACCTCTTGGCTAACCTATGACAAAAAAGAAAACAACACATATATAAATATTTCTGCATTTGGACCAAGTAACCAATCATCTACTTAACAAAAATTACGCTAAATATGTAAAAACATGCAAAGACCCACAACCACACACATATTAATATATAAAGTTATACACATGTATGTTTTGAGTCTTAAAATGTGGAAGGAAAACTTAGCATCCACCCACTTCTAATGGTGGGCACACATGAAATGTGCCAACAGATATAAAATATGTATGCCGAAGCATAGGGTCCATCCACCGATTGGCCACCCCAGGCCCCCATGCTTTGGCATATATTCTCTTTTTTTAACTGCGGATGAAAAATCTCATCCAACAGCACTGCCCATATTGATTTATGTCTATTCTGAGAGCAAGTTCCTGTTGCTGTCAGAATAAAACGGTCAGTGTTGCAGCTGAAAACATTCCTACAAACAGAAATTATTAACAATAAAACAGTAACAATAAAACAGTAAAAGTAGAAGAATCACAAAAAATGACAGCAACAAAAAAAACTATTTTTGATTTTTAAATTTTTTTATTTTTTGGGAAGGATTTGTACTTTTAATTTTTTTTTTTTTTACTTTTTTTTTCAAACTTTAAACATTTTTAAAACAGATGGTCGGGTCTCTCCAAATGCGATAGCCAGTTTCCTGGCTACCTAACATCTTTTGAGACCCTGTGTAAATGTGCCCTGAACTGTGCCATGCTGTACCCTATATTAATAGTTCACTAGTGTATGGTAGAGGTGGAAGCAGCGCTGCCCACATTGATTTATGTCTATTCTGAGAGCAAGTTCCTGTTGCTGTCAGAATAAACAGGTCAGTGTTGCAGCTGAAAGCATTCCTACAAACAGAAATGATTAACAATAAAACAGTAACAGTAAAACAGTAAAAGTAGAAGAATCACAAAAAATGACAGCAACAAAAAAAACTAACTATTTTTGATTTTTAAATTTTTTTATTTTTTGGGGGGATTTGTATTTTTACTTTTTTTTTTTTACTTTTTTTTTTCAAACTTTAAACATTTTTAAAACAGATGGTCGGGTCTCTCCAAATGCAATAGCCAGTTTCCTGACTACCTAACATCTTTCGAGACCCTGTGTAAATGTGCCCTGAACTGTGCCGTGCTGTACCCTATATTAATAGTTCACTAGTGTATGGTAGAGGTGGAAGCAGCGCTGCCCACATTGATTTATGTCTATTCTGAGAGCAAGTTCCTGTTGCTGTCAGAATAAACAGGTCAGTGTTGCAGCTGAAAGCATTCCTACAAACAGAAATGATTAACAATAAAACAGTAACAATAAAACAGTAAAAGTAGAAGAATCACAAAAAATGACAGCAACAAAAAAAAAAAACTATTTTTGATTTTGAAATTTTTTTATTTTTTGGGGGGGATTTGTATTTTTACTTTTTTTTTTTTTACTTTTTTTTTCAAACTTTAAACATTTTTAAAACAGATGGTCGGGTCTCTCCAAATGCGATAGCCAGTTTTCTGACTACCTAACATCTTTCGAGACCCTGTGTAAATGTGCCCTGAACTGTGCCGTGCTGTACCCTATATTAATAGTTCACTAGTGTATGGTAGAGGCGGAAGCAGCGCTGCCCACATTGATTTATGTCTATTCTGAGAGCAAGTTCCTGTTGCTGTCAGAATAAACAGGTCAGTGTTGCAGCTGAAAGCATTCCTACAAACAGAAATGATTAACAATAAAACAGTAACAATAAAACAGTAAAAGTAGAAGAATCACAAAAAATGACAACAAAAAAACTAACTATTTTTGATTTTTACATTTTTTTATTTTTTGGGGGGGATTTGTATTTTAAATTTTTTTTTTTTTACTTTTTTTTTCACGTCCACGTATAAGTGGTACCTCATATGGAAAAAGGATGACACCAAGTCCCAAACTATCTTGCCACTGCTCCCCATGTAGTCTGGGCATCCGGGGGGCTCCACGTGACTATATTTTTCCTCATAAATCTGAAACTTACATGTATAGCCTGTTGCCCTCTCACAGGTCTTATACATCTTGACCCCATATCTGGCACGCTTGCTGGGGAGAAACTGTTTGATTACAAGGCAGCCAGAAAATTGAATGAGGGACTCATCAATGCAGATGTTTTTATGGGGAGTATACATATCTGCAAATTTTTGGTTAAAGTGATTTACGAGGGGCCGAATTTTGTGGAGCCGGTCAAATTCAGGGTCACCCCGAGGACGACTGAGTGTGTTGTCGTAGAAGTGCATAAAACGCATTATCGTCTCATATCTATGCCTGGCCATGGCAGTAGAGAACACGGACATATGAACAAGCGGGCCTGTGGACCAATACAACCGCAATTGATATTTTTTATTAATGCCCATGTTGCAGGCAATCTGACGCTATCTGGGAGGGGCGCTAACTGGCGCTAACACTATCGGAAGTCACCGGTGACACTAATACAGTGATCAGTAAAAATCTGTTCACTGTAATCAATGACACTGGTGACAGGGCAGTGAGGGCGTTAACTGGGGGGGGGGGGGAGGCGATCAAGGGGTTAAATGGGATTACTGGTGTACTAGCGGGAAAACTGGCGCTATCTGGGATGGGCGCTAACACTATTGGAAGTCGCCAGGGACACTGATACAGTGATCAGTAAACATGTGTTCACTGATCAATGACACAGGTGACAGGGAATTGAAGGGGTTAACTGGGGGGGGTGAAGAGAGGGTTAAATGTGTCCTAGGTGTGTTCTATCTGTGGGTTAGTGCTGTTTTACTCACATTTCTTCTGTCTTCTTCTCTGAAAACTTAGCCACTCATGTGTGCTCCGTCCTGTAGTCCAATGCAACGTTGTGTAAGAGTGATGGTTTCAGCCTCATTGTCGAACTCTGGAATAATCCTCAGTCTTCAAAACCTCCTGGCTAACCTATGACAAAAAAAACACAACACCTATATCAATATTACTGTATTGGGAGCAAGTAGTCAATCATCTACTTAACATAAATTACACTAAAAATGGAAAAACATGTTTACACCCACAACCACACACATATTAATATATAAAGTTATACACATGTATGTTTTGAGTCTTAAAATGTGGAAAGAAAACTTAGCCATTTTAGTGTGCTCCGTCCTGTAGTCCAATGCAACGTTGTGCAAGAGTGATGGTTTCAGCCTCATTGTCGAACTTTGGAATAATCCTCAGTCTTTAAAACCTCTTGGCTAACCTATGACAAAAAAGAAAACAACACATATATAAATATTTCTGCATTTGGACCAAGTAACCAATCATCTACTTAACAAAAATTACGCTAAATATGTAAAAACATGCAAAGACCCACAACCACACACATATTAATATATAAAGTTATACACATGTATGTTTTGAGTCTTAAAATGTGGAAGGAAAACTTAGCATCCACCCACTTCTAATGGTGGGCACACATGAAATGTGCCAACAGATATAAAATATGTATGCCGAAGCATAGGGTCCATCCACCGATTGGCCACCCCAGGCCCCCATGCTTTGGCATATATTCTCTTTTTTTAACTGCGGATGAAAAATCTCATCCAACAGCACTGCCCACATTGATTTATGTCTATTCTGAGAGCAAGTTCCTGTTGCTGTCAGAATAAAACGGTCAGTGTTGCAGCTGAAAACATTCCTACAAACAGAAATGATTAACAATAAAACAGTAACAATAAAACAGTAAAAGTAGAAGAATCACAAAAAATGACAGCAACAAAAAAAACTAACTATTTTTGATTTTTAAATTTTTTTATTTTTTGGGAAGGATTTGTACTTTTAATTTTTTTTTTTTTTACTTTTTTTTTCAAACTTTAAACATTTTTAAAACAGATGGTCGGGTCTCTCCAAATGCGATAGCCAGTTTCCTGGCTACCTAACATCTTTTGAGACCCTGTGTAAATGTGCCCTGAACTGTGCCATGCTGTACCCTATATTAATAGTTCACTAGTGTATGGTAGAGGTGGAAGCAGCGCTGCCCACATTGATTTATGTCTATTCTGAGAGCAAGTTCCTGTTGCTGTCAGAATAAACAGGTCAGTGTTGCAGCTGAAAGCATTCCTACAAACAGAAATGATTAACAATAAAACAGTAACAGTAAAACAGTAAAAGTAGAAGAATCACAAAAAATGACAGCAACAAAAAAAACTAACTATTTTTGATTTTTAAATTTTTTTATTTTTTGGGGGGATTTGTATTTTTACTTTTTTTTTTTTTACTTTTTATTTCAAACTTTAAACATTTTTAAAACAGATGGTCGGGTCTCTCCAAATGCGATAGCCAGTTTCCTGACTACCTAACATCTTTCGAGACCCTGTGTAAATGTGCCCTGAACTGTGCCGTGCTGTACCCTATATTAATAGTTCACTAGTGTATGGTAGAGGCGGAAGCAGCGCTGCCCACATTGATTTATGTCTATTCTGAGAGCAAGTTCCTGTTGCTGTCAGAATAAACAGGTCAGTGTTGCAGCTGAAGGCATTCCTACAAACAGAAATGATTAACAATAAAACAGTAACAATAAAACAGTAAAAGTAGAAGAATCACAAAAAATGACAGCAACAAAAAAAACTAACTATTTTTGATTTTTAAATTTTTTTATTTTTTGGGAAGGATTTGTACTTTTAATTTTTTTTTTTTTTTACTTTTTTTTTCAAACTTTAAACATTTTTAAAACAGATGGTCGGGTCTCTCCAAATGCGATAGCCAGTTTCCTGGCTACCCAATATCTTTTGAGACCCTGTGTAAATGTGCCCTGAACTGTGCCGTGCTGTACCCTATATTAATAGTTCACTAGTGTATGGTAGAGGCGGAAGCAGCGCTGCCCACATTGATTTATGTCTATTCTGAGAGCAAGTTCCTGTTGCTGTCAGAATAAACAGGTCAGTGTTGCAGCTGAAAGCATTCCTACAAACAGAAATGATTAACAATAAAACAGTAACAATAAAACAGTAAAAGTAGAAGAATCACAAAAAATGACAGCAACAAAAAAAATTAACTATTTTTGATTTTTAAATTTTTTTATTTTTTGGGAAGGATTTGTACTTTTAATTTTTTTTTTTTTTACTTTTTTTTCAAACTTTAAACATTTTTAAAACAGATGGTCGGGTCTCTCCAAATGCGATAGCCAGTTTCCTGGCAACCTAACATCTTTTGAGACCTTGTGTAAATGTGCCCTGAACTGTGCCGTGCTGTACCCTATATTAATAGTTCACTAGTGTATGGTAGAGGTGGAAGCAGCGCTGCCCACATTGATTTATGTCTATTCTGAGAGCAAGTTCCTGTTGCTGTCAGAATAAACAGGTCAGTGTTGCAGCTGAAAGCATTCCTACAAACAGAAATGATTAACAATAAAACAGTAACAATAAAACAGTAAAAGTAGAAGAATCACAAAAAATGACAGCAACAAAAAAAACAAACTATTTTTGATTTTTAAATTTTTTTATTTTTTTGGGGGGGATTTGTATTTTTACTTTTTTTTTTTACTTTTTTTTTCAAACTTTAAACATTTTTAAAACAGATGGTCGGGTCTCTCCAAATGCGATAGCCAGTTTTCTGACTACCTAACATCTTTCGAGACCCTGTGTAAATGTGCCCTGAACTGTGCCGTGCTGTACCCTATATTAATAGTTCACTAGTGTATGGTAGAGGCGGAAGCAGCGCTGCCCACATTGATTTATGTCTATTCTGAGAGCAAGTTCCTGTTGCTGTCAGAATAAACAGGTCAGTGTTGCAGCTGAAAGCATTCCTACAAACAGAAATGATTAACAATAAAACAGTAACAATAAAACAGTAAAAGTAGAAGAATCACAAAAAATGACAACAAAAAAACTAACTATTTTTGATTTTTACATTTTTTATTTTTTGGGGGGATTTGTATTTTTAATTTTTTTTTTTTTACTTTTTTTTTCACGTCCACGTATAAGTGGTACCCCATATGGAAAAAGGATGACACCAAGTCCCAAACTATCTTGCCACTGCTCCCCATGTAGTCTGGGCATCCGGGGGGCTCCACGTGACTATCTTTTCCCTCATAAATCTGAAACTTACATGTATAGCCTGTTGCCCTCTCACAGGTCTTATACATCTTGACCCCATATCTGGCACGCTTGCTGGGGAGAAACTGTTTGATTACAAGGCAGCCAGAAAATTGAATGAGGGACTCATCGATGCAGATGTTTTTATGGGGAGTATACATATCTGCCAATTTTTGGTTAAAGTGATTTACGAGGGGTCGAATTTTGTGGAGCCGGACAAATTCAGGGTCACCCCGAGGACTACTGAGTGTGGTCGTAGAAGTGCATAAAACGCATTATCGTCTCATATCTATGCCTGGCCATGGCAGTAGTGAACACGGACATATGAACAAGCGGGTCTGTGGACCAATACAACCGCAATTGATATTTTTTATTAATGCCCATGTTGCAGGCAATCTGACGCTATCTGGGAGGGGCGCTAACTGGCGCTAACACTATCGGAAGTCACCGGTGACACTAATACAGTGATCAGTAAAAATCTGTTCACTGTAATCAATGACACTGGTGACAGGGCAGTGAGGGCGTTAACTGGGGGGGAGGCGATCAAGGGGTTAAATGGGATTACTGGTGTACTAGCGGGAAAACTGGCGCTATCTGGGATGGGCTCTAACACTATTGGAAGTCGCCAGGGACACTGATACAGTGATCAGTAAACATGTGTTCACTGATCAATGACACAGGTGACATGGAATTGAAGGGGTTAACTGGGGGGGGGGTGAAGAGAGGGTTAAATGTGTCCTAGGTGTGTTCTATCTGTGGGTTAGTGCTGTTTTACTCACATTTCTTCTGTCTTCTTCTCTGAAAACTTAGCCACTCATGTGTGCTCCGTCCTGTAGTCCAATGCAACGTTGTGTAAGAGTGATGGTTTCAGCCTCATTGTCGAACTCTGGAATAATCCTCAGTCTTCAAAACCTCCTGGCTAACCTATGACAAAAAAAACACAACACCTATATCAATATTACTGTATTGGGAGCAAGTAGTCAATCATCTACTTAACATAAATTACACTAAAAATGGAAAAACATGTTTACACCCACAACCACACACATATTAATATATAAAGTTATACACATGTATGTTTTGAGTCTTAAAATGTGGAAAGAAAACTTAGCCATTTTAGTGTGCTCCGTCCTGTAGTCCAATGCAACGTTGTGCAAGAGTGATGGTTTCAGCCTCATTGTCGAACTTTGGAATAATCCTCAGTCTTTAAAACCTCTTGGCTAACCTATGACAAAAAAGAAAACAACACATATATAAATATTTCTGCATTTGGACCAAGTAACCAATCATCTACTTAACAAAAATTACGCTAAATATGTAAAAACATGCAAAGACCCACAACCACACACATATTAATATATAAAGTTATACACATGTATGTTTTGAGTCTTAAAATGTGGAAGGAAAACTTAGCATCCACCCACTTCTAATGGTGGGCACACATGAAATGTGCCAACAGATATAAAATATGTATGCCGAAGCATAGGGTCCATCCACCGATTGGCCACCCCAGGCCCCCATGCTTTGGCATATATTCTCTTTTTTTAACTGCGGATGAAAAATCTCATCCAACAGCACTGCCCACATTGATTTATGTCTATTCTGAGAGCAAGTTCCTGTTGCTGTCAGAATAAAACGGTCAGTGTTGCAGCTGAAAACATTCCTACAAACAGAAATGATTAACAATAAAACAGTAACAATAAAACAGTAAAAGTAGAAGAATCACAAAAAATGACAGCAACAAAAAAAACTAACTATTTTTGATTTTTAAATTTTTTTATTTTTTGGGAAGGATTTGTACTTTTAATTTTTTTTTTTTTTACTTTTTTTTTCAAACTTTAAACATTTTTAAAACAGATGGTCGGGTCTCTCCAAATGCGATAGCCAGTTTCCTGGCTACCTAACATCTTTTGAGACCCTGTGTAAATGTGCCCTGAACTGTGCCATGCTGTACCCTATATTAATAGTTCACTAGTGTATGGTAGAGGTGGAAGCAGTGCTGCCCACATTGATTTATGTCTATTCTGAGAGCAAGTTCCTGTTGCTGTCAGAATAAACAGGTCAGTGTTGCAGCTGAAAGCATTCCTACAAACAGAAATGATTAACAATAAAACAGTAACAGTAAAACAGTAAAAGTAGAAGAATCACAAAAAATGAAAGCAACAAAAAAAACTAACTATTTTTGATTTTTAAATTTTTTTATTTTTTGGGGGGATTTGTATTTTTACTTTTTTTTTTTTTACTTTTTTTTCAAACTTTAAACATTTTTAAAACAGATGGTCGGGTCTCTCCAAATGCGATAGCCAGTTTCCTGACTACCTAACATCTTTCGAGACCCTGTGTAAATGTGCCCTGAACTGTGCCGTGCTGTACCCTATATTAATAGATCACTAGTGTATGGTAGAGGCGGAAGCAGCGCTGCCCACATTGATTTATGTCTATTCTGAGAGCAAGTTCCTGTTGCTGTCAGAATAAACAGGTCAGTGTTGCAGCTGAAAGCATTCCTACAAACAGAAATGATTAACAATAAAACAGTAACAATAAAACAGTAAAAGTAGAAGAATCACAAAAAATGACAGCAACAAAAAAAACTAACTATTTTTGATTTTTAAATTTTTTTATTTTTTGGGAAGGATTTGTACTTTTAATTTTTTTTTTTTTTACTTTTTTTTCAAACTTTAAACATTTTTAAAACAGATGGTCGGGTCTCTCCAAATGCGATAGCCAGTTTCCTGGCAACCTAACATCTTTTGAGACCTTGTGTAAATGTGCCCTGAACTGTGCCGTGCTGTACCCTATATTAATAGTTCACTAGTGTATGGTAGAGGTGGAAGCAGCGCTGCCCACATTGATTTATGTCTATTCTGAGAGCAAGTTCCTGTTGCTGTCAGAATAAACAGGTCAGTGTTGCAGCTGAAAGCATTCCTACAAACAGAAATGATTAACAATAAAACAGTAACAATAAAACAGTAAAAGTAGAAGAATCACAAAAAATGACAGCAACAAAAAAAACAAACTATTTTTGATTTTTAAATTTTTTTATTTTTTTGGGGGGGATTTGTATTTTTACTTTTTTTTTTTACTTTTTTTTTCAAACTTTAAACATTTTTAAAACAGATGGTCGGGTCTCTCCAAATGCGATAGCCAGTTTTCTGACTACCTAACATCTTTCGAGACCCTGTGTAAATGTGCCCTGAACTGTGCCGTGCTGTACCCTATATTAATAGTTCACTAGTGTATGGTAGAGGCGGAAGCAGCGCTGCCCACATTGATTTATGTCTATTCTGAGAGCAAGTTCCTGTTGCTGTCAGAATAAACAGGTCAGTGTTGCAGCTGAAAGCATTCCTACAAACAGAAATGATTAACAATAAAACAGTAACAATAAAACAGTAAAAGTAGAAGAATCACAAAAAATGACAACAAAAAAACTAACTATTTTTGATTTTTACATTTTTTATTTTTTGGGGGGATTTGTATTTTTAATTTTTTTTTTTTTACTTTTTTTTTCACGTCCACGTATAAGTGGTACCCCATATGGAAAAAGGATGACACCAAGTCCCAAACTATCTTGCCACTGCTCCCCATGTAGTCTGGGCATCCGGGGGGCTCCACGTGACTATCTTTTCCCTCATAAATCTGAAACTTACATGTATAGCCTGTTGCCCTCTCACAGGTCTTATACATCTTGACCCCATATCTGGCACGCTTGCTGGGGAGAAACTGTTTGATTACAAGGCAGCCAGAAAATTGAATGAGGGACTCATCGATGCAGATGTTTTTATGGGGAGTATACATATCTGCCAATTTTTGGTTAAAGTGATTTACGAGGGGTCGAATTTTGTGGAGCCGGACAAATTCAGGGTCACCCCGAGGACTACTGAGTGTGGTCGTAGAAGTGCAAAAAACGCATTATCGTCTCATATCTATGCCTGGCCATGGCAGTAGTGAACACGGACATATGAACAAGCGGGTCTGTGGACCAATACAACCGCAATTGATATTTTTTATTAATGCCCATGTTGCAGGCAATCTGACGCTATCTGGGAGGGGCGCTAACTGGCGCTAACACTATCGGAAGTCACCGGTGACACTAATACAGTGATCAGTAAAAATCTGTTCACTGTAATCAATGACACTGGTGACAGGGCAGTGAGGGCGTTAACTGGGGGGGGAGGCGATCAAGGGGTTAAATGGGATTACTGGTGTACTAGCGGGAAAACTGGCGCTATCTGGGATGGGCTCCAACACTATTGGAAGTCGCCAGGGACACTGATACAGTGATCAGTAAACATGTGTTCACTGATCAATGACACAGGTGACAGGGAATTGAAGGGGTTAACTGGGGGGGGGTGAAGAGAGGGTTAAATGTGTCCTAGGTGTGTTCTATCTGTGGGTTAGTGCTGTTTTACTCACATTTCTTCTGTCTTCTTCTCTGAAAACTTAGCCACTCATGTGTGCTCCGTCCTGTAGTCCAATGCAACGTTGTGTAAGAGTGATGGTTTCAGCCTCATTGTCGAACTCTGGAATAATCCTCAGTCTTCAAAACCTCCTGGCTAACCTATGACAAAAAAAACACAACACCTATATCAATATTACTGTATTGGGAGCAAGTAGTCAATCATCTACTTAACATAAATTACACTAAAAATGGAAAAACATGTTTACACCCACAACCACACACATATTAATATATAAAGTTATACACATGTATGTTTTGAGTCTTAAAATGTGGAAAGAAAACTTAGCCATTTTAGTGTGCTCCGTCCTGTAGTCCAATGCAACGTTGTGCAAGAGTGATGGTTTCAGCCTCATTGTCGAACTTTGGAATAATCCTCAGTCTTTAAAACCTCTTGGCTAACCTATGACAAAAAAGAAAACAACACATATATAAATATTTCTGCATTTGGACCAAGTAACCAATCATCTACTTAACAAAAATTACGCTAAATATGTAAAAACATGCAAAGACCCACAACCACACACATATTAATATATAAAGTTATACACATGTATGTTTTGAGTCTTAAAATGTGGAAGGAAAACTTAGCATCCACCCACTTCTAATGGTGGGCACACATGAAATGTGCCAACAGATATAAAATATGTATGCCGAAGCATAGGGTCCATCCACCGATTGGCCACCCCAGGCCCCCATGCTTTGGCATATATTCTCTTTTTTTAACTGCGGATGAAAAATCTCATCCAACAGCACTGCCCACATTGATTTATGTCTATTCTGAGAGCAAGTTCCTGTTGCTGTCAGAATAAAACGGTCAGTGTTGCAGCTGAAAACATTCCTACAAACAGAAATGATTAACAATAAAACAGTAACAATAAAACAGTAAAAGTAGAAGAATCACAAAAAATGACAGCAACAAAAAAAACTAACTATTTTTGATTTTTAAATTTTTTTATTTTTTGGGAAGGATTTGTACTTTTAATTTTTTTTTTTTTTACTTTTTTTTTCAAACTTTAAACATTTTTAAAACAGATGGTTGGGTCTCTCCAAATGCGATAGCCAGTTTCCTGGCTACCTAACATCTTTTGAGACCCTGTGTAAATGTGCCCTGAACTGTGCCATGCTGTACCCTATATTAATAGTTCACTAGTGTATGGTAGAGGTGGAAGCAGCGCTGCCCACATTGATTTATGTCTATTCTGAGAGCAAGTTCCTGTTGCTGTCAGAATAAACAGGTCAGTGTTGCAGCTGAAAGCATTCCTACAAACAGAAATGATTAACAATAAAACAGTAACAGTAAAACAGTAAAAGTAGAAGAATCACAAAAAATGACAGCAACAAAAAAAACTAACTATTTTTGATTTTTAAATTTTTTTATTTTTTGGGGGGATTTGTATTTTTACTTTTTTTTTTTTACTTTTTTTTCAAACTTTAAACATTTTTAAAACAGATGGTCGGGTCTCTCCAAATGCGATAGCCAGTTTCCTGACTACCTAACATCTTTCGAGACCCTGTGTAAATGTGCCCTGAACTGTGCCGTGCTGTACCCTATATTAATAGTTCACTAGTGTATGGTAGAGGCGGAAGCAGCGCTGCTCACATTGATTTATGTCTATTCTGAGAGCAAGTTCCTGTTGCTGTCAGAATAAACAGGTCAGTGTTGCAGCTGAAGGCATTCCTACAAACAGAAATGATTAACAATAAAACAGTAACAATAAAACAGTAAAAGTAGAAGAATCACAAAAAATGACAGCAACAAAAAAAACTAACTATTTTTGATTTTTAAATTTTTTTATTTTTTGGGAAGGATTTGTACTTTTAATTTTTTTTTTTTTACTTTTTTTTTCAAACTTTAAACATTTTTAAAACAGATGGTCGGGTCTCTCCAAATGCGATAGCCAGTTTCCTGGCTACCTAACATCTTTTGAGACCCTGTGTAAATGTGCCCTGAACTGTGCCGTGCTGTACCCTATATTAATAGTTCACTAGTGTATGGTAGAGGCGGAAGCAGCGCTGCCCACATTGATTTATGTCTATTCTGAGAGCAAGTTCCTGTTGCTGTCAGAATAAACAGGTCAGTGTTGCAGCTGAAAGCATTCCTACAAACAGAAATGATTAACAATAAAACAGTAAAAGTAGAAGAATCACAAAAAATGACAACAAAAAAACTAACTATTTTTGATTTTTACATTTTTTATTTTTTGGGGGGGATTTGTATTTTTAATTTTTTTTTTTTTACTTTTTTTTTCACGTCCACGTATAAGTGGTACCTCATATGGAAAAAGGATGACACCAAGTCCCAAACTATCTTGCCACTGCTCCCCATGTAGTCTGGGCATCCGGGGGGCTCCACGTGACTATATTTTTCCTCATAAATCTGAAACTTACATGTATAGCCTGTTGCCCTCTCACAGGTCTTATACATCTTGACCCCATATCTGGCACGCTTGCTGGGGAGAAACTGTTTGATTACAAGGCAGCCAGAAAATTGAATGAGGGACTCATCAATGCAGATGTTTTTATGGGGAGTATACATATCTGCAAATTTTTGGTTAAAGTGATTTACGAGGGGCCGAATTTTGTGGAGCCGGTCAAATTCAGGGTCACCCCGAGGACGACTGAGTGTGTTGTCGTAGAAGTGCATAAAACGCATTATCGTCTCATATCTATGCCTGGCCATGGCAGTAGAGAACACGGACATATGAACAAGCGGGCCTGTGGACCAATACAACCGCAATTGATATTTTTTATTAATGCCCATGTTGCAGGCAATCTGACGCTATCTGGGAGGGGCGCTAACTGGCGCTAACACTATCGGAAGTCACCGGTGACACTAATACAGTGATCAGTAAAAATCTGTTCACTGTAATCAATGACACTGGTGACAGGGCAGTGAGGGCGTTAACTGGGGGGGGGGAGGCGATCAAGGGGTTAAATGGGATTACTGGTGTACTAGCGGGAAAACTGGCGCTATCTGGGATGGGCGCTAACAGTATTGGAAGTCGCCAGGGACACTGATACAGTGATCAGTAAACATGTGTTCACTGATCAATGACACAGGTGACAGGGAATTGAAGGGGTTAACTGGGGGGGGGTGAGGAGAGGGTTAAATGTGTCCTAGGTGTGTTCTATCTGTGGGTTAGTGCTGTTTTACTCACATTTCTTCTGTCTTCTTCTCTGAAAACTTAGCCACTCATGTGTGCTCCGTCCTGTAGTCCAATGCAACGTTGTGTAAGAGTGATGGTTTCAGCCTCATTGTCGAACTCTGGAATAATCCTCAGTCTTCAAAACCTCCTGGCTAACCTATGACAAAAAAAACACAACACCTATATCAATATTACTGTATTGGGAGCAAGTAGTCAATCATCTACTTAACATAAATTACACTAAAAATGGAAAAACATGTTTACACCCACAACCACACACATATTAATATATAAAGTTATACACATGTATGTTTTGAGTCTTAAAATGTGGAAAGAAAACTTAGCCATTTTAGTGTGCTCCGTCCTGTAGTCCAATGCAACGTTGTGCAAGAGTGATGGTTTCAGCCTCATTGTCGAACTTTGGAATAATCCTCAGTCTTTAAAACCTCTTGGCTAACCTATGACAAAAAAGAAAACAACACATATATAAATATTTCTGCATTTGGACCAAGTAACCAATCATCTACTTAACAAAAATTACGCTAAATATGTAAAAACATGCAAAGACCCACAACCACACACATATTAATATATAAAGTTATACACATGTATGTTTTGAGTCTTAAAATGTGGAAGGAAAACTTAGCATCCACCCACTTCTAATGGTGGGCACACATGAAATGTGCCAACAGATATAAAATATGTATGCCAAAGCATAGGGTCCATCCACCGATTGGCCACCCCAGGCCCCCATGCTTTGGCATATATTCTCTTTTTTTAACTGCGGATGAAAAATCTCATCCAACAGCACTGCCCACATTGATTTATGTCTATTCTGAGAGCAAGTTCCTGTTGCTGTCAGAATAAAACGGTCAGTGTTGCAGCTGAAAACATTCCTACAAACAGAAATGATTAACAATAAAACAGTAACAGTAAAACAGTAAAAGTAGAAGAATCACAAAAAATGACAGCAACAAAAAAAACTAACTATTTTTGATTTTTAAATTTTTTTATTTTTTGGGGGGATTTGTATTTTTACTTTTTTTTTTTTTACTTTTTTTTTCAAACTTTAAACATTTTTAAAACAGATGGTCGGGTCTCTCCAAATGCAATAGCCAGTTTCCTGACTACCTAACATCTTTCGAGACCCTGTGTAAATGTGCCCTGAACTGTGCCGTGCTGTACCCTATATTAATAGTTCACTAGTGTATGGTAGAGGCGGAAGCAGCGCTGCCCACATTGATTTATGTCTATTCTGAGAGCAAGTTCCTGCTGCTGTCAGAATAAACAGGTCAGTGTTGCAGCTGAAAGCATTCCTACAAACAGAAATGATTAACAATAAAACAGTAACAATAAAACAGTAAAAGTAGAAGAATCACAAAAAATGACAGCAACAAAAAAAACTAACTATTTTTGATTTTTAAATTTTTTTATTTTTTGGGAAGGATTTGTACTTTTAATTTTTTTTTTTTTACTTTTTTTTCAAACTTTAAACATTTTTAAAACAGATGGTCGGGTCTCTCCAAATGCGATAGCCAGTTTCCTGGCTACCTAACATCTTTTGAGACCCTGTGTAAATGTGCCCTGAACTGTGCCATGCTGTACCCTATATTAATAGTTCACTAGTGTATGGTAGAGGTGGAAGCAGCGCTGCCCACATTGATTTATGTCTATTCTGAGAGCAAGTTCCTGTTGCTGTCAGAATAAACAGGTCAGTGTTGCAGCTGAAAGCATTCCTACAAACAGAAATGATTAACAATAAAACAGTAACAATAAAACAGTAAAAGTAGAAGAATCACAAAAGATGACAGCAACAAAAAAAACAAACTATGTTTGATTTTTAAATTTTTTTATTTTTTGGGGGGGATTTGTATTTTTACTTTTTTTTTTTTTACTTTTTTTTTTCAAACTTTAAACATTTTTAAAACAGATGGTCGGGTCTCTCCAAATGCGATAGCCAGTTTTCTGACTACCTAACATCTTTCGAGACCCTGTGTAAATGTGCCCTGAACTGTGCCGTGCTGTACCCTATATTAATAGTTCACTAGTGTATGGTAGAGGCGGAAGCAGCGCTGCCCACATTGATTTATGTCTATTCTGAGAGCAAGTTCCTGTTGCTGTCAGAATAAACAGGTCAGTGTTGCAGCTGAAAGCATTCCTACAAACAGAAATGATTAACAATAAAACAGTAACAATAAAACAGTAAAAGTAGAAGAATCACAAAAAATGACAACAAAAAAACTAACTATTTTTGATTTTTACATTTTTTATTTTTTGGGGGGGATTTGTATTTTTAATTTTTTTTTTTTTACTTTTTTTTTCACGTCCACGTATAAGTGGTACCTCATATGGAAAAAGGATGACACCAAGTCCCAAACTATCTTGCCACTGCTCCCCATGTAGTCTGGGCATCCGGGGGGCTCCACGTGACTATATTTTTCCTCATAAATCTGAAACTTACATGTATAGCCTGTTGCCCTCTCACAGGTCTTATACATCTTGACCCCATATCTGGCACGCTTGCTGGGGAGAAACTGTTTGATTACAAGGCAGCCAGAAAATTGAATGAGGGACTCATCAATGCAGATGTTTTTATGGGGAGTATACATATCTGCAAATTTTTGGTTAAAGTGATTTATGAGGGGCCGAATTTTGTGGAGCCGGTCAAATTCAGGGTCACCCCGAGGACGACTGAGTGTGTTGTCGTAGAAGTGCATAAAACGCATTATCGTCTCATATCTATGCCTGGCCATGGCAGTAGAGAACACGGACATATGAACAAGCGGGCCTGTGGACCAATACAACCGCAATTGATATTTTTTATTAATGCCCATGTTGCAGGCAATCTGACGCTATCTGGGAGGGGCGCTAACTGGCGCTAACACTATCGGAAGTCACCGGTGACACTAATACAGTGATCAGTAAAAATCTGTTCACTGTAATCAATGACACTGGTGACAGGGCAGTGAGGGCGTTAACTGGGGGGGGGGAGGCGATCAAGGGGTTAAATGGGATTACTGTTGTACTAGCGGGAAAACTGGAGCTATCTGGGATGGGCGCTAACACTATTGGAAGTCGCCAGGGACACTGATACAGTGATCAGTAAACATGTGTTCACTGATCAATGACACAGGTGACAGGGAATTGAAGGGGTTAACTGGGGGGGGTGAAGAGAGGGTTAAATGTGTCCTAGGTGTGTTCTATCTGTGGGTTAGTGCTGTTTTACTCACATTTCTTCTGTCTTCTTCTCTGAAAACTTAGCCACTCATGTGTGCTCCGTCCTGTAGTCCAATGCAACGTTGTGTAAGAGTGATGGTTTCAGCCTCATTGTCGAACTCTGGAATAATCCTCAGTCTTCAAAACCTCCTGGCTAACCTATGACAAAAAAAACACAACACCTATATCAATATTACTGTATTGGGAGCAAGTAGTCAATCATCTACTTAACATAAATTACACTAAAAATGGAAAAACATGTTTACACCCACAACCACACACATATTAATATATAAAGTTATACACATGTATGTTTTGAGTCTTAAAATGTGGAAAGAAAACTTAGCCATTATAGTGTGCTCCGTCCTGTAGTCCAATGCAACGTTGTGCAAGAGTGATGGTTTCAGCCTCATTGTCGAACTTTGGAATAATCCTCAGTCTTTAAAACCTCTTGGCTAACCTATGACAAAAAAGAAAACAACACATATATAAATATTTCTGCATTTGGACCAAGTAACCAATCATCTACTTAACAAAAATTACGCTAAATATGTAAAAACATGCAAAGACCCACAACCACACACATATTAATATATAAAGTTATACACATGTATGTTTTGAGTCTTAAAATGTGGAAGGAAAACTTAGCATCCACCCACTTCTAATGGTGGGCACACATGAAATGTGCCAACAGATATAAAATATGTATGCCGAAGCATAGGGTCCATCCACCGATTGGCCACCCCAGGCCCCCATGCTTTGGCATGTATTCTCTTTTTTTAACTGCGGATAAAAAATCTCATCCAACAGCACTGCCCACATTGATTTATGTCTATTCTGAGAGCAAGTTCCTGTTGCTGTCAGAATAAAACGGTCAGTGTTGCAGCTGAAAACATTCCTACAAACAGAAATGATTAACAATAAAACAGTAACAATAAAACAGTAAAAGTAGAAGAATCACAAAAAATGACAGCAACAAAAAAAACTAACTTTTTGATTTTTAAATTTTTTTATTTTTTGGGAAGGATTTGTACTTTTAATTATTTTTTTTTTTACTTTTTTTTTCAAACTTTAAACATTTTTAAAACAGATGGTCGGGTCTCTCCAAATGCAATAGCCAGTTTCCTGACTACCTAACATCTTTCGAGACCCTGTGTAAATGTGCCCTGAACTGTGCCGTGCTGTACCCTATATTAATAGTTCACTAGTGTATGGTAGAGGC
The DNA here is from genome assembly GCF_062004578.1 of Staurois parvus. Taxonomy (NCBI): domain Eukaryota; kingdom Metazoa; phylum Chordata; class Amphibia; order Anura; family Ranidae; genus Staurois; species Staurois parvus. The sequence goes on along the minus strand of NW_028319601.1, from coordinate 4,686,536 downwards.
GGAAGCAGCGCTGCCCACATTGATTTATGTCTATTCTGAGAGCAAGTTCCTGCTGCTGTCAGAATAAACAGGTCAGTGTTGCAGCTGAAAGCATTCCTACAAACAGAAATGATTAACAATAAAACAGTAACAATAAAACAGTAAAAGTAGAAGAATCACAAAAAATGACAGCAACAAAAAAAACTAACTATTTTTGATTTTTAAATTTTTTTATTTTTTGGGAAGGATTTGTACTTTTAATTTTTTTTTTTTTACTTTTTTTTCAAACTTTAAACATTTTTAAAACAGATGGTCGGGTCTCTCCAAATGCGATAGCCAGTTTCCTGGCTACCTAACATCTTTTGAGACCCTGTGTAAATGTGCCCTGAACTGTGCCATGCTGTACCCTATATTAATAGTTCACTAGTGTATGGTAGAGGTGGAAGCAGCGCTGCCCACATTGATTTATGTCTATTCTGAGAGCAAGTTCCTGTTGCTGTCAGAATAAACAGGTCAGTGTTGCAGCTGAAAGCATTCCTACAAACAGAAATGATTAACAATAAAACAGTAACAATAAAACAGTAAAAGTAGAAGAATCACAAAAAATGACAGCAACAAAAAAAACTAACTATTTTTGATTTTTAAATTTTTTTATTTTTTGGGAAGGATTTGTACTTTTAATTTTTTTTTTTTTTACTTTTTTTTCAAACTTTAAACATTTTTAAAACAGATGGTCGGGTCTCTCCAAATGCGATAGCCAGTTTCCTGGCTACCTAACATCTTTTGAGACCCTGTGTAAATGTGCCCTGAACTGTGCCATGCTGTACCCTATATTAATAGTTCACTAGTGTATGGTAGAGGTGGAAGCAGCGCTGCCCACATTGATTTATGTCTATTCTGAGAGCAAGTTCCTGTTGCTGTCAGAATAAACAGGTCAGTGTTGCAGCTGAAAGCATTCCTACAAACAGAAATGATTAACAATAAAACAGTAACAATAAAACAGTAAAAGTAGAAGAATCACAAAAAATGACAGCAACAAAGAAGAAACAAACTATTTTTGATTTTTAAATTTTTTTATATTTTGGGGGGGGATTTGTATTTTTACTTTTTTTTTTTTACTTTTTTTTTCAAACTTTAAACATTTTTAAAACAGATGGTCGGGTCTCTCCAAATGCGATAGCCAGTTTTCTGACTACCTAACATCTTTCGAGACCCTGTGTAAATGTGCCCTGAACTGTGCCGTGCTGTACCCTATATTAATAGTTCACTAGTGTATGGTAGAGGCGGAAGCAGCGCTGCCCACATTGATTTATGTCTATTCTGAGAGCAAGTTCCTGTTGCTGTCAGAATAAACAGGTCAGTGTTGCAGCTGAAAGCATTCCTACAAACAGAAATGATTAACAATAAAACAGTAACAATAAAACAGTAAAAGTAGAAGAATCACAAAAAATGACAACAAAAAAACTAACTATTTTTGATTTTTACATTTTTTTATTTTTTGGGGGGGATTTGTATTGTTAATTTTTTTTTTTTTACTTTTTTTTTCACGTCCACGTATAAGTGGTACCTCATATGGAAAAAGGATGACACCAAGTCCCAAACTATCTTGCCACTGCTCCCCATGTAGTCTGGGCATCCGGGGGGCTCCACGTGACTATATTTTTCCTCATAAATCTGAAACTTACATGTATAGCCTGTTGCCCTCTCACAGGTCTTATACATCTTGACCCCATATCTGGCACGCTTGCTGGGGAGAAACTGTTTGATTACAAGGCAGCCAGAAAATTGAATGAGGGACTCATCAATGCAGATGTTTTTATGGGGAGTATACATATCTGCAAATTTTTGGTTAAAGTGATTTACGAGGGGCCGAATTTTGTGGAGCCGGTCAAATTCAGGGTCACCCCGAGGACGACTGAGTGTGTTGTCGTAGAAGTGCATAAAACGCATTATCGTCTCATATCTATGCCTGGCCATGGCAGTAGAGAACACGGACATATGAACAAGCGGGCCTGTGGACCAATACAACCGCAATTGATATTTTTTATTAATGCCCATGTTGCAGGCAATCTGACGCTATCTGGGAGGGGCGCTAACTGGCGCTAACACTATCGGAAGTCACCGGTGACACTAATACAGTGATCAGTAAAAATCTGTTCACTGTAATCAATGACACTGGTGACAGGGCAGTGAGGGCGTTAACTGGGGGGGGGGAGGCGATCAAGGGGTTAAATGGGATTACTGTTGTACTAGCGGGAAAACTGGAGCTATCTGGGATGGGCTCTAACACTATTGGAAGTCGCCAGGGACACTGATACAGTGATCAGTAAACATGTGTTCACTGATCAATGACACAGGTGACAGGGAATTGAAGGGGTTAACTGGGGGGGGGTGAAGAGAGGGTTAAATGTGTCCTAGGTGTGTTCTATCTGTGGGTTAGTGCTGTTTTACTCACATTTCTTCTGTCTTCTTCTCTGAAAACTTAGCCACTCATGTGTGCTCCGTCCTGTAGTCCAATGCAACGTTGTGTAAGAGTGATGGTTTCAGCCTCATTGTCGAACTCTGGAATAATCCTCAGTCTTCAAAACCTCCTGGCTAACCTATGACAAAAAAAACACAACACCTATATCAATATTACTGTATTGGGAGCAAGTAGTCAATCATCTACTTAACATAAATTACACTAAAAATGGAAAAACATGTTTACACCCACAACCACACACATATTAATATATAAAGTTATACACATGTATGTTTTGAGTCTTAAAATGTGGAAAGAAAACTTAGCCATTTTAGTGTGCTCCGTCCTGTAGTCCAATGCAACGTTGTGCAAGAGTGATGGTTTCAGCCTCATTGTCGAACTTTGGAATAATCCTCAGTCTTTAAAACCTCTTGGCTAACCTATGACAAAAAAGAAAACAACACATATATAAATATTTCTGCATTTGGACCAAGTAACCAATCATCTACTTAACAAAAATTACGCTAAATATGTAAAAACATGCAAAGACCCACAACCACACACATATTAATATATAAAGTTATACACATGTATGTTTTGAGTCTTAAAATGTGGAAGGAAAACTTAGCATCCACCCACTTCTAATGGTGGGCACACATGAAATGTGCCAACAGATATAAAATATGTATGCCAAAGCATAGGGTCCATCCACCGATTGGCCACCCCAGGCCCCCATGCTTTGGCATATATTCTCTTTTTTTAACTGCGGATGAAAAATCTCATCCAACAGCACTGCCCACATTGATTTATGTCTATTCTGAGAGCAAGTTCCTGTTGCTGTCAGAATAAAACGGTCAGTGTTGCAGCTGAAAACATTCCTACAAACAGAAATGATTAACAATAAAACAGTAACAGTAAAACAGTAAAAGTAGAAGAATCACAAAAAATGACAGCAACAAAAAAAACTAACTATTTTTGATTTTTAAATTTTTTTATTTTTTGGGGGGATTTGTATTTTTACTTTTTTTTTTTTTACTTTTTTTTTCAAACTTTAAACATTTTTAAAACAGATGGTCGGGTCTCTCCAAATGCAATAGCCAGTTTCCTGACTACCTAACATCTTTCGAGACCCTGTGTAAATGTGCCCTGAACTGTGCCGTGCTGTACCCTATATTAATAGTTCACTAGTGTATGGTAGAGGCGGAAGCAGCGCTGCCCACATTGATTTATGTCTATTCTGAGAGCAAGTTCCTGCTGCTGTCAGAATAAACAGGTCAGTGTTGCAGCTGAAAGCATTCCTACAAACAGAAATGATTAACAATAAAACAGTAACAATAAAACAGTAAAAGTAGAAGAATCACAAAAAATGACAGCAACAAAAAAAACTAACTATTTTTGATTTTTAAATTTTTTTATTTTTTGGGAAGGATTTGTACTTTTAATTTTTTTTTTTTTACTTTTTTTTCAAACTTTAAACATTTTTAAAACAGATGGTCGGGTCTCTCCAAATGCGATAGCCAGTTTCCTGGCTACCTAACATCTTTTGAGACCCTGTGTAAATGTGCCCTGAACTGTGCCATGCTGTACCCTATATTAATAGTTCACTAGTGTATGGTAGAGGTGGAAGCAGCGCTGCCCACATTGATTTATGTCTATTCTGAGAGCAAGTTCCTGTTGCTGTCAGAATAAACAGGTCAGTGTTGCAGCTGAAAGCATTCCTACAAACAGAAATGATTAACAATAAAACAGTAACAATAAAACAGTAAAAGTAGAAGAATCACAAAAGATGACAGCAACAAAAAAAACAAACTATGTTTGATTTTTAAATTTTTTTATTTTTTGGGGGGGATTTGTATTTTTACTTTTTTTTTTTTTTACTTTTTTTTTTCAAACTTTAAACATTTTTAAAACAGATGGTCGGGTCTCTCCAAATGCGATAGCCAGTTTTCTGACTACCTAACATCTTTCGAGACCCTGTGTAAATGTGCCCTGAACTGTGCCGTGCTGTACCCTATATTAATAGTTCACTAGTGTATGGTAGAGGCGGAAGCAGCGCTGCCCACATTGATTTATGTCTATTCTGAGAGCAAGTTCCTGTTGCTGTCAGAATAAACAGGTCAGTGTTGCAGCTGAAAGCATTCCTACAAACAGAAATGATTAACAATAAAACAGTAACAATAAAACAGTAAAAGTAGAAGAATCACAAAAAATGACAACAAAAAAACTAACTATTTTTGATTTTTACATTTTTTATTTTTTGGGGGGGATTTGTATTTTTAATTTTTTTTTTTTTACTTTTTTTTTCACGTCCACGTATAAGTGGTACCTCATATGGAAAAAGGATGACACCAAGTCCCAAACTATCTTGCCACTGCTCCCCATGTAGTCTGGGCATCCGGGGGGCTCCACGTGACTATATTTTTCCTCATAAATCTGAAACTTACATGTATAGCCTGTTGCCCTCTCACAGGTCTTATACATCTTGACCCCATATCTGGCACGCTTGCTGGGGAGAAACTGTTTGATTACAAGGCAGCCAGAAAATTGAATGAGGGACTCATCAATGCAGATGTTTTTATGGGGAGTATACATATCTGCAAATTTTTGGTTAAAGTGATTTACGAGGGGCCGAATTTTGTGGAGCCGGTCAAATTCAGGGTCACCCCGAGGACGACTGAGTGTGTTGTCGTAGAAGTGCATAAAACGCATTATCGTCTCATATCTATGCCTGGCCATGGCAGTAGAGAACACGGACATATGAACAAGCGGGCCTGTGGACCAATACAACCGCAATTGATATTTTTTATTAATGCCCATGTTGCAGGCAATCTGACGCTATCTGGGAGGGGCGCTAACTGGCGCTAACACTATCGGAAGTCACCGGTGACACTAATACAGTGATCAGTAAAAATCTGTTCACTGTAATCAATGACACTGGTGACAGGGCAGTGAGGGCGTTAACTGGGGGGGGGGAGGCGATCAAGGGGTTAAATGGGATTACTGTTGTACTAGCGGGAAAACTGGAGCTATCTGGGATGGGCGCTAACACTATTGGAAGTCGCCAGGGACACTGATACAGTGATCAGTAAACATGTGTTCACTGATCAATGACACAGGTGACAGGGAATTGAAGGGGTTAACTGGGGGGGGTGAAGAGAGGGTTAAATGTGTCCTAGGTGTGTTCTATCTGTGGGTTAGTGCTGTTTTACTCACATTTCTTCTGTCTTCTTCTCTGAAAACTTAGCCACTCATGTGTGCTCCGTCCTGTAGTCCAATGCAACGTTGTGTAAGAGTGATGGTTTCAGCCTCATTGTCGAACTCTGGAATAATCCTCAGTCTTCAAAACCTCCTGGCTAACCTATGACAAAAAAAACACAACACCTATATCAATATTACTGTATTGGGAGCAAGTAGTCAATCATCTACTTAACATAAATTACACTAAAAATGGAAAAACATGTTTACACCCACAACCACACACATATTAATATATAAAGTTATACACATGTATGTTTTGAGTCTTAAAATGTGGAAAGAAAACTTAGCCATTATAGTGTGCTCCGTCCTGTAGTCCAATGCAACGTTGTGCAAGAGTGATGGTTTCAGCCTCATTGTCGAACTTTGGAATAATCCTCAGTCTTTAAAACCTCTTGGCTAACCTATGACAAAAAAGAAAACAACACATATATAAATATTTCTGCATTTGGACCAAGTAACCAATCATCTACTTAACAAAAATTACGCTAAATATGTAAAAACATGCAAAGACCCACAACCACACACATATTAATATATAAAGTTATACACATGTATGTTTTGAGTCTTAAAATGTGGAAGGAAAACTTAGCATCCACCCACTTCTAATGGTGGGCACACATGAAATGTGCCAACAGATATAAAATATGTATGCCGAAGCATAGGGTCCATCCACCGATTGGCCACCCCAGGCCCCCATGCTTTGGCATGTATTCTCTTTTTTTAACTGCGGATAAAAAATCTCATCCAACAGCACTGCCCACATTGATTTATGTCTATTCTGAGAGCAAGTTCCTGTTGCTGTCAGAATAAAACGGTCAGTGTTGCAGCTGAAAACATTCCTACAAACAGAAATGATTAACAATAAAACAGTAACAATAAAACAGTAAAAGTAGAAGAATCACAAAAAATGACAGCAACAAAAAAAACTAACTTTTTGATTTTTAAATTTTTTTATTTTTTGGGAAGGATTTGTACTTTTAATTATTTTTTTTTTTACTTTTTTTTTCAAACTTTAAACATTTTTAAAACAGATGGTCGGGTCTCTCCAAATGCAATAGCCAGTTTCCTGACTACCTAACATCTTTCGAGACCCTGTGTAAATGTGCCCTGAACTGTGCCGTGCTGTACCCTATATTAATAGTTCACTAGTGTATGGTAGAGGCGGAAGCAGCGCTGCCCACATTGATTTATGTCTATTCTGAGAGCAAGTTCCTGCTGCTGTCAGAATAAACAGGTCAGTGTTGCAGCTGAAAGCATTCCTACAAACAGAAATGATTAACAATAAAACAGTAACAATAAAACAGTAAAAGTAGAAGAATCACAAAAAATGACAGCAACAAAAAAAACTAACTATTTTTGATTTTTAAATTTTTTTATTTTTTGGGAAGGATTTGTACTTTTAATTTTTTTTTTTTTTACTTTTTTTTCAAACTTTAAACATTTTTAAAACAGATGGTCGGGTCTCTCCAAATGCGATAGCCAGTTTCCTGGCTACCTAACATCTTTTGAGACCCTGTGTAAATGTGCCCTGAACTGTGCCATGCTGTACCCTATATTAATAGTTCACTAGTGTATGGTAGAGGTGGAAGCAGCGCTGCCCACATTGATTTATGTCTATTCTGAGAGCAAGTTCCTGTTGCTGTCAGAATAAACAGGTCAGTGTTGCAGCTGAAAGCATTCCTACAAACAGAAATGATTAACAATAAAACAGTAACAATAAAACAGTAAAAGTAGAAGAATCACAAAAAATGACAGCAACAAAAAAAACTAACTATTTTTGATTTTTAAATTTTTTTATTTTTTGGGAAGGATTTGTACTTTTAATTTTTTTTTTTTTTACTTTTTTTTCAAACTTTAAACATTTTTAAAACAGATGGTCGGGTCTCTCCAAATGCGATAGCCAGTTTCCTGGCTACCTAACATCTTTTGAGACCCTGTGTAAATGTGCCCTGAACTGTGCCATGCTGTACCCTATATTAATAGTTCACTAGTGTATGGTAGAGGTGGAAGCAGCGCTGCCCACATTGATTTATGTCTATTCTGAGAGCAAGTTCCTGTTGCTGTCAGAATAAACAGGTCAGTGTTGCAGCTGAAAGCATTCCTACAAACAGAAATGATTAACAATAAAACAGTAACAATAAAACAGTAAAAGTAGAAGAATCACAAAAAATGACAGCAACAAAGAAGAAACAAACTATTTTTGATTTTTAAATTTTTTTATATTTTGGGGGGGGATTTGTATTTTTACTTTTTTTTTTTTACTTTTTTTTTCAAACTTTAAACATTTTTAAAACAGATGGTCGGGTCTCTCCAAATGCGATAGCCAGTTTTCTGACTACCTAACATCTTTCGAGACCCTGTGTAAATGTGCCCTGAACTGTGCCGTGCTGTACCCTATATTAATAGTTCACTAGTGTATGGTAGAGGCGGAAGCAGCGCTGCCCACATTGATTTATGTCTATTCTGAGAGCAAGTTCCTGTTGCTGTCAGAATAAACAGGTCAGTGTTGCAGCTGAAAGCATTCCTACAAACAGAAATGATTAACAATAAAACAGTAACAATAAAACAGTAAAAGTAGAAGAATCACAAAAAATGACAACAAAAAAACTAACTATTTTTGATTTTTACATTTTTTTATTTTTTGGGGGGGATTTGTATTGTTAATTTTTTTTTTTTTACTTTTTTTTTCACGTCCACGTATAAGTGGTACCTCATATGGAAAAAGGATGACACCAAGTCCCAAACTATCTTGCCACTGCTCCCCATGTAGTCTGGGCATCCGGGGGGCTCCACGTGACTATATTTTTCCTCATAAATCTGAAACTTACATGTATAGCCTGTTGCCCTCTCACAGGTCTTATACATCTTGACCCCATATCTGGCACGCTTGCTGGGGAGAAACTGTTTGATTACAAGGCAGCCAGAAAATTGAATGAGGGACTCATCAATGCAGATGTTTTTATGGGGAGTATACATATCTGCAAATTTTTGGTTAAAGTGATTTACGAGGGGCCGAATTTTGTGGAGCCGGTCAAATTCAGGGTCACCCCGAGGACGACTGAGTGTGTTGTCGTAGAAGTGCATAAAACGCATTATCGTCTCATATCTATGCCTGGCCATGGCAGTAGAGAACACGGACATATGAACAAGCGGGCCTGTGGACCAATACAACCGCAATTGATATTTTTTATTAATGCCCATGTTGCAGGCAATCTGACGCTATCTGGGAGGGGCGCTAACTGGCGCTAACACTATCGGAAGTCACCGGTGACACTAATACAGTGATCAGTAAAAATCTGTTCACTGTAATCAATGACACTGGTGACAGGGCAGTGAGGGCGTTAACTGGGGGGGGGGAGGCGATCAAGGGGTTAAATGGGATTACTGTTGTACTAGCGGGAAAACTGGAGCTATCTGGGATGGGCTCTAACACTATTGGAAGTCGCCAGGGACACTGATACAGTGATCAGTAAACATGTGTTCACTGATCAATGACACAGGTGACAGGGAATTGAAGGGGTTAACTGGGGGGGGGTGAAGAGAGGGTTAAATGTGTCCTAGGTGTGTTCTATCTGTGGGTTAGTGCTGTTTTACTCACATTTCTTCTGTCTTCTTCTCTGAAAACTTAGCCACTCATGTGTGCTCCGTCCTGTAGTCCAATGCAACGTTGTGTAAGAGTGATGGTTTCAGCCTCATTGTCGAACTCTGGAATAATCCTCAGTCTTCAAAACCTCCTGGCTAACCTATGACAAAAAAAACACAACACCTATATCAATATTACTGTATTGGGAGCAAGTAGTCAATCATCTACTTAACATAAATTACACTAAAAATGGAAAAACATGTTTACACCCACAACCACACACATATTAATATATAAAGTTATACACATGTATGTTTTGAGTCTTAAAATGTGGAAAGAAAACTTAGCCATTTTAGTGTGCTCCGTCCTGTAGTCCAATGCAACGTTGTGCAAGAGTGATGGTTTCAGCCTCATTGTCGAACTTTGGAATAATCCTCAGTCTTTAAAACCTCTTGGCTAACCTATGACAAAAAAGAAAACAACACATATATAAATATTTCTGCATTTGGACCAAGTAACCAATCATCTACTTAACAAAAATTACGCTAAATATGTAAAAACATGCAAAGACCCACAACCACACACATATTAATATATAAAGTTATACACATGTATGTTTTGAGTCTTAAAATGTGGAAGGAAAACTTAGCATCCACCCACTTCTAATGGTGGGCACACATGAAATGTGCCAACAGATATAAAATATGTATGCCAAAGCATAGGGTCCATCCACCGATTGGCCACCCCAGGCCCCCATGCTTTGGCATATATTCTCTTTTTTTAACTGCGGATGAAAAATCTCATCCAACAGCACTGCCCACATTGATTTATGTCTATTCTGAGAGCAAGTTCCTGTTGCTGTCAGAATAAAACGGTCAGTGTTGCAGCTGAAAACATTCCTACAAACAGAAATGATTAACAATAAAACAGTAACAGTAAAACAGTAAAAGTAGAAGAATCACAAAAAATGACAGCAACAAAAAAAACTAACTATTTTTGATTTTTAAATTTTTTTATTTTTTGGGGGGATTTGTATTTTTACTTTTTTTTTTTTTACTTTTTTTTTCAAACTTTAAACATTTTTAAAACAGATGGTCGGGTCTCTCCAAATGCAATAGCCAGTTTCCTGACTACCTAACATCTTTCGAGACCCTGTGTAAATGTGCCCTGAACTGTGCCGTGCTGTACCCTATATTAATAGTTCACTAGTGTATGGTAGAGGCGGAAGCAGCGCTGCCCACATTGATTTATGTCTATTCTGAGAGCAAGTTCCTGCTGCTGTCAGAATAAACAGGTCAGTGTTGCAGCTGAAAGCATTCCTACAAACAGAAATGATTAACAATAAAACAGTAACAATAAAACAGTAAAAGTAGAAGAATCACAAAAAATGACAGCAACAAAAAAAACTAACTATTTTTGATTTTTAAATTTTTTTATTTTTTGGGAAGGATTTGTACTTTTAATTTTTTTTTTTTTACTTTTTTTTCAAACTTTAAACATTTTTAAAACAGATGGTCGGGTCTCTCCAAATGCGATAGCCAGTTTCCTGGCTACCTAACATCTTTTGAGACCCTGTGTAAATGTGCCCTGAACTGTGCCATGCTGTACCCTATATTAATAGTTCACTAGTGTATGGTAGAGGTGGAAGCAGCGCTGCCCACATTGATTTATGTCTATTCTGAGAGCAAGTTCCTGTTGCTGTCAGAATAAACAGGTCAGTGTTGCAGCTGAAAGCATTCCTACAAACAGAAATGATTAACAATAAAACAGTAACAATAAAACAGTAAAAGTAGAAGAATCACAAAAGATGACAGCAACAAAAAAAACAAACTATGTTTGATTTTTAAATTTTTTTATTTTTTGGGGGGGATTTGTATTTTTACTTTTTTTTTTTTTACTTTTTTTTTTCAAACTTTAAACATTTTTAAAACAGATGGTCGGGTCTCTCCAAATGCGATAGCCAGTTTTCTGACTACCTAACATCTTTCGAGACCCTGTGTAAATGTGCCCTGAACTGTGCCGTGCTGTACCCTATATTAATAGTTCACTAGTGTATGGTAGAGGCGGAAGCAGCGCTGCCCACATTGATTTATGTCTATTCTGAGAGCAAGTTCCTGTTGCTGTCAGAATAAACAGGTCAGTGTTGCAGCTGAAAGCATTCCTACAAACAGAAATGATTAACAATAAAACAGTAACAATAAAACAGTAAAAGTAGAAGAATCACAAAAAATGACAACAAAAAAACTAACTATTTTTGATTTTTACATTTTTTATTTTTTGGGGGGGATTTGTATTTTTAATTTTTTTTTTTTTACTTTTTTTTTCACGTCCACGTATAAGTGGTACCTCATATGGAAAAAGGATGACACCAAGTCCCAAACTATCTTGCCACTGCTCCCCATGTAGTCTGGGCATCCGGGGGGCTCCACGTGACTATATTTTTCCTCATAAATCTGAAACTTACATGTATAGCCTGTTGCCCTCTCACAGGTCTTATACATCTTGACCCCATATCTGGCACGCTTGCTGGGGAGAAACTGTTTGATTACAAGGCAGCCAGAAAATTGAATGAGGGACTCATCAATGCAGATGTTTTTATGGGGAGTATACATATCTGCAAATTTTTGGTTAAAGTGATTTACGAGGGGCCGAATTTTGTGGAGCCGGTCAAATTCAGGGTCACCCCGAGGACGACTGAGTGTGTTGTCGTAGAAGTGCATAAAACGCATTATCGTCTCATATCTATGCCTGGCCATGGCAGTAGAGAACACGGACATATGAACAAGCGGGCCTGTGGACCAATACAACCGCAATTGATATTTTTTATTAATGCCCATGTTGCAGGCAATCTGACGCTATCTGGGAGGGGCGCTAACTGGCGCTAACACTATCGGAAGTCACCGGTGACACTAATACAGTGATCAGTAAAAATCTGTTCACTGTAATCAATGACACTGGTGACAGGGCAGTGAGGGCGTTAACTGGGGGGGGGGAGGCGATCAAGGGGTTAAATGGGATTACTGTTGTACTAGCGGGAAAACTGGAGCTATCTGGGATGGGCGCTAACACTATTGGAAGTCGCCAGGGACACTGATACAGTGATCAGTAAACATGTGTTCACTGATCAATGACACAGGTGACAGGGAATTGAAGGGGTTAACTGGGGGGGGTGAAGAGAGGGTTAAATGTGTCCTAGGTGTGTTCTATCTGTGGGTTAGTGCTGTTTTACTCACATTTCTTCTGTCTTCTTCTCTGAAAACTTAGCCACTCATGTGTGCTCCGTCCTGTAGTCCAATGCAACGTTGTGTAAGAGTGATGGTTTCAGCCTCATTGTCGAACTCTGGAATAATCCTCAGTCTTCAAAACCTCCTGGCTAACCTATGACAAAAAAAACACAACACCTATATCAATATTACTGTATTGGGAGCAAGTAGTCAATCATCTACTTAACATAAATTACACTAAAAATGGAAAAACATGTTTACACCCACAACCACACACATATTAATATATAAAGTTATACACATGTATGTTTTGAGTCTTAAAATGTGGAAAGAAAACTTAGCCATTATAGTGTGCTCCGTCCTGTAGTCCAATGCAACGTTGTGCAAGAGTGATGGTTTCAGCCTCATTGTCGAACTTTGGAATAATCCTCAGTCTTTAAAACCTCTTGGCTAACCTATGACAAAAAAGAAAACAACACATATATAAATATTTCTGCATTTGGACCAAGTAACCAATCATCTACTTAACAAAAATTACGCTAAATATGTAAAAACATGCAAAGACCCACAACCACACACATATTAATATATAAAGTTATACACATGTATGTTTTGAGTCTTAAAATGTGGAAGGAAAACTTAGCATCCACCCACTTCTAATGGTGGGCACACATGAAATGTGCCAACAGATATAAAATATGTATGCCGAAGCATAGGGTCCATCCACCGATTGGCCACCCCAGGCCCCCATGCTTTGGCATGTATTCTCTTTTTTTAACTGCGGATAAAAAATCTCATCCAACAGCACTGCCCACATTGATTTATGTCTATTCTGAGAGCAAGTTCCTGTTGCTGTCAGAATAAAACGGTCAGTGTTGCAGCTGAAAACATTCCTACAAACAGAAATGATTAACAATAAAACAGTAACAATAAAACAGTAAAAGTAGAAGAATCACAAAAAATGACAGCAACAAAAAAAACTAACTTTTTGATTTTTAATTTTTTTTATTTTTTGGGAAGGATTTGTACTTTTAATTATTTTTTTTTTTACTTTTTTTTTCAAACTTTAAACATTTTTAAAACAGATGGTCGGGTCTCTCCAAATGCAATAGCCAGTTTCCTGACTACCTAACATCTTTCGAGACCCTGTGTAAATGTGCCCTGAACTGTGCCGTGCTGTACCCTATATTAATAGTTCACTAGTGTATGGTAGAGGCGGAAGCAGCGCTGCCCACATTGATTTATGTCTATTCTGAGAGCAAGTTCCTGCTGCTGTCAGAATAAACAGGTCAGTGTTGCAGCTGAAAGCATTCCTACAAACAGAAATGATTAACAATAAAACAGTAACAATAAAACAGTAAAAGTAGAAGAATCACAAAAAATGACAGCAACAAAAAAAACTAACTATTTTTGATTTTTAAATTTTTTTATTTTTTGGGAAGGATTTGTACTTTTAATTTTTTTTTTTTTTACTTTTTTTTCAAACTTTAAACATTTTTAAAACAGATGGTCGGGTCTCTCCAAATGCGATAGCCAGTTTCCTGGCTACCTAACATCTTTTGAGACCCTGTGTAAATGTGCCCTGAACTGTGCCATGCTGTACCCTATATTAATAGTTCACTAGTGTATGGTAGAGGTGGAAGCAGCGCTGCCCACATTGATTTATGTCTATTCTGAGAGCAAGTTCCTGTTGCTGTCAGAATAAACAGGTCAGTGTTGCAGCTGAAAGCATTCCTACAAACAGAAATGATTAACAATAAAACAGTAACAATAAAACAGTAAAAGTAGAAGAATCACAAAAAATGACAGCAACAAAAAAAACTAACTATTTTTGATTTTTAAATTTTTTTATTTTTTGGGAAGGATTTGTACTTTTAATTTTTTTTTTTTTTACTTTTTTTTCAAACTTTAAACATTTTTAAAACAGATGGTCGGGTCTCTCCAAATGCGATAGCCAGTTTCCTGGCTACCTAACATCTTTTGAGACCCTGTGTAAATGTGCCCTGAACTGTGCCATGCTGTACCCTATATTAATAGTTCACTAGTGTATGGTAGAGGTGGAAGCAGCGCTGCCCACATTGATTTATGTCTATTCTGAGAGCAAGTTCCTGTTGCTGTCAGAATAAACAGGTCAGTGTTGCAGCTGAAAGCATTCCTACAAACAGAAATGATTAACAATAAAACAGTAACAATAAAACAGTAAAAGTAGAAGAATCACAAAAAATGACAGCAACAAAGAAGAAACAAACTATTTTTGATTTTTAAATTTTTTTATATTTTGGGGGGGGATTTGTATTTTTACTTTTTTTTTTTTACTTTTTTTTTCAAACTTTAAACATTTTTAAAACAGATGGTCGGGTCTCTCCAAATGCGATAGCCAGTTTTCTGACTACCTAACATCTTTCGAGACCCTGTGTAAATGTGCCCTGAACTGTGCCGTGCTGTACCCTATATTAATAGTTCACTAGTGTATGGTAGAGGCGGAAGCAGCGCTGCCCACATTGATTTATGTCTATTCTGAGAGCAAGTTCCTGTTGCTGTCAGAATAAACAGGTCAGTGTTGCAGCTGAAAGCATTCCTACAAACAGAAATGATTAACAATAAAACAGTAACAATAAAACAGTAAAAGTAGAAGAATCACAAAAAATGACAACAAAAAAACTAACTATTTTTGATTTTTACATTTTTTTATTTTTTGGGGGGGATTTGTATTTTTAATTTTTTTTTTTTTACTTTTTTTTTCACGTCCACGTATAAGTGGTACCTCATATGGAAAAAGGATGACACCAAGTCCCAAACTATCTTGCCACTGCTCCCCATGTAGTCTGGGCATCCGGGGGGCTCCACGTGACTATATTTTTCCTCATAAATCTGAAACTTACATGTATAGCCTGTTGCCCTCTCACAGGTCTTATACATCTTGACCCCATATCTGGCACGCTTGCTGGGGAGAAACTGTTTGATTACAAGGCAGCCAGAAAATTGAATGAGGGACTCATCAATGCAGATGTTTTTATGGGGAGTATACATATCTGCAAATTTTTGGTTAAAGTGATTTACGAGGGGCCGAATTTTGTGGAGCCGGTCAAATTCAGGGTCACCCCGAGGACGACTGAGTGTGTTGTCGTAGAAGTGCATAAAACGCATTATCGTCTCATATCTATGCCTGGCCATGGCAGTAGAGAACACGGACATATGAACAAGCGGGCCTGTGGACCAATACAACCGCAATTGATATTTTTTATTAATGCCCATGTTGCAGGCAATCTGACGCTATCTGGGAGGGGCGCTAACTGGCGCTAACACTATCGGAAGTCACCGGTGACACTAATACAGTGATCAGTAAAAATCTGTTCACTGTAATCAATGACACTGGTGACAGGGCAGTGAGGGCGTTAACTGGGGGGGGGGAGGCGATCAAGGGGTTAAATGGGATTACTGTTGTACTAGCGGGAAAACTGGAGCTATCTGGGATGGGCGCTAACACTATTGGAAGTCGCCAGGGACACTGATACAGTGATCAGTAAACATGTGTTCACTGATCAATGACACAGGTGACAGGGAATTGAAGGGGTTAACTGGGGGGGGTGAAGAGAGGGTTAAATGTGTCCTAGGTGTGTTCTATCTGTGGGTTAGTGCTGTTTTACTCACATTTCTTCTGTCTTCTTCTCTGAAAACTTAGCCACTCATGTGTGCTCCGTCCTGTAGTCCAATGCAACGTTGTGTAAGAGTGATGGTTTCAGCCTCATTGTCGAACTCTGGAATAATCCTCAGTCTTCAAAACCTCCTGGCTAACCTATGACAAAAAAAACACAACACCTATATCAATATTACTGTATTGGGAGCAAGTAGTCAATCATCTACTTAACATAAATTACACTAAAAATGGAAAAACATGTTTACACCCACAACCACACACATATTAATATATAAAGTTATACACATGTATGTTTTGAGTCTTAAAATGTGGAAAGAAAACTTAGCCATTTTAGTGTGCTCCGTCCTGTAGTCCAATGCAACGTTGTGCAAGAGTGATGGTTTCAGCCTCATTGTCGAACTTTGGAATAATCCTCAGTCTTTAAAACCTCTTGGCTAACCTATGACAAAAAAGAAAACAACACATATATAAATATTTCTGCATTTGGACCAAGTAACCAATCATCTACTTAACAAAAATTACGCTAAATATGTAAAAACATGCAAAGACCCACAACCACACACATATTAATATATAAAGTTATACACATGTATGTTTTGAGTCTTAAAATGTGGAAGGAAAACTTAGCATCCACCCACTTCTAATGGTGGGCACACATGAAATGTGCCAACAGATATAAAATATGTATGCCGAAGCATAGGGTCCATCCACCGATTGGCCACCCCAGGCCCCCATGCTTTGGCATGTATTCTCTTTTTTTAACTGCGGATAAAAAATCTCATCCAACAGCACTGCCCACATTGATTTATGTCTATTCTGAGAGCAAGTTCCTGTTGCTGTCAGAATAAAACGGTCAGTGTTGCAGCTGAAAACATTCCTACAAACAGAAATGATTAACAATAAAACAGTAACAGTAAAACAGTAAAAGTAGAAGAATCACAAAAAATGACAGCAACAAAAAAAACTAACTATTTTTGATTTTTAAATTTTTTTATTTTTTGGGGGGATTTGTATTTTTACTTTTTTTTTTTTTACTTTTTTTTTCAAACTTTAAACATTTTTAAAACAGATGGTCGGGTCTCTCCAAATGCAATAGCCAGTTTCCTGACTACCTAACATCTTTCGAGACCCTGTGTAAATGTGCCCTGAACTGTGCCGTGCTGTACCCTATATTAATAGTTCACTAGTGTATGGTAGAGGCGGAAGCAGCGCTGCCCACATTGATTTATGTCTATTCTGAGAGCAAGTTCCTGCTGCTGTCAGAATAAACAGGTCAGTGTTGCAGCTGAAAGCATTCCTACAAACAGAAATGATTAACAATAAAACAGTAACAATAAAACAGTAAAAGTAGAAGAATCACAAAAAATGACAGCAACAAAAAAAACTAACTATTTTTGATTTTTAAATTTTTTTATTTTTTGGGAAGGATTTGTACTTTTAATTTTTTTTTTTTTTACTTTTTTTTCAAACTTTAAACATTTTTAAAACAGATGGTCGGGTCTCTCCAAATGCGATAGCCAGTTTCCTGGCTACCTAACATCTTTTGAGACCCTGTGTAAATGTGCCCTGAACTGTGCCATGCTGTACCCTATATTAATAGTTCACTAGTGTATGGTAGAGGTGGAAGCAGCGCTGCCCACATTGATTTATGTCTATTCTGAGAGCAAGTTCCTGTTGCTGTCAGAATAAACAGGTCAGTGTTGCAGCTGAAAGCATTCCTACAAACAGAAATGATTAACAATAAAACAGTAACAATAAAACAGTAAAAGTAGAAGAATCACAAAAGATGACAGCAACAAAAAAAACAAACTATTTTTGATTTTTAAATTTTTTTATTTTTTGGGGGGGATTTGTATTTTTACTTTTTTTTTTTTTACTTTTTTTTTTCAAACTTTAAACATTTTTAAAACAGATGGTCGGGTCTCTCCAAATGCGATAGCCAGTTTTCTGACTACCTAACATCTTTCGAGACCCTGTGTAAATGTGCCCTGAACTGTGCCGTGCTGTACCCTATATTAATAGTTCACTAGTGTATGGTAGAGGCGGAAGCAGCGCTGCCCACATTGATTTATGTCTATTCTGAGAGCAAGTTCCTGTTGCTGTCAGAATAAACAGGTCAGTGTTGCAGCTGAAAGCATTCCTACAAACAGAAATGATTAACAATAAAACAGTAACAATAAAACAGTAAAAGTAGAAGAATCACAAAAAATGACAACAAAAAAACTAACTATTTTTGATTTTTACATTTTTTATTTTTTGGGGGGATTTGTATTTTTAATTTTTTTTTTTTTACTTTTTTTTTCACGTCCACGTATAAGTGGTACCTCATATGGAAAAAGGATGACACCAAGTGCCAAACTATCTTGCCACTGCTCCCCATGTAGTCTGGGCATCCGGGGGGCTCCACGTGGCTATATTTTTCCTCATAAATCTGAAACTTACATGTATAGCCTGTTGCCCTCTCACAGGTCTTATACATCTTGACCCCATATCTGGCACGCTTGCTGGGGAGAAACTGTTTGATTACAAGGCAGCCAGAAAATTGAATGAGGGACTCATCAATGCAGATGTTTTTATGGGGAGTATACATATCTGCAAATTTTTGGTTAAAGTGATTTACGAGGGGCCGAATTTTGTGGAGCCGGTCAAATTCAGGGTCACCCCGAGGACGACTGAGTGTGTTGTCGTAGAAGTGCATAAAACGCATTATCGTCTCATATCTATGCCTGGCCATGGCAGTAGAGAACACGGACATATGAACAAGCGGGCCTGTGGACCAATACAACCGCAATTGATATTTTTTATTAATGCCCATGTTGCAGGCAATCTGACGCTATCTGGGAGGGGCGCTAACTGGCGCTAACACTATCGGAAGTCACCGGTGACACTAATACAGTGATCAGTAAAAATCTGTTCACTGTAATCAATGACACTGGTGACAGGGCAGTGAGGGCGTTAACTGGGGGGGGGGAGGCGATCAAGGGGTTAAATGGGATTACTGGTGTACTAGCGGGAAAACTGGAGCTATCTGGGATGGGCGCTAACACTATTGGAAGTCGCCAGGGACACTGATACAGTGATCAGTAAACATGTGTTCACTGATCAATGACACAGGTGACAGGGAATTGAAGGGGTTAACTGGGGGGGGTGAAGAGAGGGTTAAATGTGTCCTAGGTGTGTTCTATCTGTGGGTTAGTGCTGTTTTACTCACATTTCTTCTGTCTTCTTCTCTGAAAACTTAGCCACTCATGTGTGCTCCGTCCTGTAGTCCAATGCAACGTTGTGTAAGAGTGATGGTTTCAGCCTCATTGTCGAACTCTGGAATAATCCTCAGTCTTCAAAACCTCCTGGCTAACCTATGACAAAAAAAACACAACACCTATATCAATATTACTGTATTGGGAGCAAGTAGTCAATCATCTACTTAACATAAATTACACTAAAAATGGAAAAACATGTTTACACCCACAACCACACACATATTAATATATAAAGTTATACACATGTATGTTTTGAGTCTTAAAATGTGGAAAGAAAACTTAGCCATTTTAGTGTGCTCCGTCCTGTAGTCCAATGCAACGTTGTGCAAGAGTGATGGTTTCAGCCTCATTGTCGAACTTTGGAATAATCCTCAGTCTTTAAAACCTCTTGGCTAACCTATGACAAAAAAGAAAACAACACATATATAAATATTTCTGCATTTGGACCAAGTAACCAATCATCTACTTAACAAAAATTACGCTAAATATGTAAAAACATGCAAAGACCCACAACCACACACATATTAATATATAAAGTTATACACATGTATGTTTTGAGTCTTAAAATGTGGAAGGAAAACTTAGCATCCACCCACTTCTAATGGTGGGCACACATGAAATGTGCCAACAGATATAAAATATGTATGCCGAAGCATAGGGTCCATCCACCGATTGGCCACCCCAGGCCCCCATGCTTTGGCATATATTCTCTTTTTTTAACTGCGGATGAAAAATCTCATCCAACAGCACTGCCCACATTGATTTATGTCTATTCTGAGAGCAAGTTCCTGTTGCTGTCAGAATAAAACGGTCAGTGTTGCAGCTGAAAACATTCCTACAAACAGAAATGATTAACAATAAAACAGTAACAATAAAACAGTAAAAGTAGAAGAATCACAAAAAATGACAGCAACAAAAAAAACTAACTTTTTGATTTTTAAATTTTTTTATTTTTTGGGAAGGATTTGTACTTTTAATTATTTTTTTTTTTACTTTTTTTTTCAAACTTTAAACATTTTTAAAACAGATGGTCGGGTCTCTCCAAATGCGATAGCCAGTTTCCTGGCTACCTAACATCTTTTGAGACCCTGTGTAAATGTGCCCTGAACTGTGCCATGCTGTACCCTATATTAATAGTTCACTAGTGTATGGTAGAGGTGGAAGCAGCGCTGCCCACATTGATTTATGTCTATTCTGAGAGCAAGTTCCTGTTGCTGTCAGAATAAACAGGTCAGTGTTGCAGCTGAAAGCATTCCTACAAACAGAAATGATTAACAATAAAACAGTAACAGTAAAACAGTAAAAGTAGAAGAATCACAAAAAATGACAGCAACAAAAAAAACTAACTATTTTTGATTTTTAAATTTTTTTATTTTTTGGGGGGATTTGTATTTTTACTTTTTTTTTTTTTACTTTTTTTTTCAAACTTTAAACATTTTTAAAACAGATGGTCGGGTCTCTCCAAATGCGATAGCCAGTTTCCTGACTACCTAACATCTTTCGAGACCCTGTGTAAATGTGCCCTGAACTGTGCCGTGCTGTACCCTATATTAATAGTTCACTAGTGTATGGTAGAGGCGGAACCAGCGCTGCCCACATTGATTTATGTCTATTCTGAGAGCAAGTTCCTGTTGCTGTCAGAATAAACAGGTCAGTGTTGCAGCTGAAGGCATTCCTACAAACAGAAATGATTAACAATAAAACAGTAACAATAAAACAGTAAAAGTAGAAGAATCACAAAAAATGACAGCAACAAAAAAAACTAACTATTTTTGATTTTTAAATTTTTTTATTTTTTGGGAAGGATTTGTACTTTTAATTTTTTTTTTTTTTTTAATTTTTTTTTCAAACTTTAAACATTTTTAAAACAGATGGTCGGGTCTCTCCAAATGCGATAGCCAGTTTCCTGGCTACCTAACATCTTTTGAGACCCTGTGTAAATGTGCCCTGAACTGTGCCGTGCTGTACCCTATATTAATAGTTCACTAGTGTATGGTAGAGGTGGAAGCAGCGCTGCCCACATTGATTTATGTCTATTCTGAGAGCAAGTTCCTGTTGCTGTCAGAATAAACAGGTCAGTGTTGCAGCTGAAAGCATTCCTACAAACAGAAATGATTAACAATAAAACAGTAACAATAAAACAGTAAAAGTAGAAGAATCACAAAAAATGACAGCAACAAAAAAAACAAACTATTTTTGATTTTTAAATTTTTTTATTTTTTTGGGGGGGATTTGTATTTTTACTTTTTTTTTTTACTTTTTTTTTCAAACTTTAAACATTTTTAAAACAGATGGTCGGGTCTCTCCAAATGCGATAGCCAGTTTTCTGACTACCTAACATCTTTCGAGACCCTGTGTAAATGTGCCCTGAACTGTGCCGTGCTGTACCCTATATTAATAGTTCACTAGTGTATGGTAGAGGCGGAAGCAGCGCTGCCCACATTGATTTATGTCTATTCTGAGAGCAAGTTCCTGTTGCTGTCAGAATAAACAGGTCAGTGTTGCAGCTGAAAGCATTCCTACAAACAGAAATGATTAACAATAAAACAGTAACAATAAAACAGTAAAAGTAGAAGAATCACAAAAAATGACAATAAAAAAACTAACTATTTTTGATTTTTACATTTTTTTATTTTTTGGGGGGATTTGTATTTTTAATTTTTTTTTTTTTACTTTTTTTTTCACGTCCACGTATAAGTGGTACCTCATATGGAAAAAGGATGACACCAAGTCCCAAACTATCTTGCCACTGCTCCCCATGTAGTCTGGGCATCCGGGGGGCTCCACGTGACTATATTTTTCCTCATAAATCTGAAACTTACATGTATAGCCTGTTGCCCTCTCACAGGTCTTATACATCTTGACCCCATATCTGGCACGCTTGCTGGGGAGAAACTGTTTGATTACAAGGCAGCCAGAAAATTGAATGAGGGACTCATCAATGCAGATGTTTTTATGGGGAGTATACATATCTGCAAATTTTTGGTTAAAGTGATTTACGAGGGGCCGAATTTTGTGGAGCCGGTCAAATTCAGGGTCACCCCGAGGACGACTGAGTGTGTTGTCGTAGAAGTGCATAAAACGCATTATCGTCTCATATCTATGCCTGGCCATGGCAGTAGAGAACACGGACATATGAACAAGCGGGCCTGTGGACCAATACAACCGCAATTGATATTTTTTATTAATGCCCATGTTGCAGGCAATCTGACGCTATCTGGGAGGGGCGCTAACTGGCGCTAACACTATCGGAAGTCACCGGTGACACTAATACAGTGATCAGTAAAAATCTGTTCACTGTAATCAATGACACTGGTGACAGGGCAGTGAGGGCGTTAACTGGGGGGGGGAGGCGATCAAGGGGTTAAATGGGATTACTGGTGTACTAGCGGGAAAACTGGCGCTATCTGGGATGGGCGCTAACACTATTGGAAGTCGCCAGGGACACTGATACAGTGATCAGTAAACATGTGTTCACTGATCAATGACACAGGTGACAGGGAATTGAAGGGGTTAACTGGGGGGGGGTGAAGAGAGGGTTAAATGTGTCCTAGGTGTGTTCTATCTGTGGGTTAGTGCTGTTTTACTCACATTTCTTCTGTCTTCATCTCTGAAAACCTAGCCACTCATGTGTGCTCCGTCCTGTAGTCCAATGCAACGTTGTGTAAGAGTGATGGTTTCAGCCTCATTGTCGAACTCTGGAATAATCCTCAGTCTTCAAAACCTCTTGGCTAACCTATGACAAAAAAGAAAACAACACATATATAAATATTTCTGCATTTGGACCAAGTAACCAATCATCTACTTAACAAAAATTACGCTAAATATGTAAAAACATGCAAAGACCCACAACCACACACATATTAATATATAAAGTTATACACATGTATGTTTTGAGTCTTAAAATGTGGAAGGAAAACTTAGCATCCACCCACTTCTAATGGTGGGCACACATGAAATGTGCCAACAGATATAAAATATGTATGCCGAAGCATAGGGTCCATCCACCGATTGGCCACCCCAGGCCCCCATGCTTTGGCATGTATTCTCTTTTTTTAACTGTGGATGAAAAATCTCATCCAACAGCACTGCCCACATTGATTTATGTCTATTCTGAGAGCAAGTTCCTGTTGCTGTCAGAATAAAACGGTCAGTGTTGCAGCTGAAAACATTCCTACAAACAGAAATGATTAACAATAAAACAGTAACAGTAAAACAGTAAAAGTAGAAGAATCACAAAAAATGACAGCAACAAAAAAAACTAACTATTTTTGATTTTTAAATTTTTTTATTTTTTGGGGGGATTTGTATTTTTACTTTTTTTTTTTTTACTTTTTTTTTCAAACTTTAAACATTTTTAAAACAGATGGTCGGGTCTCTCCAAATGCAATAGCCAGTTTCCTGACTACCTAACATCTTTCGAGACCCTGTGTAAATGTGCCCTGAACTGTGCCGTGCTGTACCCTATATTAATAGTTCACTAGTGTATGGTAGAGGCGGAAGCAGCGCTGCCCACATTGATTTATGTCTATTCTGAGAGCAAGTTCCTGCTGCTGTCAGAATAAACAGGTCAGTGTTGCAGCTGAAAGCATTCCTACAATCAGAAATGATTAACAATAAAACAGTAACAATAAAACAGTAAAAGTAGAAGAATCACAAAAAATGACAGCAACAAAAAAAACTAACTATTTTTGATTTTTAAATTTTTTTATTTTTTGGGAAGGATTTGTACTTTTAATTTTTTTTTTTTTTACTTTTTTTTCAAACTTTAAACATTTTTAAAACAGATGGTCGGGTCTCTCCAAATGCGATAGCCAGTTTCCTGGCTACCTAACATCTTTTGAGACCCTGTGTAAATGTGCCCTGAACTGTGCCATGCTGTACCCTATATTAATAGTTCACTAGTGTATGGTAGAGGTGGAAGCAGCGCTGCCCACATTGATTTATGTCTATTCTGAGAGCAAGTTCCTGTTGCTGTCAGAATAAACAGGTTAGTGTTGCAGCTGAAAGCATTCCTACAAACAGAAATGATTAACAATAAAACAGTAACAATAAAACAGTAAAAGTAGAAGAATCACAAAAAATGACAGCAACAAAAAAAAACAAACTATTTTTGAATTTTAAATTTTTTTATTTTTTGGGGGGGGATTTGTATTTTTACTTTTTTTTTTTTACTTTTTTTTTCAAACTTTAAACATTTTTAAAACAGATGGTCGGGTCTCTCCAAATGCGATAGCCAGTTTTCTGACTACCTAACATCTTTCGAGACCCTGTGTAAATGTGCCCTGAACTGTGCCGTGCTGTACCCTATATTAATAGTTCACTAGTGTATGGTAGAGGCGGAAGCAGCGCTGCCCACATTGATTTATGTCTATTCTGAGAGCAAGTTCCTGTTGCTGTCAGAATAAACAGGTCAGTGTTGCAGCTGAAAGCATTCCTACAAACAGAAATGATTAACAATAAAACAGTAACAATAAAACAGTAAAAGTAGAAGAATCACAAAAAATGACAACAAAAAAACTAACTATTTTTGATTTTTACATTTTTTTATTTTTTGGGGGGATTTGTATTTTTATTTTTTTTTTTTTTACTTTTTTTTTCACGTCCACGTATAAGTGGTACCTCATATGGAAAAAGGATGACACCAAGTCCCAAACTATCTTGCCACTGCTCCCCATGTAGTCTGGGCATCCGGGGGGCTCCACGTGACTATATTTTTCCTCATAAATCTGAAACTTACATGTATAGCCTGTTGCCCTCTCACAGGTCTTATACATCTTGACCCCATATCTGGCACGCTTGCTGGGGAGAAACTGTTTGATTACAAGGCAGCCAGAAAATTGAATGAGGGACTCATCAATGCAGATGTTTTTATGGGGAGTATACATATCTGCAAATTTTTGGTTAAAGTGATTTACGAGGGGCCGAATTTTGTGGAGCCGGTCAAATTCAGGGTCACCCCGAGGACGACTGAGTGTGTTGTCGTAGAAGTGCATAAAACGCATTATCGTCTCATATCTATGCCTGGCCATGGCAGTAGAGAACACGGACATATGAACAAGCGGGCCTGTGGACCAATACAACCGCAATTGATATTTTTTATTAATGCCCATGTTGCAGGCAATCTGACGCTATCTGGGAGGGGCGCTAACTGGCGCTAACACTATCGGAAGTCACCGGTGACACTAATACAGTGATCAGTAAAAATCTGTTCACTGTAATCAATGACACTGGTGACAGGGCAGTGAGGGCGTTAACTGGGGGGGGGGAGGCGATCAAGGGGTTAAATGGGATTACTGGTGTACTAGCGGGAAAACTGGCGCTATCTGGGATGGGCGCTAACACTATTGGAAGTCGCCAGGGACACTGATACAGTGATCAGTAAACATGTGTTCACTGATCAATGACACAGGTGACAGGGAATTGAAGGGGTTAACTGGGGGGGGGTGAAGAGAGTGTTAAATGTGTCCTAGGTGTGTTCTATCTGTGGGTTAGTGCTGTTTTACTCACATTTCTTCTGTCTTCTTCTCTGAAAACTTAGCCACTCATGTGTGCTCCGTCCTGTAGTCCAATGCAACGTTGTGTAAGAGTGATGGTTTCAGCCTCATTGTCGAACTCTGGAATAATCCTCAGTCTTCAAAACCTCCTGGCTAACCTATGACAAAAAAAACACAACACCTATATCAATATTACTGTATTGGGAGCAAGTAGTCAATCATCTACTTAACATAAATTACACTAAAAATGGAAAAACATGTTTACACCCACAACCACACACATATTAATATATAAAGTTATACACATGTATGTTTTGAGTCTTAAAATGTGGAAAGAAAACTTAGCCATTTTAGTGTGCTCCGTCCTGTAGTCCAATGCAACGTTGTGCAAGAGTGATGGTTTCAGCCTCATTGTCGAACTTTGGAATAATCCTCAGTCTTTAAAACCTCTTGGCTAACCTATGACAAAAAAGAAAACAACACATATATAAATATTTCTGCATTTGGACCAAGTAACCAATCATCTACTTAACAAAAATTACGCTAAATATGTAAAAACATGCAAAGACCCACAACCACACACATATTAATATATAAAGTTATACACATGTATGTTTTGAGTCTTAAAATGTGGAAGGAAAACTTAGCATCCACCCACTTCTAATGGTGGGCACACATGAAATGTGCCAACAGATATAAAATATGTATGCCGAAGCATAGGGTCCATCCACCGATTGGCCACCCCAGGCCCCCATGCTTTGGCATATATTCTCTTTTTTTAACTGCGGATGAAAAATCTCATCCAACAGCACTGCCCACATTGATTTATGTCTATTCTGAGAGCAAGTTCCTGTTGCTGTCAGAATAAAACGGTCAGTGTTGCAGCTGAAAACATTCCTACAAACAGAAATGATTAACAATAAAACAGTAACAATAAAACAGTAAAAGTAGAAGAATCACAAAAAATGACAGCAACAAAAAAAACTAACTTTTTGATTTTTAAATTTTTTTATTTTTTGGGAAGGATTTGTACTTTTAATTATTTTTTTTTTTACTTTTTTTTTCAAACTTTAAACATTTTTAAAACAGATGGTCGGGTCTCTCCAAATGCGATAGCCAGTTTCCTGGCTACCTAACATCTTTTGAGACCCTGTGTAAATGTGCCCTGAACTGTGCCATGCTGTACCCTATATTAATAGTTCACTAGTGTATGGTAGAGGTGGAAGCAGCGCTGCCCACATTGATTTATGTCTATTCTGAGAGCAAGTTCCTGTTGCTTTCAGAATAAACAGGTCAGTGTTGCAGCTGAAAGCATTCCTACAAACAGAAATGATTAACAATAAAACAGTAACAGTAAAACAGTAAAAGTAGAAGAATCACAAAAAATGACAGCAACAAAAAAAACTAACTATTTTTGATTTTTAAATTTTTTTATTTTTTGGGGGGATTTGTATTTTTACTTTTTTTTTTTTTACTTTTTTTTTCAAACTTTAAACATTTTTAAAACAGATGGTCGGGTCTCTCCAAATGCGATAGCCAGTTTCCTGACTACCTAACATCTTTCGAGACCCTGTGTAAATGTGCCCTGAACTGTGCCGTGCTGTACCCTATATTAATAGTTCACTAGTGTATGGTAGAGGCGGAACCAGCGCTGCCCACATTGATTTATGTCTATTCTGAGAGCAAGTTCCTGTTGCTGTCAGAATAAACAGGTCAGTGTTGCAGCTGAAGGCATTCCTACAAACAGAAATGATTAACAATAAAACAGTAACAATAAAACAGTAAAAGTAGAAGAATCACAAAAAATGACAGCAACAAAAAAAACTAACTATTTTTGATTTTTAAATTTTTTTATTTTTTGGGAAGGATTTGTACTTTTAATTTTTTTTTTTTTTTACTTTTTTTTTCAAACTTTAAACATTTTTAAAACAGATGGTCGGGTCTCTCCAAATGCGATAGCCAGTTTCCTGGCTACCTAACATCTTTTGAGACCCTGTGTAAATGTGCCCTGAACTGTGCCGTGCTGTACCCTATATTAATAGTTCACTAGTGTATGGTAGAGGTGGAAGCAGCGCTGCCCACATTGATTTATGTCTATTCTGAGAGCAAGTTCCTGTTGCTGTCAGAATAAACAGGTCAGTGTTGCAGCTGAAAGCATTCCTACAAACAGAAATGATTAACAATAAAACAGTAACAATAAAACAGTAAAAGTAGAAGAATCACAAAAAATGACAGCAACAAAAAAAACAAACTATTTTTGATTTTTAAATTTTTTTATTTTTTTTGGGGGGGATTTGTATTTTTACTTTTTTTTTTTACTTTTTTTTTCAAACTTTAAACATTTTTAAAACAGATGGTCGGGTCTCTCCAAATGCGATAGCCAGTTTTCTGACTACCTAACATCTTTCGAGACCCTGTGTAAATGTGCCCTGAACTGTGCCGTGCTGTACCCTATATTAATAGTTCACTAGTGTATGGTAGAGGCGGAAGCAGCGCTGCCCACATTGATTTATGTCTATTCTGAGAGCAAGTTCCTGTTGCTGTCAGAATAAACAGGTCAGTGTTGCAGCTGAAAGCATTCCTACAAACAGAAATGATTAACAATAAAACAGTAACAATAAAACAGTAAAAGTAGAAGAATCACAAAAAATGACAGCAACAAAAAAAAACAAACTATTTTTGAATTTTACATTTTTTTATTTTTTGGGGGGGGATTTGTATTTTTACTTTTTTTTTTTTACTTTTTTTTTCAAACTTTAAACATTTTTAAAACAGATGGTCGGGTCTCTCCAAATGCGATAGCCAGTTTTCTGACTACCTAACATCTTTCGAGACCCTGTGTAAATGTGCCCTGAACTGTGCCGTGCTGTACCCTATATTAATAGTTCACTAGTGTATGGTAGAGGCGGAAGCAGCGCTGCCCACATTGATTTATGTCTATTCTGAGAGCAAGTTCCTGTTGCTGTCAGAATAAACAGGTCAGTGTTGCAGCTGAAAGCATTCCTACAAACAGAAATGATTAACAATAAAACAGTAACAATAAAACAGTAAAAGTAGAAGAATCACAAAAAATGACAACAAAAAAACTAACTATTTTTGATTTTTACATTTTTTTATTTTTTGGGGGGGATTTGTATTTTTAATTTTTTTTTTTTTACTTTTTTTTTCACGTCCACGTATAAGTGGTACCTCATATGGAAAAAGGATGACACCAAGTCCCAAACTATCTTGCCACTGCTCCCCATGTAGTCTGGGCATCCGGGGGGCTCCACGTGACTATATTTTTCCTCATAAATCTGAAACTTACATGTATAGCCTGTTGCCCTCTCACAGGTCTTATACATCTTGACCCCATATCTGGCACGCTTGCTGGGGAGAAACTGTTTGATTACAAGGCAGCCAGAAAATTGAATGAGGGACTCATCAATGCAGATGTTTTTATGGGGAGTATACATATCTGCAAATTTTTGGTTAAAGTGATTTACGAGGGGCCGAATTTTGTGGAGCCGGTCAAATTCAGGGTCACCCCGAGGACGACTGAGTGTGTTGTCGTAGAAGTGCATAAAACGCATTATCGTCTCATATCTATGCCTGGCCATGGCAGTAGAGAACACGGACATATGAACAAGCGGGCCTGTGGACCAATACAACCGCAATTGATATTTTTTATTAATGCCCATGTTGCAGGCAATCTGACGCTATCTGGGAGGGGCGCTAACTGGCGCTAACACTATCGGAAGTCACCGGTGACACTAATACAGTGATCAGTAAAAATCTGTTCACTGTAATCAATGACACTGGTGACAGGGCAGTGAGGGCGTTAACTGGGGGGGGGGAGGCGATCAAGGGGTTAAATGGGATTACTGGTGTACTAGCGGGAAAACTGGCGCTATCTGGGATGGGCGCTAACACTATTGGAAGTCGCCAGGGACACTGATACAGTGATCAGT
Organism: Staurois parvus; assembly: GCF_062004578.1. Taxonomy (NCBI): domain Eukaryota; kingdom Metazoa; phylum Chordata; class Amphibia; order Anura; family Ranidae; genus Staurois; species Staurois parvus. Next base: position 4,656,666 of record NW_028319601.1, on the reverse strand, counting down.
AAACATGTGTTCACTGATCAATGACACAGGTGACAGGGAATTGAAGGGGTTAACTGGGGGGGGGTGAAGAGAGTGTTAAATGTGTCCTAGGTGTGTTCTATCTGTGGGTTAGTGCTGTTTTACTCACATTTCTTCTGTCTTCTTCTCTGAAAACTTAGCCACTCATGTGTGCTCCGTCCTGTAGTCCAATGCAACGTTGTGTAAGAGTGATGGTTTCAGCCTCATTGTCGAACTCTGGAATAATCCTCAGTCTTCAAAACCTCCTGGCTAACCTATGACAAAAAAAACACAACACCTATATCAATATTACTGTATTGGGAGCAAGTAGTCAATCATCTACTTAACATAAATTACACTAAAAATGGAAAAACATGTTTACACCCACAACCACACACATATTAATATATAAAGTTATACACATGTATGTTTTGAGTCTTAAAATGTGGAAAGAAAACTTAGCCATTTTAGTGTGCTCCGTCCTGTAGTCCAATGCAACGTTGTGCAAGAGTGATGGTTTCAGCCTCATTGTCGAACTTTGGAATAATCCTCAGTCTTTAAAACCTCTTGGCTAACCTATGACAAAAAAGAAAACAACACATATATAAATATTTCTGCATTTGGACCAAGTAACCAATCATCTACTTAACAAAAATTACGCTAAATATGTAAAAACATGCAAAGACCCACAACCACACACATATTAATATATAAAGTTATACACATGTATGTTTTGAGTCTTAAAATGTGGAAGGAAAACTTAGCATCCACCCACTTCTAATGGTGGGCACACATGAAATGTGCCAACAGATATAAAATATGTATGCCGAAGCATAGGGTCCATCCACCGATTGGCCACCCCAGGCCCCCATGCTTTGGCATATATTCTCTTTTTTTAACTGCGGATGAAAAATCTCATCCAACAGCACTGCCCACATTGATTTATGTCTATTCTGAGAGCAAGTTCCTGTTGCTGTCAGAATAAAACGGTCAGTGTTGCAGCTGAAAACATTCCTACAAACAGAAATGATTAACAATAAAACAGTAACAATAAAACAGTAAAAGTAGAAGAATCACAAAAAATGACAGCAACAAAAAAAACTAACTATTTTTGATTTTTAAATTTTTTTATTTTTTGGGAAGGATTTGTACTTTTAATTTTTTTTTTTTTTACTTTTTTTTTCAAACTTTAAACATTTTTAAAACAGATGGTCGGGTCTCTCCAAATGCGATAGCCAGTTTCCTGGCTACCTAACATCTTTTGAGACCCTGTGTAAATGTGCCCTGAACTGTGCCATGCTGTACCCTATATTAATAGTTCACTAGTGTATGGTAGAGGTGGAAGCAGTGCTGCCCACATTGATTTATGTCTATTCTGAGAGCAAGTTCCTGTTGCTGTCAGAATAAACAGGTCAGTGTTGCAGCTGAAAGCATTCCTACAAACAGAAATGATTAACAATAAAACAGTAACAGTAAAACAGTAAAAGTAGAAGAATCACAAAAAATGAAAGCAACAAAAAAAACTAACTATTTTTGATTTTTAAATTTTTTTATTTTTTGGGGGGATTTGTATTTTTACTTTTTTTTTTTTTACTTTTTTTTCAAACTTCAAACATTTTTAAAACAGATGGTCGGGTCTCTCCAAATGCGATAGCCAGTTTCCTGACTACCTAACATCTTTCGAGACCCTGTGTAAATGTGCCCTGAACTGTGCCGTGCTGTACCCTATATTAATAGATCACTAGTGTATGGTAGAGGCGGAAGCAGCGCTGCCCACATTGATTTATGTCTATTCTGAGAGCAAGTTCCTGTTGCTGTCAGAATAAACAGGTCAGTGTTGCAGCTGAAAGCATTCCTACAAACAGAAATGATTAACAATAAAACAGTAACAATAAAACAGTAAAAGTAGAAGAATCACAAAAAATGACAGCAACAAAAAAAACTAACTATTTTTGATTTTTAAATTTTTTTATTTTTTGGGAAGGATTTGTACTTTTAATTTTTTTTTTTTTTACTTTTTTTTCAAACTTTAAACATTTTTAAAACAGATGGTCGGGTCTCTCCAAATGCGATAGCCAGTTTCCTGGCAACCTAACATCTTTTGAGACCTTGTGTAAATGTGCCCTGAACTGTGCCATGCTGTACCCTATATTAATAGTTCACTAGTGTATGGTAGAGGTGGAAGCAGTGCTGCCCACATTGATTTATGTCTATTCTGAGAGCAAGTTCCTGTTGCTGTCAGAATAAACAGGTCAGTGTTGCAGCTGAAAGCATTCCTACAAACAGAAATGATTAACAATAAAACAGTAACAGTAAAACAGTAAAAGTAGAAGAATCACAAAAAATGAAAGCAACAAAAAAAACTAACTATTTTTGATTTTTAAATTTTTTTATTTTTTGGGGGGATTTGTATTTTTACTTTTTTTTTTTTTACTTTTTTTTCAAACTTCAAACATTTTTAAAACAGATGGTCGGGTCTCTCCAAATGCGATAGCCAGTTTCCTGACTACCTAACATCTTTCGAGACCCTGTGTAAATGTGCCCTGAACTGTGCCGTGCTGTACCCTATATTAATAGATCACTAGTGTATGGTAGAGGCGGAAGCAGCGCTGCCCACATTGATTTATGTCTATTCTGAGAGCAAGTTCCTGTTGCTGTCAGAATAAACAGGTCAGTGTTGCAGCTGAAAGCATTCCTACAAACAGAAATGATTAACAATAAAACAGTAACAATAAAACAGTAAAAGTAGAAGAATCACAAAAAATGACAGCAACAAAAAAAACTAACTATTTTTGATTTTTAAATTTTTTTATTTTTTGGGAAGGATTTGTACTTTTAATTTTTTTTTTTTTTACTTTTTTTTCAAACTTTAAACATTTTTAAAACAGATGGTCGGGTCTCTCCAAATGCGATAGCCAGTTTCCTGGCAACCTAACATCTTTTGAGACCTTGTGTAAATGTGCCCTGAACTGTGCCGTGCTGTACCCTATATTAATAGTTCACTAGTGTATGGTAGAGGTGGAAGCAGCGCTGCCCACATTGATTTATGTCTATTCTGAGAGCAAGTTCCTGTTGCTGTCAGAATAAACAGGTCAGTGTTGCAGCTGAAAGCATTCCTACAAACAGAAATGATTAACAATAAAACAGTAACAATAAAACAGTAAAAGTAGAAGAATCACAAAAAATGACAGCAACAAAAAAAACAAACTATTTTTGATTTTTAAATTTTTTTATTTTTTTGGGGGGGATTTGTATTTTTACTTTTTTTTTTTACTTTTTTTTTCAAACTTTAAACATTTTTAAAACAGATGGTCGGGTCTCTCCAAATGCGATAGCCAGTTTTCTGACTACCTAACATCTTTCGAGACCCTGTGTAAATGTGCCCTGAACTGTGCCGTGCTGTACCCTATATTAATAGTTCACTAGTGTATGGTAGAGGCGGAAGCAGCGCTGCCCACATTGATTTATGTCTATTCTGAGAGCAAGTTCCTGTTGCTGTCAGAATAAACAGGTCAGTGTTGCAGCTGAAAGCATTCCTACAAACAGAAATGATTAACAATAAAACAGTAACAATAAAACAGTAAAAGTAGAAGAATCACAAAAAATGACAATAAAAAAACTAACTATTTTTGATTTTTACATTTTTTTATTTTTTGGGGGGATTTGTATTTTTAATTTTTTTTTTTTTACTTTTTTTTTCACGTCCACGTATAAGTGGTACCTCATATGGAAAAAGGATGACACCAAGTCCCAAACTATCTTGCCACTGCTCCCCATGTAGTCTGGGCATCCGGGGGGCTCCACGTGACTATATTTTTCCTCATAAATCTGAAACTTACATGTATAGCCTGTTGCCCTCTCACAGGTCTTATACATCTTGACCCCATATCTGGCACGCTTGCTGGGGAGAAACTGTTTGATTACAAGGCAGCCAGAAAATTGAATGAGGGACTCATCAATGCAGATGTTTTTATGGGGAGTATACATATCTGCAAATTTTTGGTTAAAGTGATTTACGAGGGGCCGAATTTTGTGGAGCCGGTCAAATTCAGGGTCACCCCGAGGACGACTGAGTGTGTTGTCGTAGAAGTGCATAAAACGCATTATCGTCTCATATCTATGCCTGGCCATGGCAGTAGAGAACACGGACATATGAACAAGCGGGCCTGTGGACCAATACAACCGCAATTGATATTTTTTATTAATGCCCATGTTGCAGGCAATCTGACGCTATCTGGGAGGGGCGCTAACTGGCGCTAACACTATCGGAAGTCACCGGTGACACTAATACAGTGATCAGTAAAAATCTGTTCACTGTAATCAATGACACTGGTGACAGGGCAGTGAGGGCGTTAACTGGGGGGGGGAGGCGATCAAGGGGTTAAATGGGATTACTGGTGTACTAGCGGGAAAACTGGCGCTATCTGGGATGGGCGCTAACACTATTGGAAGTCGCCAGGGACACTGATACAGTGATCAGTAAACATGTGTTCACTGATCAATGACACAGGTGACAGGGAATTGAAGGGGTTAACTGGGGGGGGGTGAAGAGAGGGTTAAATGTGTCCTAGGTGTGTTCTATCTGTGGGTTAGTGCTGTTTTACTCACATTTCTTCTGTCTTCATCTCTGAAAACCTAGCCACTCATGTGTGCTCCGTCCTGTAGTCCAATGCAACGTTGTGTAAGAGTGATGGTTTCAGCCTCATTGTCGAACTCTGGAATAATCCTCAGTCTTCAAAACCTCTTGGCTAACCTATGACAAAAAAGAAAACAACACATATATAAATATTTCTGCATTTGGACCAAGTAACCAATCATCTACTTAACAAAAATTACGCTAAATATGTAAAAACATGCAAAGACCCACAACCACACACATATTAATATATAAAGTTATACACATGTATGTTTTGAGTCTTAAAATGTGGAAGGAAAACTTAGCATCCACCCACTTCTAATGGTGGGCACACATGAAATGTGCCAACAGATATAAAATATGTATGCCGAAGCATAGGGTCCATCCACCGATTGGCCACCCCAGGCCCCCATGCTTTGGCATGTATTCTCTTTTTTTAACTGTGGATGAAAAATCTCATCCAACAGCACTGCCCACATTGATTTATGTCTATTCTGAGAGCAAGTTCCTGTTGCTGTCAGAATAAAACGGTCAGTGTTGCAGCTGAAAACATTCCTACAAACAGAAATGATTAACAATAAAACAGTAACAGTAAAACAGTAAAAGTAGAAGAATCACAAAAAATGACAGCAACAAAAAAAACTAACTATTTTTGATTTTTAAATTTTTTTATTTTTTGGGGGGATTTGTATTTTTACTTTTTTTTTTTTTACTTTTTTTTTCAAACTTTAAACATTTTTAAAACAGATGGTCGGGTCTCTCCAAATGCAATAGCCAGTTTCCTGACTACCTAACATCTTTCGAGACCCTGTGTAAATGTGCCCTGAACTGTGCCGTGCTGTACCCTATATTAATAGTTCACTAGTGTATGGTAGAGGCGGAAGCAGCGCTGCCCACATTGATTTATGTCTATTCTGAGAGCAAGTTCCTGCTGCTGTCAGAATAAACAGGTCAGTGTTGCAGCTGAAAGCATTCCTACAATCAGAAATGATTAACAATAAAACAGTAACAATAAAACAGTAAAAGTAGAAGAATCACAAAAAATGACAGCAACAAAAAAAACTAACTATTTTTGATTTTTAAATTTTTTTATTTTTTGGGAAGGATTTGTACTTTTAATTTTTTTTTTTTTTACTTTTTTTTCAAACTTTAAACATTTTTAAAACAGATGGTCGGGTCTCTCCAAATGCGATAGCCAGTTTCCTGGCTACCTAACATCTTTTGAGACCCTGTGTAAATGTGCCCTGAACTGTGCCATGCTGTACCCTATATTAATAGTTCACTAGTGTATGGTAGAGGTGGAAGCAGCGCTGCCCACATTGATTTATGTCTATTCTGAGAGCAAGTTCCTGTTGCTGTCAGAATAAACAGGTTAGTGTTGCAGCTGAAAGCATTCCTACAAACAGAAATGATTAACAATAAAACAGTAACAATAAAACAGTAAAAGTAGAAGAATCACAAAAAATGACAGCAACAAAAAAAAACAAACTATTTTTGAATTTTAAATTTTTTTATTTTTTGGGGGGGGATTTGTATTTTTACTTTTTTTTTTTTACTTTTTTTTTCAAACTTTAAACATTTTTAAAACAGATGGTCGGGTCTCTCCAAATGCGATAGCCAGTTTTCTGACTACCTAACATCTTTCGAGACCCTGTGTAAATGTGCCCTGAACTGTGCCGTGCTGTACCCTATATTAATAGTTCACTAGTGTATGGTAGAGGCGGAAGCAGCGCTGCCCACATTGATTTATGTCTATTCTGAGAGCAAGTTCCTGTTGCTGTCAGAATAAACAGGTCAGTGTTGCAGCTGAAAGCATTCCTACAAACAGAAATGATTAACAATAAAACAGTAACAATAAAACAGTAAAAGTAGAAGAATCACAAAAAATGACAACAAAAAAACTAACTATTTTTGATTTTTACATTTTTTTATTTTTTGGGGGGATTTGTATTTTTATTTTTTTTTTTTTTACTTTTTTTTTCACGTCCACGTATAAGTGGTACCTCATATGGAAAAAGGATGACACCAAGTCCCAAACTATCTTGCCACTGCTCCCCATGTAGTCTGGGCATCCGGGGGGCTCCACGTGACTATATTTTTCCTCATAAATCTGAAACTTACATGTATAGCCTGTTGCCCTCTCACAGGTCTTATACATCTTGACCCCATATCTGGCACGCTTGCTGGGGAGAAACTGTTTGATTACAAGGCAGCCAGAAAATTGAATGAGGGACTCATCAATGCAGATGTTTTTATGGGGAGTATACATATCTGCAAATTTTTGGTTAAAGTGATTTACGAGGGGCCGAATTTTGTGGAGCCGGTCAAATTCAGGGTCACCCCGAGGACGACTGAGTGTGTTGTCGTAGAAGTGCATAAAACGCATTATCGTCTCATATCTATGCCTGGCCATGGCAGTAGAGAACACGGACATATGAACAAGCGGGCCTGTGGACCAATACAACCGCAATTGATATTTTTTATTAATGCCCATGTTGCAGGCAATCTGACGCTATCTGGGAGGGGCGCTAACTGGCGCTAACACTATCGGAAGTCACCGGTGACACTAATACAGTGATCAGTAAAAATCTGTTCACTGTAATCAATGACACTGGTGACAGGGCAGTGAGGGCGTTAACTGGGGGGGGGGAGGCGATCAAGGGGTTAAATGGGATTACTGGTGTACTAGCGGGAAAACTGGCGCTATCTGGGATGGGCGCTAACACTATTGGAAGTCGCCAGGGACACTGATACAGTGATCAGTAAACATGTGTTCACTGATCAATGACACAGGTGACAGGGAATTGAAGGGGTTAACTGGGGGGGGGTGAAGAGAGTGTTAAATGTGTCCTAGGTGTGTTCTATCTGTGGGTTAGTGCTGTTTTACTCACATTTCTTCTGTCTTCTTCTCTGAAAACTTAGCCACTCATGTGTGCTCCGTCCTGTAGTCCAATGCAACGTTGTGTAAGAGTGATGGTTTCAGCCTCATTGTCGAACTCTGGAATAATCCTCAGTCTTCAAAACCTCCTGGCTAACCTATGACAAAAAAAACACAACACCTATATCAATATTACTGTATTGGGAGCAAGTAGTCAATCATCTACTTAACATAAATTACACTAAAAATGGAAAAACATGTTTACACCCACAACCACACACATATTAATATATAAAGTTATACACATGTATGTTTTGAGTCTTAAAATGTGGAAAGAAAACTTAGCCATTTTAGTGTGCTCCGTCCTGTAGTCCAATGCAACGTTGTGCAAGAGTGATGGTTTCAGCCTCATTGTCGAACTTTGGAATAATCCTCAGTCTTTAAAACCTCTTGGCTAACCTATGACAAAAAAGAAAACAACACATATATAAATATTTCTGCATTTGGACCAAGTAACCAATCATCTACTTAACAAAAATTACGCTAAATATGTAAAAACATGCAAAGACCCACAACCACACACATATTAATATATAAAGTTATACACATGTATGTTTTGAGTCTTAAAATGTGGAAGGAAAACTTAGCATCCACCCACTTCTAATGGTGGGCACACATGAAATGTGCCAACAGATATAAAATATGTATGCCGAAGCATAGGGTCCATCCACCGATTGGCCACCCCAGGCCCCCATGCTTTGGCATATATTCTCTTTTTTTAACTGCGGATGAAAAATCTCATCCAACAGCACTGCCCACATTGATTTATGTCTATTCTGAGAGCAAGTTCCTGTTGCTGTCAGAATAAAACGGTCAGTGTTGCAGCTGAAAACATTCCTACAAACAGAAATGATTAACAATAAAACAGTAACAATAAAACAGTAAAAGTAGAAGAATCACAAAAAATGACAGCAACAAAAAAAACTAACTTTTTGATTTTTAAATTTTTTTATTTTTTGGGAAGGATTTGTACTTTTAATTATTTTTTTTTTTACTTTTTTTTTCAAACTTTAAACATTTTTAAAACAGATGGTCGGGTCTCTCCAAATGCGATAGCCAGTTTCCTGGCTACCTAACATCTTTTGAGACCCTGTGTAAATGTGCCCTGAACTGTGCCATGCTGTACCCTATATTAATAGTTCACTAGTGTATGGTAGAGGTGGAAGCAGCGCTGCCCACATTGATTTATGTCTATTCTGAGAGCAAGTTCCTGTTGCTTTCAGAATAAACAGGTCAGTGTTGCAGCTGAAAGCATTCCTACAAACAGAAATGATTAACAATAAAACAGTAACAGTAAAACAGTAAAAGTAGAAGAATCACAAAAAATGACAGCAACAAAAAAAAC